>NC_092876.1:334723957-335033957 GCF_028372415.1 Notamacropus eugenii | reverse complement strand
AAGGACCCAAGTTCAATTCTAGCCTCAGACACTTACCAGCTGTGTGACCCTGGGAAAGTCACTTAACCCCAACTGCCTCCAAAAAAAATGGATCAAAGAAGGGGAGAGACTTGAATGGGAGACTACTGGGATATTCCAAGCAAGAAAGAGGTAAATAGCACTAGAATATTAGATCTAAAAGGGATGTTTGAGATCATCAAGCTCAGTTTCTTTATTTTAGCAATTCTATAGCAACTCCAAATACCTCCAAAACTGTTTGAAAACTCTCAGGTGCTTTAGTGACACACGTACCCATAGTGAGTGCCATCTACTGCTAGAGTAAGTCTGCACACATCGTGGAGCTCAGTTGTAGCTCAGTAAAGAGTCTGTTAGCAAAGATCTAGAGCAGGAGAAAACTTAAGCATGTAGTAATTTAAGAAGAAAAATAGAGGATAACTTTTGTTCCATGTGTTTAAAAAAGTGAAAGCCACAAAATAAGATTTTGAAAGCCTAAATTGAGCAGCAGTATATGTTGGTCCTTCATTCTCAAAGAGGGCCATGACATCAAGATGATGACATGACTACAGTTGATTTTGATTTGAGTGAGGGAGAGCTGATAATATAGGGAGGAAAGGCCTGCCTAAAGGACAATCTGTTGATTATCTGAGCAAGAATCACCTACAACTTACTCAACAAGTAGCCATTTATTTCTTGCTGGAATTCCATGGAGGGGGAACTAACTACCTCTCAGGGTAGTCTGTTCCATCTATATATGCTTCTAACTACAGGGAAGTGTTTCCTTACACTGAGCTTAAGAGCTGTGTGACCTTGGGCAGATAAGTTGAACTCTGTGATCCTCAATTTCTTCATCTGAAAAGGGAGACAGTGAAACTCTAAAGGGAGGGAAGAGTTGGGGGAGACTTTCTTGCCTTCTCCCAGGGTAAAGAGAAGACTTGGGTGGGCAGAAGCCAGCTGTACCTGATGAAATGCCTAAATCAAATCCTCCTGTCCCTGCATTAACATAGGCTTTTCTATATGTCTCAAAAGGCTATTATGCTGTGGCAGTTGTCAGGAAGTCAGATGCTGATCTCAAGTGGGGCTCACTGCAAGGCAAAAAGTCCTGTCACACAGCAATTAACCGAGAGGCTGGTTGGAACATTCCTATGGGCCTGATACACAATCAAACTAACTCCTGTGAATTTGGTAAGACTGTTATCTGAGAGAAATAAGAACAGGGCTTTCCAGGGGTCAGAATAGGAGTGGGGTAGACTATATAAGCTTCAATAAAGTCATATTGCTCCCATGAACACAAGACATTTTTATATAGGTGAAATCAGGTTAAAACGAACACAAAGAGCCTCTTACTGAAGAGGGAAAATAAATCACCAAAGAACCTGGCTGATGGTGAGAGTTTGTAAGCTGCCTTTCTATATATAGGAGACTCAAGTCTATTTTTTTTTCTAAAAACCATCAGCTGATAGTTATTTTCCTTTCCCTGAAATGGGAATCTTAATTGCCCATAGACTTTGTGAAGGTTCTTTATGAACTTCAAATTTATTTCAGATTCTGATATTATGACCATATGCCTCTACCTCATTTAAGCAATTGTGAAGATTAAAACAGAAGTTTGTAACATCTGGGAGGGGTAGGGGATGATCAGGCAAGTTCCAGATCAATTTGATGAGTTCTCCATTTAACCAGATGAGATTGACCTTTGGTGACAGCAGAAGGGGCATCTTCCCACAGAGCATAGGTGGGCTCACTGATACTTTGTGGAGAGGATGCAGGTAACACAAAATGATGAGTTGATTCAGAGCAGATTTCCCTTTTGAGGAGGGAAACCCCTTACTTTTTTTCCTGTTATGTCTTTTAAATTTTTTCTCTTTTTTTCTCGTTCCCTATGTTTTGAAATTTCTGCAATCAGAAGGCAGGCCTGAGCTTTAGGAACTATACTGTGTCTCTTCACTCCACAACAAACACACTACATCCCTCTAACCTAGAGGTTCTTAACCTATTTTTCTGTTTTTTCTTCATCAGTTTGGTGAAGCCTACAGAGGGAACCTTTATCAGAATAATTTTTTAATGCATCAAATAAAAGCATATATTATTACAAAGGAAACCAAAGTTTAATGAAAATAAATTCCCATTCAAATTCACAGATTTCCAAAGGGCCCATGGACCCTAGGTTAAGAATCCCTAATCTAGAAGGTCCAATCCCCAATTCTTGAAATTTTGGGAACCCTTAATTTGAGAAGTCTTGAAATGGAGTTTACTTAGGAAACATCTCCCAAAGTTGATGCTGTGCAAGAAATCTCTTTTCTCTAGTTAGAAACTTAGAATCCAGGATAATGCTGCTTGGGTCATTTAATCTCAGAGGAAGACACAAACAGGGGCAAGCATAAGGGTAGGAAAAGTGAGGGAAGATGGCCTGCAGAAAGGTTTGAACTGAATTTTGAAGAAAGTCTTGCAAGTTAGGAATTAGAGAGAGGAAGGGGAGCATTCCAGGTATGGGGGATAGCCAGTACAAAAGCAGAGTCTGGAGATGGATTCTTCAAATTGTCATTAAGTGCTTGGGGCCTTGGAGTAAAGAAACTGCACATGGAGAGTCTCTGGTCTATAATCTCAGTCTATAATCTGTGTATAATCTCAGACTATGAGAGAGAGATAAGGGGAGAGAGAGAGAGAGAGAGAGAGATATGAGAGAGAGAGAGATGAGAGAGAGAACAAGTTGGTCCTTAGCTTATTTTATAGAGCAGGACCAAAGACATCTCCTTCCAAACCTTTCCATTCCTGAGTCTTGGGCAAACTGTCATCTAGAGATGCCTGTATCATCTCTGCTAGGCATCAGTGGGCATGCCTACACTCCATAGGGAATGGTCCCTCAGTTGCCTCTAAACCAAGGCTCATGCCCTATAATCTAATCAGGTAGCTCTGGGGTAAACTCACCAAAGTGGTCAAGGAATATTCTGATCACCCCTTTTATATTTGTAAAGGGCAGTACTCCTATATTGATTCTGGTTGAACAACTGTCTTTGCTCTGTGCAGATAAATACTTCAGTGAATCCTGTGCTCCTGGTGCTGGTGTTAATTCTAGCCTCTGTGCCTTATGTGTTGGCAATCCAGAGACAGGGGGTTTGAACAAGTGTGCTGCCAACAGCAAAGAGAAATATTTTGGCTACACAGGGGCTTTCAGGTAAGTGTGACAGAGAAAATCAGTGTTCAGATGAAGAGTTATTTATTTTCCTTCCTTGAAAGCAGTTCATTTTACTAGGTTAATAGACAGACAGCTATAACTTCCTCCTAAGAAATGAGTGATAAAGAGTTGTCTGAAGAAAAGGGATGGGCTTCCTCTATTCTATATGATCTAGACTCAGCAGGATGGAATACTACTGGTTGCTAGCCCTCTGCTTAAGGCCTAGTACTGTGATTTCATTAGAATAGGGAACTCCTGGGTGAGGAAACTCCTTCTGCAAATGCAGCTCAACAGCTTCTAGTGTTAAAGAGTTTTCTGGAAAAGATGTGTCAAACTTGAAGCATGTAACCATATGCATTTAGAACCAGATTTAGATGTAATAGGGAAATGCTTAATAAAACAAAAACAATAAAACATTGATAATGTCAACTTGTGGTTTTTAAAGTCTATATGTACTAGCAAGGATCCATTTCCACCTAAATTTGAAGCCATTGTTCTAGAGCACTGAGAATTCAAGTGACTTTGCCTAAGATGACACTGCCAGTATGAGTCAGGAATCTTCTTGTAGCTGAGGCCAACTTCCTACCCACTATACTACACTGCCTCTGCTAAATCAAATCCCATTCATATCACCATCACCACCAGCTTCCATCTCTTATCTTCTTGGCACATTTTCAATAATTGGCTCATTTTTCTTAGCTCATTTTTTTGAATGTCAGGAAGTCTGCACTACAAAGTAGGAGAATCAGTATCAACCTCTTAATCTTATCTGTCCCTCAGAAGGCTGATATAGCTTTGAATAGAAGCTTTTATTTTCCTGCTGAAAGGGACGGGATTTTTTAACATTGAAGGATCACAGATTTAAAGATAGAAGGAAAATTAAAAGGTATGTAGTTCAACTCTTTTGTTTTACAGATGAGGAAACTGAGGTTAAGAAGGGGTAAATGACTTGCCCAAGGTCACACAATTAGCTATCAAATATTTGAAGTAAAATTTGAATCATGTCTTCCTAACTCCAAGTCCAAGGCTCTATTGACAATACTTATTGCCTCCCAATTGAAGCCCACTAACCCACAGGAAAAATTCATTAAACCTCACATATAAGTAATAAGCAAACACATTCAGTGTTGTTTCTGAAAGAGAAGTATTAAACATTCTAGCCATCAGCCTTTAAAATTAGGAACAGAAAACGTTCATAGAAAATTATGTGCCTTTATTGCAATTAATAGAATAAATAATGAAAATAACTTCAGTTCAATGTGATGATCAGTTGAGAAACAGGCATGGGAAGAGAGATGGAAAGAGTAAAATTCATGGAGAGATAGACAGAGATATTGAGACAAAGAAACTATAGGATAGAGAGAATAAGAGGAAAAACAAAAATTAAGCACTCAGATAGAGCCACAAACAAGATTTCATAGAATAACATTTCATTTTTGGCTTTTAGAATACTCTTTCTTAACCCAAAGAACTGGAAGCTATCAAAACAGAACCAACACTAAAACCTTTACAAAGAATATAATTTTATTTTATTTGACTAATCAGTATCTCCCACTATTTTGGGGTCATGTTTTTGAGTTCTGGCTCCCACACTGCATATGTATGAAGATGTCATTGAGTAAATATTTCAAATGGACAGAAAGGCAGAAAACAGTTCCTAATGTAATTTGCAATTGTCAGAAGAAGAAAAATGAAAACTCTGTCTCAGGATCATTTTTAAGCAAACCAAGAATATAATAATAGAAGCAGGAATGATGACATTTCATCCCTCATAGGAACAGAAATCCTGATGGATGTCTAAGAATTAAGTTATCTTTTTCTCTCAAACTCTATCACACTGAATAAACCAACCAAACAATATGCCTTTAGCCTCCCAGTTAACATCAGTGATATTAAGTAATGTAAACAGAATTTAAGAGGAAGAGAAAGTTGGATTGCATTTGGGAAATTGTGCAGAATTTTTTATAATCCCTGCCCCCCCCCCAAAAAAAACCTTCTTGAAGCAAAATCCCACATTTTTATGGTATCAGAGCTCTCCAGGGCACACTCTGTGACTTTGAGTGATGGAATTCCATCATGTCCAAGGGATCCAAATTGTAGATCATTCAAAGGACAATGGAGAAAAAATAAAATAAGCTAGAGTGTATTATGAATGATGAATGGTATACAAGAAGAGGTACAAAAGATACCATCCAGGAGACATATGGATGGAAGAGGAGGTGGACCAGTCAAATACAAGGGTGAAGAATAATGGGTGACCTGATGATATCAATTCTCCATGTAATGTTAAGAAAGCAAGAGGAAGCTCTTCAGACCAGAGTCCCTGGTGAAGAATTTATAGAAGAACCATGGACAAGCGTTGCATAGGATAGGATAGCAACTTATACTTAAATTGCTCTCTACAGTTTGGAGGGAGCACTCAAAGTGAATGAAATTAATCACACATACACTGAAGTATTGAAGTATATCATTAGTAATACATTTTGAATATTTTTTAAGATTTCAATATAAAAAAACAAATAGGAGCCCCAAGGTTTTATTTAAGTAAAAGTTTCTAACAGAGCAAAAATTTTAGAAATAGTTTCTTAACCCAAAAAACGTAATGGAAACTTTTCCTTTATTATTTTTATTTTTGATGACAGTCTTGGACTGTAAGTTATTATTATTGCCGGGAAGATGAAAAGCATTACATATGTAAAGTGGTTCCCTTAAATGAAAGATATAGGACACTAAAACGAATTGCCTTCAAGGAAAGAAAATAAACCTCATCCTAACACTGATTTTCTCTCTCTTTTACTTGATCTTCTCTTCTCCTCTCTTCCCTTCACTTCCCTTCTCCTCCCATCCCTTTCTTCTCTCCTCTTCTTTTTCTGTAGGTGTCTGGCTGAGAATAAAGGGGATGTTGCCTTTGTGAAACACAGCACTGTCCTGGAGAATACAGATGGTATGTCATTGGCCATGTTTTTATCTGGCCCCTAGAATCAAATTATCCAGGGTATACTCACCTCTGTGGAAGTCAATTAAGCATGAGGAAGTTTCATGAGCTCTTCATCTCTATGGCTCCAGGCACCAACATTTTTCCCTGCAGGGGCCAATATTAGGCCTTTCATATGTATAAGCAAGATAAAAAGTACAAAAGGTGAGGTATTTTTATTATTACCCAGATAAAGGCTTAGATGACATGGTCAACAAATTTACAGATCTGATATCTGGAGTATCTTGCAAGGTTCTGGGCACCATCATTTAGGAAAAATATTGATAAACAGCTGGAGAACATCTAGAGATCAACCAAGATAGTCAAACCAAGTCAAGTCTAGCCAACAAATATTTATTAAGTGTTTAATATGTGATAGACAATGTATTAAGCATGGGATACATAGAAAGACATAAAAAAACCCCAAACCCCAAAGTCATAGTCCATGATATCAAGGAGCTCATGATATAATGAGGGAAACACCATACAAACAACTATGTATAAAGAACATATGAACAAAACCAATTGGAGGTAGTTTCCAAGAGCCTTGAGTCATTTCCTATGACGTTTGGTTCAAGATGGTTATGTTCAGCCTAGGGAAGAGCAGACTCAGAGAAAATATAACTGTCTTCAAGAACTTTTAGGGCTCTCATGTGGAATAGCAAAGGGATGGATTTACTCTGCTTGACCCCAAACTGGGAATAATGGGTAGAAATTGCAAGTAAGTCAATTTAGTTTGATATACAGAAGAAGTTCCTAATAATTTCTACTTTGAGAGATGGTGGATTCTCTCTCAACTTGGAGATCTTCTAGGAGAAACTCCGTGTGTCAGGTATGGGATAGGAGGAATCCTTCTGAGATATGTGTTAAACTATGGGTTGGTCTACCAACTCTCAAAGTTTGTGATTCCATGAGTCTTTACATAAAACGTCTACAATTCTATTCAACAAGCATTTATTAAATACCTACTGTATACAGAGCACTTTCCCAGGTATTAAGGATTACAGTGGGATATAGTGAAAAAGGGACTGGAGACAGAGGATTTGAATTCAAATCCTGGCTCTGCTACTTTCTCATACACTTATCCTCTATACTTATATTACTAAGCAAATGGCTTAATTTCTCACTTATAAAATGAATGGGTTGGATTAGATCATCTTTAAGAACACTTCCAGTTTAAATACTATAATTCTAGGACATGTAAAGTTTGGATAAGAAATCGTCCCTACTCTCATGGAGCTTGTACTCTAGAAGAGTGTTAAGACATATATGAGCCAGACATGGTAGTGCATCCCTGTAATCTTAGCTACCAGGGAGGTTGAAAGTGGTGGATATCTTGGGCTTGAGAGTTCTTAACTGAAGTAGGCTATGTAGATTGGGTGTCACTGCTAGGTTTGACATCCATATGGTAAGCCCTTGGGAGTGCGAGTCACAATGTTGTCTAAGAAAGGACAAACTAGCTCAGGTAAGAAACATAGTGGGTCAAACATCTGTGCTGATTATAAGTGGGATTTGGCCCATGAGTAGCCACTTCCAGTCTAGGAAAGATAGGGAGATGCTATCTTAAAGACAGATAGACAGATAGACAGACAGATAGACAGATGGAAACAAACACTTATTGCCTTCTATGCACCAGACACTCAGATAAGTGCCTTAAAAATATCTCATTTAATTCTCCCAATCCTGTGAAGTAGGTTACCTATTATTCCCCATTTTACAGATGAGGAAATTCAAGCAAGAAGAGGTTAAGTGACTTGCCTAGGGTTATTATACAGCTAGTAAATATATGAGGCTAAGTTTGAACTCAGGTCTTCCTGTCTCCAGGCTCAAGGCTTTATCTACTCTGCCACCTAGTCATTTCTAGAGGTATATGCAAATGATTGTGAAAGAGAGAATTAACACAATCATGAGCATCGATGCACTCTCCATTCACTCACATAAAATAATATGGTCATAGAGTTAGAGTTTAAGTAGACCTTCAAGGGCATTGATTCTGGCCTCTTCATTTTAAAGAGGAGGAAACTGAGGCCCAGAAAGGTTAAGTGGATTGCCTAGAATCACACAGCTAGTAAGCATCTAAAGCAGGATTTGAATTCAGGTCTTTAGGACTCAAGCCACTATACCACCTTGCCTCTCAAACACAGAATCTCAGCATCGGAAGGGACTAAGAGACCATCCAATTCAACCCATATCTGAACAAGCATCCTTTATACAACACTCAACAAAGTATCACCCAGCAACTACTGGCAGACCCCCAGCAATGAAGAATTCTCCATCTTTTGAGGCAGTGCATTCTAATCTAATTATTTTTAAGTTGATTTATTTTAATTTTCAATATTCATTTCTATAAGTTTTAAATTTTCTCCTCCTCCCTTTCCTTCTCCCTCCCCAAGACAACATGCAATCTGATATAGGCTCTACATATACATTCCTACCAAACTACTCTTCTAATTATTAGGAAGCTTTTTCTGATATAAAGCCTAAATTGACCTCCCTGCAATTTCTAGCCGTTATTCCTAGTGCTGACCTCCAGGGTCCAGCAGAACAGTTCCACACAATTCCTCTTCCACATGTGGTCCCTGAAAGAACATCACTCCCACCAAGTTCTCTCTTCTTCTACTGAACATTATGGCTTTACTTTCTTCTTTCCATGGCCCAGTGAGTTCATGGCCTACGGACACAAATCAAACCATGTCTAATGTCCCCTTAAAGGAACTAGGAATATCTGTGGTTAAGCCAGGCCATACATACATCCTAACTCAGAAGAGCAGAGGAGTTTCAGGTGGTAACATTCATATGGGGGTGGTTAGGGGTGGGAGAGGAAAGAAGGGGAAGAGTTGTAGCATATTAGAAGAAAGAAGGAAAAGAAATGGGTGGGTAATAGGAAGAACAGTGAACAGCTGCAATTCTGTTCGTAGTTCCCAGTGATCTAGATAAGCTGTGAGTTACTGAGATGCCACCTTGACTGTGACAAACTCAACTGAGACCAGGAACCTCATATGGGGGTTGAAGAAGTGGGAGGATGGATGACTTACTAGTGGTGACTTGTCTAATGAGAGAGTTGGAGCAGATCACTTCTGAGGATGTTTCCTTCTAGCTCTCAGTCCATGACTTGTGACCTACACCTACACATGGCACAAACGTATGGATTTTTATGACCCAGTAGGTCCTATGCATGGATACTGACTATCCCTTGTGCCATCCCTGTAGAATCCCCACTAAACCGAGAAAAAGAAGAGATTTTTGCTAATTATGAACTCCATTCTCTCTACAGGCCAGAACCAAGAGAGCTGGGCCCAAAATTTAAAGAGTGAGGACTTTGAACTATTGTGCTTAGATGGCAAACGGAGACCTGTGACAGAGGCTAAAGACTGTCACCTGGCTCAGGTGCCCAACCATGCTGTGGTCTCACGGCCAGATAAGGCAGCGTTTGTTCGCCATGTGCTGCTCAACCAGCAGGTCTGTGGAACTTAGGGCATCAATAATAACAACACTACTTATATAGTACTTCAGAGTTTGCAAAATGCTTTACAAAAATTATCTCATGTTATCCTCAAAGCAACTCTGGAAGGTAGGTTCAATTATTGTTCTCATTTATTTCCATTTTATTTTTATTGATTCTTTCATTTTATTATTCCCATTTTATAGAGGAGGAAACTGAGGCAGAGATTTATGTGGAAATCCGTATGTAACTATATAACTAGCTTCCTATATATAGCTCACATTTTTGTAGTGCTTTGATGTATGCAGCGCACTTTAGAAATATTATCTAATTTTATCTTTACAACAACCCTGGGAGATAGGTGCTATTATAATCCTCACTTGACAGATTAGGAAACTGAGGCAAACAGAGGATATGACCCAGGGTCATACAGGTAGTTAAGTTTCTGAGGCCAGATTTGAATTCAGGTCTTCCTAACTCCAGGTCCAGGGCTCTATCCACTGCACCACCTAGCTGCTTAAATTCAGGTTCAATTAAATTCAGCAAATATTTACCAGGTACCTTCTCTGTGGCAGGCATAATACTCATTCCTAAGGATAGAAAGATTTTAGCACTTACTTTAAGGTACTTTCACTCTGTTAGGTGGAAGAGATACAACATGTACACAAATGAGTGAAAGGTACTTTGTGGAGGGAGAGAGTATTAAGCAGAGTTTGGGAGGGTTTGGGGAAGACTTCATGGAAGAGACGACACCAGAAGTGAACCCTGAAGGAGGATAAAGAGTTAAAAAGGCAAAATGAAGATGGGCATACCGTCTAAACATAGGGGACAGCTTCAGTGACTACACTGAGGAGGAAGATGAAATGTTAAGTTTGGGGAACAGGAATCTGGTTTGGATGAAATGAAGAGGATGTAAAGGGGAAAATAATGAAACAAGACTAGAAAGGTACATTGATTGGAACAAGGTTGTAGAGGGCTCTAATGCCACACTAAGATGCTTGTATTTTATTGTCGGGACGATAGGGAGTCACTAAAGGTCATTGAGAAAAATAACACGGCCAGCCTCTAGCTTAGGAAAACCATGTTGGCAGCTGTGAAGAGGATGGATTGGAGAGGGGAGAAGCTTGAAACAAGGAGGCTATTACAATAGTTCAGGTGAGAAGTAGGTGATGAGGGCTGGAAATAGAATGAAAGCTATATTAGTAGAGAGAAGGGGGCAAATTTGAGAGATGTTGAAAAAGTACAATGTAGAGAGCTTAGCAACTGATCAGATATGGGATGGAGAGACAGTGAGTGAGAAGAAAGAATCTGGCATAATGGATAGAGCATGGGCCCTGGAGTTAGGGGAACCTGAGTTCAAATCTGGTCTCAGACACCTAGGCAAGTCATTTAATCCCAGTTGCCTCCCAAAAAAAAAGTTAAAGACATGGGCAAGTTGGAGGATAACAGTACCTTTGACAAGAACAGGATATTTTGGAGGATGGCTAGGTTTATGGGGGAAAATGATCACCATCAGACAATTGCTGATGAAAATCTGGAGTTTACAAGTTAGAAGATATAGATTTAGCAGCCACCTGCAAAGAAATAAGCCCATTGGGCAGATGAGATAACCAAGTGAGATGGATCATATCCAAAAAAGGTGATAGAAAAGCAATAGACAGATACAGCAAAGACGAGAGACCAGTATCACAGAAGGCAAGGAAGGGGAGAGTAATTAGGAGAAGGGCATCCTCAACGATGTCAAGTGCTTCAGAGAAATTAAGAAGGATGAGAAATAATAATTGGGTTTAAAAAGTAAGAGATTGCCAGTAGGCAGACAAGGGTGTGGTTACAAGGAGCTGAGAAATCCCTGGGTTGTGAGAAAGGAAATTCAGTGAATACATACTCTTCGAGGTATTTAGCAATAAAAGAAAGTAGAGATATAAAATGGTAGCTTGAGAAGCTGGCAAGGTTGAATGAAGGTTTTCTGTTTCTTTTTAAGGGTGGGAAAACCTGAGAGTGTACATAGGTAGCAGAGAAAGAGCTGCTATGGAAGGAGAGATTGGACACAATAAAAAGACAGTAGGAATGGTCAAAGGGACAAACTCTTTCAGAAAACAGGAAGAGAAGGGATAAAGAACACAAGTGGAAGAGCTTAATTTCTCCCGTGAAAAAGGCCACCTTTTCCTCAGAGACTGAAGCAAAAGGGGAAAGAATCAGTGAAAATGTGAAAGGATTTTGAGGTACAGAATAAGAGAAAGGAGGAAATTTAAGACCTTTAACCTCAATTTGTTCAGAATGAGGCAAGGACTTCTGTGAAGAGACTGGGGTTGAGGGAATCATTGGAAGTCTGAGATAAGAGCTGAGGGCTTGAAATATCCCCTGAAGGGAAGATGTTAAGAGGGGAAGAAGAAAAGGATTGCTGCATAGTCATGAGAACCAGCAAGGTGGCACAGTGGATAGAACACCAGGCCTAGAGTCAGAAAGACCCAAGTTCAAATCTGACCTCACACACACCCTGAGCAGGTCACTTAACTATGTTTGCCTCAATTTTCTCATCTGTAATAGCAAACCACTCCAGTATCTCTGCCAAGAAAACCCCAAAGGGGGTCATGAAGAGCTAATCAAGACTTAAATCACTGAGCAACAATAACAAAAATGAGAATTCATGTAAAGCCAGATAATATCAGTTTGTGGGGGACCCAGTTGACAGAGGTAGCAAAGGCAGATAGTGGGAGTCACTCAAAACTGAGGATTGGTAGAACAAGAATGATGAATGAACTTGAAAGAAGGGAATCAGTGGTAGAAGGCAGTGTACAGTTGAAATAACTAGCTAGAGCCAAAACTGTGAAGAGAGGAAAGTGAGATGAGAGAAGAAGGGATGGAATGAGAGAACAAGGAGGGTTGGAAAGAATAGAGGATATTGCTTGAAGCCAAAGGATGTGTTTATGAAGAGTGAGACAGAGGAAGAAAAGGAAAGAGAATCAGCCAACAAGCATTTATTAAGTGCCTAATGTGTGCCAGGCTTGTTTATGTTTGTTCTTCATTCTCAAAGAGGCCCATGACATCAAGATGATGACATGACTTGCAGTTGACTTTGATTTAAGTGAGGGCAGGCTATGCAAGGTCACCAACCTCACCTTCTTCTCCTGAGCCATCTGGGTCCAGAGGCCTGACATTCATCAGGATAACCGAAGATGGCCCAGGATGCAATGGAAGACCCTGGCCCTTTCAGGCTTAGGTCTTATCATGATCTTACTTTGAGTGAGGCACACCCGTTCAATGAATAGGCTTCTTTAAGTTACTCAAGGGATGGTCCCTTTAATCAAAAAAAAAAAAAATCAAATTGGGAGGGGAAGACCCTCAGGGTTCCTTGGTGAAAGAAAAATAATTACTATTTAGTTATTACATCTGCTCTGTGCTAGGTAGGTGGGGACTTGTCCACGTATAAGGCTTGATCTTTGAGCAAGAAATGTAGCCAGTAAACCCAGAGGGAAAGAAAGGTAGTTTTTGGCCATGGAATTTACCTTCCCCTGGGCAGAACACCAGAGGAGAGGGAGAGGGGGAGGGGAGGGGAGGAGAGGAGCTGCTACTCACTCAGGGTTTGTGTTTGTACTTCATTCTTGAAGAGAATCATGACATCAAGATGATGACATGACTTGCAGTTGACTTTGATTTGAATGAAGGAGGGCTGTGCAAGGTCACCACCTCACCTTCTTCTCCTGAGCCATCTGGGTCCAGTAGTCAGACACTGGAGATACAAAGACAAAAATAAAAGAGTTCCTGACCTCAAGGAGCTTATGTTTCATCAGAGGAACCAACACATATAAACATTTTGATTTTCAGTTGTTTACAGTCATGTCCAACTCTTGTGACCCCATTTGGGGTTTTCTTGTCAAAGATACTGGAATGTTTTGCCATTTCCTTCTCCAGTTCACTTTACAGATGAGAAAACTAAGGCAAACAGGGTTAACTGACTTGCCCTGGGTCACACAGCTAGCAAACATCTGAGGCCAGATTTGAACTCAGGAAGATGAATCTTCCAGACTTCAGGTCCAGTGCTCTACCTGATGTACCACCTAGCTGCCTGTATAAACATAAGCATATAAAAAATAAATACTAAGTAAATGAGAGGGGAAAGCGTTAGCAGTGGAAGAGATCATGGAATGTATCATTTAGAAAGTGGAGTTTGAGTTGATCTTTGAAAGAAACTACACAGAATGGATGAGGACAGCTTGGGCAAAGGCAGAGAGATGAAAGAGAAAGTGCTGTGTATAAGGAACATTGAAAAGGCCCTTTGGGCTGATTTGTAGAGAACATAAACAGAAGGATATTAACAAGGCTGGAAAGACAGGATTGGACCTAGGTTGTTATGGACTTTAAATGTGGAACAGCATGTATTTGATCCTAGAGATAGTATGGAAACATTATTGTTTAATGAGCAGGAGGGTGATGTGGTCAGATTTGGGCTTTAGGAATATAATTTTGAAAGCCATATGAACAAGATACTATGATTACAAAGAGGAATTTCAGAATGCAAGATCATGGAAAAGGTATAACTTGAAGTAATTGTGAGGTCTAAGATATGGCCATCCCTATTAGTGACTGAGGTAGAGTGAATACATAGGCCAGGAGAAGGTGCATTATGACCTGGAAGGCTTGGGTATTCCAGGAGGCAAACATAAATACTGAAGTTGCTTTGTATGAATGCAGGAGCTGGGGCAGAGAGGAAGACTGAATGAGGTTCTGAATTCCTTGGGAAAGGAGAGAGACAGTGACTTGGGGACTAGTACATGAAAACAAGGATCTAGACAGGATGATACAGATGAATGGATTCAACCTCAAAGGAAGAGGTGTTACTGAATGAGAGAATGATGGTAGCAGAGAAAAGGTCTAGAAGAAGCAATAATTAACAAGGAGTGGGCCACTTCCTTTGGCCCAGCTCAGAGAGTGGTATAGCATGAGAAGAAACAACTGACTCAGGAGAGAGAAACTAAAGATGATATGTCATTGGGGGAAAGTCAGGTTGCTATGAGTGGGTGAGATCTAGTATGAAGGAGGGTTTATTAGTGATTGAGCAAGGTTCCAAAGGAGACAATGATAGGAAAAGAAATGGAAGGACTAGGGAGAAGTAGAGCTAAACTGGATGAGAATATTGGGAGAGTAGGAAGATGAAGATGAGGAAAGGATTTTCCCTTTTGCAAAGGGTGACTAAATAATGGCTATAATAGCTAAAAGTAATACCATTTAGGAAGATAATGTGACCACTAATCCCAAGTAGAACATATTTATTAAGCCTAAGCTGGGTGCTGTACTATTACCATCTTTATGCTGGTGATTTCTGGTTCTCCTCCTGCCTGTCTGGTCACTCTTTCTTAGTTTCTTTTGTTGGATCTTTATCCATATCATGACCTCTACCCACAGGTGTCTCTCAGGGTTCTGTCTTGGGTTGCCTTGACTTCTCTTTCTATATTACTTCATTTGGTGATCTCATCAGCTCCTATGGATTTAATTAATTACCATCTTTATGCTGATGACTCTGTCAACTGAACCAGAATCGGCCTCTAACCTGGAGGTGGCTAAAGCTGAAACAGAGCAAGCTAGAGGCAGGAGAGTCAGGACACAAACAGAAGTTTAATTAATTTCAGAGTGATGAAGATGACATTTGCAAATGGAAGCTTACCTCCTAAGAAGGAGGGTTTAAAGCTGCTACGGTTGGGGCCACTTATATAACATGAAAGGAGTAGGCCCACAAGATAATAATTCTTAGATTTTGGGATAGTTCTCAGAGTTGGCATTTCTTGGGACAATACAGGTGTTCTTGGATCCCATGGGAACAGTAGTTGTTTTACATCTTGGGGGTCATGACCACCCTGCGGGGCACAGAACCAGAGTTCTGTGATGGGAACAGGAGTGCAATACCTGTCAGTGACAAGGAACAGAGATTGTGAACATGTGATAGATGGCCCTGGGAAATAAGGGGAGCTAAATTCTTTAGTGAACATCTGGTGCTGGTCCAATCAATACACTTTGCAAAGGGTGAGACTGTTCCAGGGCACAAGGGGTTATTGTTATGCCAAATGCAGGGCCCAGCCTGCTTGTTGGGTTTTAGCTCTGGAAAACAATGTATCTTCAAAATAATTTGACATTTTCCCTTTTTGGTCAAAGTAAGGGGGTCTGAAAAAATCCCTATTCTTATGGCCAATAAAGGAAAGTCGGGCATGTACCATGAGATATTGTTCAGGCGTTAGTTCCTGGAGCGGACCTATCGAGAAAATGTGTCCCAGGTAATTTTTTGAAAAGAAAGGGGGCCAAGAAAATCAGAGTGAGAAAATGCCAACATATGCTTGAATCAGGGCTTTGGTGGTTGGGTACATAACAAAAGGGAAGAGGAAAAAGAACTAGGACAGTAGCTTCAGCTTCTTATCTGGAATCTGGAACACCTGTCTCATCTGGATGTCAGCTATTTTCATTCAGGATCAGGAGCTTTCATCCAATGATCCAGGTTTAAACAATGTAATAAAATTTTTCTTACAATTTCCATAATTGCATAATTACAATAAGTCAGGTACAGATCAAATTACTTAGAGGGCTTACAATGGACCAATTCTGAGAAAGGAGATTTACTTGTCACCAAAGTAACCAAGAAAATTAAATATTAACATCAAGTTCTGTTTAACAGAGAAGCACAAGCTAACTGAACACTCAGCCTGTGAGGGCACCAACATTTGCTATCTCTATCCTTATCACTTGTAAATTTGTGTGGTTCTAGTGCTTTTTCTTGGGAACTTTTCCAGAAAGGAAATAGCACAATGGGGAAAGTGTCAGGAGAATCCTACCTAGACCATGCCCCAGATTGTCCCCACAACCTCTCCCAGGCACAAACATCCACCTCAGAGTTCAGTTCAAATGCCACTTTCTACACCAAGACCTTCCTATTCCTTCATTATCAGTTCTCTTCTTACATTGTGTTTCTTTAATTAATTAATTATTTTGTGCATTCACTGTTTCCAGCCAGTAAAATAAAAGCTTCTTGAGGGCAAAGACCTTTTTATTTTTGTCTTTGTATCCCTCGTGCCAAGCATTCATTCGTTCAATAAATATTTTTCAAACTGAACTCTGAAAGTAGCATATTAGAGGCATAGGGGGACAATTTGTACAAAAGCATAGAGATGGAAGATACAATATCAAGTATGTACAACAACAAATAAACCTCTTTGAATGGGAGGGATCCAAGAATTGGAAGGGGAGGGGTCCAAAATGAAAATAATTCTAGAAATATAGATTGGAACCAGATTGTGAAGGACTTTTGGTGCCAAAAAGGACATTGCATCATATCCTAGGGGCAATAGGGAGCCATTGAAGCTTCAAGAACAGAGGAGTGACATGGTCTGACTTGTACTTTAAGAATGTCAATTTGGCAGCTGGGTAGAGAGTATAGACTAGAGGGAGGAAAATTAAAAGGCAATTTCAGTTGTCCCGATGAAAGTAGGTATGGGCCTGAATTAGTGTGGTAGTCATGTGAATGGAGAGGAGAAAAATGGAAGAGATGTAATGAAAGTAAATACTACAAGTTTTGGCAATTGGTTAGATTAAGGGGAAAGGAGGAAAATGAGTAGTCTGACTATGAAAGGAAGAAGAGATTAGGGTTGTCTCTTGAGGAGATGGCAGAGTCAAAGGAAGGTTGTTAAAGGACCAGGAAGACTTGAGCACGTTTGTGGATAGCAGAGAATAAGCCAATGGATAAAGAGAGGTCAAAGATGAGAGAGAATCAGGCAATAAGCATCCAGGGCAGATGGGAGGGGATGAATTCAAGAGTGCCAGTGGAAGATTTGGCTTTGTTAAGTGGAAAAGGTCTGCATCTTCCTTCCCCTTCCTTCTCCAACACACTCATGATTCTGCCACGACTCAGGGAGAGCAGGAGTGATAAAGGTGATGAAAGGCTGAGGAATGGTTATTCTTTTCAGGTACTAATGGAAAGCAGTATATGGTGCCACTGATGGAATAGGTAGACCCTTCAAAAATGGAATCCAAGAGAAGGTCTCCAATTTCAGTCTCTGAGAGGTCTAGGGGGCCTGGAACCCTCATGCTGCTGGGCCACAGGTTGATAGAGAGGAATGAGTTCCAGGGAAGGATGTTTATGTCAGCAGTTCTTCCCTTTTCTTCAGCAGTAGCCCCTATTTTAAAAAAATTATACATACACATATTATGTATATATATACACACACACACACACACATCATGTATATAATATAATATATGTGTGTATATTGTCATTACATCATCTTTATTTCCTAGTATATCCCTCTCCCTCTCTTGCCTAGCAAGCCATTCCATGTAACAAAGAACAAAAAAGAGAGAAAAATAGTTTACCTTGAATCTGATGGTATTCATTATATAGCACATCAATAGTGCCCCACCTCAGCAAAAAAAAAGAGGGAGACATTCCTTCATTTCCTAGTTTTTCTAGGACCAATCTTCTTACAGCCACCACTTTCTAAATGAATGAGACTGGGATCAGTTAACAGGTTATGATCCCAATCATATAGACTTCTCCCTACTTAAACCTGAAAGCAAAGACTGTAGCGGTAAGTTAATACTACTTCAATGCCACAGGTCTCTACGTAGAGAAAGAGAAATAAGCAAGCTTTCTGACTGAAAAACAGAGGGGAACTGAATCTCCATCACTCTCTTTGTTTGAGCCAGTTAGAAAACTCTGAAAAATTCACTCATGGGCTCTCTCTAACCATTAGGACCCTCCCCAATAAAAATGAGGTCAATGGGACTATCTCTTTGGTAGAAGCTGTGATGAATTTGGCAATCCTTTCTGATCTGCCTTTTAATCAGATAGTTAATTTGGCAGACAGCATTTTGGTAGCACGGAAAAAGTTATGACCCCTGCATTCAGAGATCTTTCATTCTTTAAACTATTACTATTATTATTATAAATTATTATTATTAGATTTCTTCTTTGAACTACTACTACTACTACTACTACTACACTACCACTATTACTACTACTACTATAAAGAAGAATTTGAAATGATTATTTCTCTCATATTAATAACCAATTATTGAATTAGGCTAAGGCTTTTCCCCTTTCTACTTCCTTATTCAGAAATCAGCCCTTTGGCATGTTATTCAAACAGTATCTGAAGAACATTGTTGATAATGAATTGAATTAACTTTTCCTCAAACTAGTTCAAACCCCACCCAACTGGGGAAGCCCATTGTGTTCTACTCAGGCTTGGGTAGATCTTTTTTCCAGATTACCTCCCCTTAAATCCCCCCCAACACGTACACAGGCTGGGGTGGTCTGGGTAGAGATAATTAAGAGCAACATAATCGTAGATCTCCTAGATTAAGTTCACTTCTCATTATAATATGATTAATTACTCAGAAATTATGTCAAACTTCTTTTATGTCACAAATCCAAGGATAGCTTTTATAGTCAGAGTATTAAATGCATCAATCTACCTAATAATCAATTATTCACTGAGTTTTTATTAAATATCTACTACAAGGTGCTATGCTATGCACTGAGCATACAAATATGAAAAATTCTTGACCTTAAGGAGGTTACATTTTAATGGAGGGAATACAAACAAAAACATATAAAGCACAACTATAGAGCTAATAAATACAAATATATAGGAAGTCGTTAAAAACAAGACAGTTTGGATGGGCACACACCAGCTATTGAGGGTTAGGAAAGGTGTCATGCAGAAGAATGTGCTAAGTTACAACATAAAATAGGATTCCATGAGGCAGAAGTAAGGAGGGAGTATATTCTAGGCATGTGGGATAGTTTAAATGAGATGATCTGAGAATCATTCTAAAAAGCCTCTCTGCACTAAACAAATCTTCCCCATGAGAATGCCCCAATCATATTCTGCCATTCAGTCCCTTTGGAAGAAAAGTATTTTGTCTCTAGGAGGGCCCTGTTAAACTGACTCTAGGTGGGGTAACAATGTGGATTGGCTGTCAGAGAAAGGATGGAGACAAAGAACAGGTAAGCTCGAATGGAGAGATGCTGTTACTAAAATTAGAAAAATTTAAGGCAGGTAGGGCTGGCTGGGTGAAGAGCTGTTTAGTAAGAGTTATAAATAAATAAATTATAAACCACATGAGAACCCAGCACACCTGGGAGTGGGGAAGGAAGCAACCAGGTAGGGGTGATGAGGACAGAAAACTATGACGAGATAAAGGGAGGCACCAAAGATAAACTTCACTGACTCAGAAGTTTCCCCTAAGGCTAATCCCATGGTGCTCACCCATATGTTTGCCCATTTGATACAGGACCTCTTTGGGACCAATGGGACAGAATGGCAGATGTTTCAGATGTTTCAATCCAGAAACAAGGACCTCCTGTTTACAGACAACACTGAATGCTTGTCAGACGTTCCAGACAAAAGAACCTATGAGAAATATTTGGGACCAGAGCATATCAAGGTCATTGAGTCTCTGAGAAAATGCTCAGATGCTTCAAGTAAGTAGAATGAAACCTCAAAGGGGAAATCAGGAATGTACAAACAAATGAATCTTGAAGCAACGCAGAAGTCATTAAGTAAAAAAAATGTGGTTTGAGAATTTAGTTGAGCCCAACAGTGTACAGGAGTGGTGGAGACAAACAGGTGGAAATTTACTTAAATATGTACTTGGGGAATAGCTGATGATGACCAGGGATTGCCTGGCCCTCCTCATGTCCTCTGCTTATTCTTGAGTTTGCTACTGACCCCTTGCTTCTGAGTCCACCCAGGTAGTCCTTTAGTTGGATTTGTACTGGAAGAACTGCTGTAGAGGAAAAGGAGAGGAGAGAGAAATGGGTTACAGCTCCCCAGCTCTAAGGATGGGTTTCTTTTATTCATTCCCCACTCCTGTTGCAAATTCCTATATCCACATCACTGGTCTTGTTGGCAGTTCATCCCCACACTTATTTATTTGCTCATACCCCAATGCAGATGATTCATCCTGCTCTTCACCCAAGACCTCCAAACTTCCAGCTCCTACAAGAAAATGAAAACCTGAAATACAGATTTCAGAGTTTTTCCTCTGAAATGTAAATAACTTATTTTAGAACATTATGTAAAGATCTTCATTACTGCTTCTGTAGGATTCTTTCCCTGGTAAAGAAGTGAAAAAAAGAGAAGAGGGACTTAAGTTAAAGTCTTTTTCTTCACTTTCTCTTTTCTCTATCACTATCACCAAAAGGGAAGAAAATAACCCTTAGGAAACTTCACAGGGGCTGTATGTTCATGTGTTATTAATAGTAAGATAGGGAAAAAGAGAAACCTTAATTTGGAAGCAGCAAGTGTTGACAACTGAAAGGAAAGCAGGGAGACCAATTTGGGGTGCCTCAGATGAAAAGATGTTAGCACAGAAGTGTTCCCAGTTTTAATTGGGTGGGAGTTGAGTGGGAGGGTACCCTGAGTTTTATCTTGATATGAGATGCCAATATGTTACTCCTAAAATACCCCCACATCTGCACCCACCTCATCCCCCTTCCACATTTGTCTTAGGTCAAGCCCTCACCCAACTAGAGCCTCTACCCCAAGCTAAAAAAGTCAATGCCAGTGACTTGGAACTAGAAGAATCTTAGTACAACTGGCCAGCAAGAAAGAGCCAGGGGACAAGGGAGAGTCTCAGATCCCATTGAAGGAGGAAATTATTCTTGATACTTTAAGTTGGAACTTTCTGTAGAACCACTCTTTCATGGTTCCACAAAGTATTAAGTACAACAGAAATATACTTCAGTATTTAGGCTGACCTCCAAAGTTATCAGTCATCAGTAAAACTTGACTTCTTTGAGTGAATTCTAATGCTTTCTCTTAGTTGATTATCTCCAATTTATACTGCAGATAGCTTATTTATACAAAGTTGTTTGCATGTTGTCATCCCCATTTGAAAGGGCAGGGGCTGTCTTTTGCCTTTCTTTATACCCCAGGTGCTCAGCACAGTACCTGGCACACAAAAAGCACATAATAAATGCTTACTGACTGACTAAATGTATTCTGAATTCTAGACAGTTGACTTATGAACTTCTGGACACAGCCTATTTGCAAGCTGAAGCCTATCTGTGTGAGACAGGTCTTTTCCCTGAAAGAAGTTTGTGGACTAGTGGAGGAGGCCATATATCAGAAACAATTATGGGGCATAAAAGACAGTACACAGTAAAATGCTAAATTAGGTAATACAGAAAATAATGGCAAGAGGGGTTTCTCTTCTCTGATGCATCTTTAGTCTTACTGATGTATCCCAGCAGTAAACCTAGATTATAAACCACCATCACTTGTCTCTGTGAAGACCAAAGGCATCAAGCAGATGGAAATTTACGTTGGTCCCTTATATGTAAATATCAATACCTTATTATCTTGCACCACTTTTTTTTGTTCCATCCTTTCAGTCTTGTCTGACTCTTCATGACTCCATTTGGCCTTTTCTTGGAAAAGATACTGGCGTGGTTTGCCATTTCCTTCTCCAGCTCATTTTATGAATGAAGAGCTGAGGCAAACATGGTTAAGTAACTTACCCAGGGTCACACAGCTAGTAAGTGTTGGAGGCTGGATTTGAATTCAGGGAAGAGGAGTCTTCCTGATTCCAAGCCCAGTGCTCTATCCACTTGTACCCACCTAGATATCCTTCTTGCACCACTACAGCTATAAATCTTCAACTTGAAGTGTACCCACCATACTGGGGCTTCCTCTGTGTCTCCTGATATTTTATGAATGCCATCCATGAGGTATCCCTCAGTCACATTACATAGCAGGTTCATCTCCTTTTCTGGTCATATATTTCTCTGATGACATCCTTTATGTTGCTTTATGTATTGTCTCTCTCATTTGATTATGAATTCCTTGAGAGAAGAAACTGTCTCTATTTTCTATTTCTCCAATGCTTAGTACATTGTAAGTGCTTAATAAAGCCCTTTTCATTCATTCATTCATTCATTCATTCATTCATTCATTCATTCACTCATTCATTCATTCATTCTCCTGCAGGCAGCTAGGTGGTGCAGTGGATAGAGCAGGAGTCAGGAGGACCTGAGTTCAAATCTCACCTCAGACACTTGACACTCATTATCTGTGTGACCTTGGGCTAGTCACTTAAGCCCAATTGCCTCATCCTGGGTCATCTCCAGTCATCCTGATGAATATATAAACTGATATAAACTGGTCACAGCATTCGGATGGCTCTGGAGGAGAAGTGAGGTTGATGACCTGCACAGCCCTCCCTCACTCAAAACAAAGTCAAGTGCAAGCCATGTCATTATTTCTCTGATGTCATGGTCTTCTTTGGCAATGAAGGACAAACACACACATTCTCCTGTACATCTTAATTGTTGTACATACTTATACATAAAATGTAATATGTTGTAGCCTACTAGTGTACACCAAGTACCTCCCCATTATTTTTTGACTGACTCTTGACTTTAATTCTATGGAGACTTCTAGGGCATTCAAATAGTTTTATATAAATAATGTTCTGCCCGTTTCTGCTCCACAGATCTCCTATCTATCTGCAAGTTCATTAATCCTTAGAAACCTAGGAAAGTGAACAATTTTCCAGATGGGCTACAACCCAGAATACCCCACTGCCAATGAGATGGAGGCTCTCACTTCTTGTTAACAGATGATTCCAGAGAAGTCTGGGCTAACTTCATGAAGCTTCAAGCTTACCTGCTGTCACTTCAGCAAGAAATAAAGTAGATGAATGTCATTGACTGTGTGTGTGTGTGTGTCTCTTCATCTTTTACAGAGTTCTTCCATTTCTAAGATTTTCCCTCATCTAGACCACATTCTTAAATACCATAATCCCCAAACTGAATTATATATTCCTGTACAGCTGGGTCCTTCTTCACAATTCTATACATTTTATTCTTTATCATCCCTTACAGTGGAAGTTACAGTACCCCAATCAAATCACCTAAGTGAAACTTAAATGAGAGTTTCCTGAGAGACAGTGGTGAGAGGTATCCAACTCATAGTACAGGTCAAATGACCTAGCAAAACTCTCAAATGTTCCCCAAACTTGACTAAAACAAAACTGGAAAATGTTTAATGAAATAAATAAAAATATAATACAACAGAGGTAATGTGACTTTATAGTTTCCTAAATCCATTTCAATTTAAGTATGATATGGTGTAGGTGGATTTTGGTAGTTTGGACTTTGGTTCAAGCCTATGACTATTAGTACAAGGAACTCCCAGTGGGGAAATGTTTTTTTTTAACAATTCAGTTTCCTTTATCTGTACAGTGATAGTAATAATACTTATACCACTTATTTTTTCAGAATGATTCCAAGAAAACCCTTTATAGTAAATCACTATATAAATGTGTCAAATTCTTTGAGGTGCTCATTAACAAAAATGTGGGAATGATTAGTGTATTAAAATTTGCTTATACATGGATGTCTGTCTAGTACAATGCCTGGCATATATTAGTGTGACATTTAAAAAGTTCGAGAGACGATTTCTGAGTAATTATTTTATTAATAATGCTAGCATTTTATTAATAAAAGAGGTCAGTGGCATTCTCCAGTGCCAAAGACAGTCATGACATGTGCCCTTGGAAAAGTAGATGTTCTAAGGGATGGTAATCAGTTCTGACTGCTTAACAATTAATGAGAGAATGAATATTAAAATGAGAAGTGGGCTCACTCTCATGAGGGGTTGAGAGAGTGACATCATGTCACTCTTGGCAAAGAGACTGTCTCTACAGACCACCACCAACTTCAGGCAACCTAGACAAAGGATCTACCTACACCCAAACTTGCCTGAGCAGGACATAATGGGCAGGAATTCAATTTAGATAAGATTTCTTATAAGGTTGGGTGGGATCTGACCAAGATTGAGGAGAAAGTTCAGTTTTCAGAGAATGAGCTTTTGAAATGAGGACTTTAGGAAAAGGGGAAACCCTGGATCTTCCCAAATCATTAGTTATTAATGCACATTTGTTCTCTGAAATAGAGTAAACCTTCCTTCTTGCAACCTAATTTAGACTATTACTAATTAATTTAGCAAAGGTAAACTATGGCCTGGGTCTCATTAATATAAAGTCACCAGTTTGATTACTGAGATTTTGATGTATACTATGTTTACTATTACTTATTGGGTTTGAGTATGCAAGCCTTTGGATAGTCTGGAAATCCTTATCCCAACCCCCAATTCTCACTGAAATAAGCCAGGTCAGGAGACCAAAACAAAGGGGGAACCAGTAGTTCATTCACTCTGAACCCACAGAACCTCCCAGAGAACTAATTGTGACTGAGTCCAGCAGCAATCTATGGATAAGAGGGAGGGTAGATTAAAGAAAGCAGTGGTTAGAAACAAAATAGATTCTTGAGGAGGAGACAAGGTAAAAAAGGGAAAGATAAGTATAAGAGAATAGAATGGAGGGAAATATACAGTTAGCAATCATAACGGCGAATGTGAATTCATAAAACAAAATCTCAAACTGTACTACAAAGCTATAATCATTAAAATAATTTGGTGCTGGATAAGAATAATTGATCAATGGAATGGATTAGGGACACTGATGTGAAGTAGTAACAAAGACACTTAAAGAGGGTGATGTGGGGGAAAACAACTGAGATCAACCATAGGAAATAAACTGATTCTGGAAGGGACATAATCGTTCTCAGGATATGTCAAAGAACTGATAGAGGTCACCCCATCAAACTGTCATTACAGATGAGGAAAATGGAACCCACAGGGTAAAGTGGGTTTATAAAAGTGACTCTGGAAGAGACAGGATTTGAACTCAGGCCTCCTAACTCTAGGCTTGCAGTATTTCCAGAGCACATAAAAAAAGTAGTTGATTTTTTTGGGAAAGACTTTGCTGAAGATCTTATCATTTTGTTGTTCCCTTGGCTTTTCTAGGTAAACTATCATATCTTCTACAAACATCTTAACCTTTATACCAATGTTTATCCCTTTTGTAAAATTTTGTTTGTTAAAGCTAGCATTTATAGAACCATGTTTAATAATCATAGTTAATTTAGTTTGAACTGGACTTATTCCCTCCCTCCCCTCTCCCCCACCACACCCCACCCCAGATAGGAGGTAAGATGTATGAACAGAGACATTTTTATTCACTGATAAGCCCATTAAGTGCAGTCACTAACACCAGAAGAATTCTATCAACTCTTGTATTTATCTTATTTTATCCATATATAAGGTGTCCCAATTCGCTGCACCAAGCTGTTTTCCCCCAACATCAATCCCTTTGTCTTCTTTTTAAAGCCATTAAAGCTTAAAACTGAGACTTTTGGGACAACCTGTATCAGTGCATTCAATGGTGACTGGAGTCTGTTTATTGCAGATTGATACAATCTACCAGTACTGCTGTACGCTGAATTAATGAACAGGCAAATAAGGCTGTCAGTATCACAAACTTCTCCCTTACTTTTTGTAGACCAGGCTACTCCTCCCCTTTCAGGTATGACTTTCTCTTTAGCCACTTACTCAACTCCTTCCCCTCTGGAGGAATGACTTTCCTTTCAAAAGGAAAGAGGATGACAGATTCTTCCTTCAATCCAGCCTAGCCAGTTAGCTAGCCTTAGCTCTTTTTGACTCATTTGCCTAGAGAATCCGGGGTAAATCTTTTATCTTTTTCTTGGAAAGAAAACAAAATAAAACATGGTAAAGAGCAACTTACTGGATTTAAGTCAAAGACCATTACAATTCCTTTCCAGTCAAGGATTCTAAACAACAATGCTCTTTACATCACCATCCTTATTTTTCTCAATTTTCAAGGAAAACTAACAATAACAATTTGGTACAGCAATATAGTACCTTAAAGGTTTAGAAAGAACTTTCTCCACAAAATTACTCACTATATATGGGTTTCCAACTAAACCTGGGACATTTTGCATGCTGTTGGACATAATGGTGGGAACCACAGCTCCTTTGATGGAGAGAATGCAGAGGTAAATCTGCGTGGCATTTTAAGGAGCAAAGGGTGCCAGAGATTCTTGAGAGAGATACACTCAGTTCTGGAGACAAGGAAAAAATACATGAACTGAGAGCACCCCAAGGAATAGAAAGGAAAAAATCTTTAGAAGCAACAGATATATAAAGGGATGTTAGCTCCCTGACATGTCCAGCTTCCCTCTCTAGAGATGCTGGAGAAGGAATTTCCTCTTGCATGAGACTGGGCCCTCTCTCTTGATTCAAATCGAAATCTTACCTTGTCCCCATCAGAACAGCTTGTTCATTTGTGTATCCTCCATATTCTAATGTGTAGAATGTCTCCAATTTTTGTTTGCTGTTTGCTTGGAAAAACAGATTTACAATTCTCACTATTTGTGATGGGCTTCTGAGTATTGGAGGGAAAGGGCTAAGCTAGTGAGTATAAAAAAAGAGTTGTCCCATCCCCACCCCCTAATCTGCTTAAGAGAAACCAGGAAAGCAGTTTTTTGCTCTGAACCTACTGTAACCTTAGACCAGCAGTATGGGGGTACAGATGGGTATAAATCTAGCCCAATATCCCTCTAAAAGATAGGTGAGAAGAGAAGCTCCCAGTCATGACTGTTCTCTGTTCTCTTCCAGGCAGAAATCATAATCTCCCTTGGACAGAAGGGTCTCAGAATCCAGAGATATCTATTGATTACCCCTTTTTCCTGGATACTCTTTCTTCCCATAACACTAGTCTCTCCTGGTTCTCCTTTCAGACCACTCCTTCTTAAGTTTCCTTTGCTGAGCTTATTCATATTCCTTAAGGTTTTAAGACCCTGTCTTCTGCTCTATTTTCTCTCTCAGTAACCTCATGAGCTCCCATGGGTTTAATTATCATCCCTTCGCTGATGACTTAGATAGCCCGCCTGTCTCTTCCTTAATTTCCAGCTCTGCCACACCAAGTGCCTATTGCACATTTCAAACTGGATGCCCCATAGACATCTCAAATCCAACATCCCTCAAGCCCACTGCTACTTCAGTTTTCCCTATTTCCGTCAAAGGCACCACCATTTTTTGCAGGTCATAGCTTTGTAACTTTAGTGTTACTCTTGATTTCTCTCCTTCACCCTACATATTCAATCAGTTGTCAAAGTTTTGCATTTCTACCTCTACCACCTCGAACTCTTATCTCCAGTTATCTGGCTCTCACTTTAGTTCAGGTTCTCATCACTGCTAGCACAGATTACTGCACCTGTCTCCTAATTAGTCTCCCTGCTTTATACCACCCCCACCCACTCCCTATCCCAGTCCACCCTCCACTATCTGGTGAACATGATTTTCCTTAAGTATAGGACTGATCATCTCACCCTTCTACTCAATACACTCCTATGGTCACTTATTGTCTCTAGGAAAAAATATAAACCCTTCCGTTTTAAAGAACCAGCTCAAAAGGTCCTAACCTATAGACTCCATCTACATTATCTCTACAGAATCCATATACGTGATTTCTCATCTCCAAGCCTTTGGACTGGGTGTTCCTCATGCCTAAAATGCACTCCCTTCTCCTCTGCACTATAATTTCTCTCATCTCAAAATGTAGTTCAAGCACCATCTTCTATGCTACTCATCTCAACTTCTAGTGCCTTCCCTTTCAAACTAGTTTGTATTTAACTATATACTTTTTTGTATTTATTCAATTTACATGTATGCTGCATATTTTAACATGCATATCTGTTGTCTCCTCATTAGAATTCAAGTTATTGAGAACAGGGAATTTCAGTCTTTGCATTTGTATCCCCAGAACTGAGTATAGGCACATAGTAGGCATTTATTAAATGTCTTCTTGTTGGAGTTTCTAGTATTTCTTCCTGTTTTCTACTTAACTATTTGTATATAAGATGCCTCCAAAGTCTTAGTACTTAAAACTGCATTAAGACTTTGGGGACAACCTGTATATTTGCATTTATTCACTTTCTAATACATATAAATACAAATGCATATTCAAGTATAAATGCAAGTTTACATGTATATGTGCAAGTATAAAAGTATATACACAAGTGTTTATATAGAGCATATGTGTATATATGTGCGAATGTGAACGTACACACGCACATACGTATATACACACATTTGCGTGTCCATATATCTGTGGGTAGCTGGATAGCACAGTGGATAGAAGGGCCGGGCCTGGAGTACCAGAAGACTCATCTTCCTGAGTTCAAATCCTGCCTCAGACACCTACTAGTTGTGTGACCCTGGGCAAGTCACTTAACCTGTTTGCCTTATCCTTAAAACAAGCTGAAGAAAGAAATGGCAAGAACTCCTCAAATAGGGTCACGAACGAGTCAGACATAACTGAAACGACTGAACAAAAATGCACGTGCGTGTACGTGTGTGAGAGAGAGACCTCACGCCGGGGTTTGGTGGGCACGCGGCAGGCACTCTTTAACGCATCTTGGTGGCCTCGGCTACCCCTGCACGGCGCTGCTCAGGGCGCGCTTCCAATGAATGAGATTGCTGCCAAGGCCCCGATAATGGGGAGACCCCTGCGCCCCCTCCGACCAGCTGGGCAGTGTCAGGGCCCAAGATCTCCTTCCGAAGACTCCTGGGATAAGGAACCTCCAGGAGTCCAGGCTCTACCAACACAGCTCCGCATAGCGCTCTGGGAGGCTGCCGGCTCTCGGGCGTCCTAGCCCAACAAGGGCACGGGACTCTTGCAGGGATTGGTTGAAGCAGGTGATTATTTCTCCTAAGCCAAGCCTTCCGGCCACGTGCCTGCGGCCCAAGCCCATCAAAAGCCCGGACAAATGAGCCCGAGGTGGGCGGGACAGTGGCTTCCGGGAGCCGCAGGGTCCTGTGCGCGAAGGGCGCCTGCGCTGTAGGCTGTTCCTGTCCGACGTCCCTCCCCCGCCTAGGCAGCGGCGCCGGAGCTACAGCAGCGGCCATGGCCACGGCGGGGTTGTGGAGGATTTGCTCTCGGCGGTTGCTCGGAGCGGCACGGAGGGTGCCGGCCGCGGGCCGTCTCCGCTGGCGCTCCAGCACGACCGGAGCCGTGGTCGCCCCGCCGGCGGTGGAGAAACGGCCCCGGGCAGCGGAGGTCGCCTGGCAAGAAGACCCAGAAACAGAAGATGTCAACCTCTATGAGAAGGTGAGGGGGCGGGGCTAGGGAGCCGGAAGAGGCCGAGGGGGCGGTACTTACCCTTTCCACCTCCCCCTAGGCCTTGCCGGTGGCCGCTGTCCTATCTGTCCAACGGCGGAAGTCCCTCCTCCTCCAGGGGCTCTAATTTCTTAAAATACAAGAACCGGTCTCGTCAATTGATGCAAGAATTCAAAAAACAACTTTTACGATTTTCCTACCCTATACCACCACGTCTCTCTGTGCAAATGTGCTTTTTAAATCCATATAATTTCAAGCAGATGCTATCTTGCTTTCCAATAAAAATGTTGGTGCTGTCTCTATTTTCTTTGCCTTACGGTTAAAAACCGTGTGCCCTGCGGCGGCTGTCGCAGCTGGATCCTTAGAGAAGGGTGGGGGCTTTCTAACTGTCCGCCCTCCCAACGCAGAACCCGGACTCCCACGGCTTTGACGAAGACCCCTTCATAGACGAATGGAACATGAGGGTCGTGTTCTTCCTCGGCCTCTCGGTGGCCGTGGTCCTAGGCTCCACCTTTGTGGCCTACCTCCCTGACTACAAGTGAGTATGGAGGGGGCTGGGGGCAGGGGGAGTCCGCGCCAGCTGCCAGCCCCGCGCCCCCGGCCCCCAGCCCCGCGCCCCCGGCCGCCTTCCCCGCGCCCCCGGCCCCCAGCCCCGCGCCCCCGGCCCCACGCCCCCGTGCCCTCGGCCGCCAGCCCCGCGCCCCCGGCCCCCAGCCCGGCGCCCCCGGCCGCCAGCCCCGCGCCCCTGGCCGCCTCTGACGGGGCTGGTGATGAGCATGGCTTCTGCCTGGGGAGGCCGGCGCTGGTACAAGCGGCCCTCACCCTCCTCCTCCTCCCTGTCCTCTTCCACAGGATGAAGGAGTGGGCCCGGAGAGAGGCCGAGCGACAGGTGAAGCTGAGGGAGGCCCAGGGCCTGCCCCTTATGACCTCCAACTATTTTGACCCCAGCAAGATTATTTTGCCAGATGATGAAGAGTAAAGGAAACCCGGCTGTGAATAAAGTGATTCTAATTCTGTTGGTACATGTGTATTGAATGTTGGAAGGGGATAGGAGAATCGCTGTCCTTCCTCTCCTACTTGCTCTGTCCCTGTTCATTTAACGTTGTAGAGGCTCCTTTTCTCATCTCTAAAATTAGGCTAGATGGCTTCTGAAAGTCACTTCTGTTTCTGAGATCTAAGGTTTATTTTTTTTCTTATCTTTGTTTTTTAACTAGACCTGTGATTTCATTAAGCATATAGGAAGCTTCCAGTCAGGTGCTTCTACTTATACACATTGGCACCTTCCCTGCAACTTATTGCCTTAAATTAAATGTTATGTATTTTTTTAATATCAAGCATTAATTATTTTTCCCCCATCTTCTCCCTACCCACTGGAAAAGAAGAACCCTTGTAACAAATATGTGGTAGTCAAGCAAAATAAATTCCCATAGTGGCCATGTCAAAAAATGTATCTCTGCACATGTAGTCCACCTCTGTGAGGAGATGGATAGCATTTCATCATCATTTCATTGATCAAAGAGGGGCATCTAGAGATTAAGAGACTTGCCCAAGACCCTGTAGCTAGTATGTGGCAGAAACAGGATTTGCCTCCTGAGTCCTCAGACTGCTCTGCCATCTATCTTCAAGATCCATTCATTCCCTGTCATCTGTGATGGTGTCATCCTCCTGGGAAATAATTGCAGCAATGGAGGAATGGAATTCAGAGAGGAAGGCCACACTTGTGCCTTCTGATAGCAGCAAGAGATAATGGGAGAATCACAGGAGTTCAGAGATGTTCCCCCATCCTCAAATTCTGTTATAGCGGGTACTGTAACAATACAGAGAAAGCTGAATTTATTAAGCTCAGGGATGTAGGCTTTGATGAAATTCCTTGATTCACAGAATCTCAGAATTGGAAGGAACATTAAAGTTTAAGCAGTCCAACTCCTGCAAAGTCCTCAACAGGTTATCTTGAATTACAGTGTAAGATTACTTGAGAAGTGTAAGAGAAACCTAGCCAGCAAGCCTTCTATTTGAAACCTGGCTTTAGGAGTGCCCATTTTTGTTCAAAGTTCCAAGTTTAAGTAGACATGCTGATTGGGGGACAAGTGGGGGGGGGGGGGGAGACACCATAGGTGTGACATAGGTCCTATGGCATGGTTGATATGACTACATAGTTAAGAAAATAAATATCTGTGCAAGCAAAGATACCGAAGGGTTATGTTGTCCACAAGTAAAGATGGCTAAAAGATGAAATACAGTACGTGATCCAGCTAAATACTTCTTTTAAGATATTTTCTCAACAGTATGAGCCATCTAAATAAAAGGCATATATCATAGTAGTGTGAAGGGAAATACGATTTTATAATAATTGATATATGTCATGAATACATCAATAGATTATTCAGAATTGCCTCTCTCATGAGTCAGACTTCTAATGCAAGTGATAAATCAAACCTTTGACAATGCTCATGATCACTGGCATCCTTGTGTCTGTATATGTGAAATGAAGCGAATTAAAGACTGTAGACCCTGTTCCTGTTAACAGAACTCTGGTCCTGTGACCCAGCAAGGACTGGAGTAATGTTGCTCCCACAGGACTCCAGAATTGTTGTACTGTCTTCCATTTGTGAGTTTGTCGTGGGAAACTACTCAAGCTTGGGGAAAACCTTGTTTGTAGTCCACCTTCCCCTCTCCCTTCTGTCTTCCCTTCAGCAAAGTGGAATCCTGATTAGGAGAATTTCCTATTTGCAAATCTGTTCCTCATAATGAAACAGCTACCTGTTTACTGGCACTGTCTCTGGCCTGCTGTTTCTCAGGTTAGAGACTGGCTCAGTAAAATTCCATTAGCAGTAGAATCAAGATGAGAGTTCAAATCTACCTCTTAACAGTTTGGCCATATATCATTGGGCAAGTCACTTAACCTCTCAAGGCCCCAGGCAGGTCTCAAGACTACAAGTTTCAAAACTGTTTCCTCACCTGGAATTGTGCCTAATTAAAACATGTCTGGACAAAACCAAAAAAGAATGGCTAGAGCAGAGGATGGTGGAAATACAATAAAAGGATAATTTTAAAAAATATAAATGCCTTAGATATACATTAGTACTTCTCCTTGACAAAATTTCATCTTCATCAATCATTACTTACCCTGACTGATTTTTCTTTCCAGGACCAAGGGGATATCAGTTTTCATTCATCCTGAACCTTTTCTTAGGGTTAGAAACTTTCCAGGGCATTCCCTGTTCCCAGTGGCTCTCTGATGCGACATCAGAGAAACTAATTTGTAAAGCTATGTTTAAAATAATGCTAGAAACTCAAAGTGTAGGGGAAAAGGAAGAAAACCCTTGTGACCCAATAGGGTTGGAAAGACCAAAAAGGGATCAAGAAAAAAGTTAGTGTGTAAGAACTTTTAGAGTTGACTTTTGGAACTGTGGATGGACCTAGAAGAGATGTGACAAAAGGTGTTCATTTACAGAGTGGTAGCTACAGAATCTGTGGACAAGCACTGTATCACAATATTGCCTATAGCAGCATATGAGCAGAATCCAGATGGGTGGTATTCTGAGGAGGGCAGAGTAAAAAGCTGATGGTTATTGGGACAATATACATACATATACAAAAATGGAAAGTAAAAACAACTTTTTTAAAAGAGAAATATGAATCTAAGGCTACATATCCCCTTTCCTTTATAACTTGCTGATTTCTTCCTCTTCATAGTGAATGACAGTTCTGAAACTGCTAAGACTATTCCCTCCAGTTAATCACAAAGCTGGACTTGAAATTGATGAACCTATTGTCTCTCCAAAAACTGGGTTTGCCTAACCACTCCAGCCTCTCCTTGTCACCGGAAGCTAGAATGTTGTAATGTAGGGCAAGTCCAAATCTTAAAAGTATCTCCCTAATAAAATATGAGTGACCAGGCCTCATAGCTATAGAGATGGATATTTTGTTTTGTTTTAGATATTTAACATCTGTTTGTTTCTTTGCAGTTATCCCTTTCTGCCTTATTTTCATTGACCTAAGGTGGGGAGAGTAAAAAGAGCCTATCAGGGTGGCATCATAATTTGGGTGATCTTAAGTCACTTAAAGGACAGCTAGATAGAGCACTGGGCCTGGAGTCAAGACTCCTCCTCTTGAGTTTAAATCTGGCCTCAGACATTTACTAGCTATGTGACCCTGGGCAAGTCACTTTAGCCTTGTTTGCCTCCATTTCCTTATCTGTAAAATGAGCTGGAGAAGAAAATGGCAAAGCACTCTAATATCTTTGCCAAGAAAACCCCAAATGAAGTTAGGAAGAGTTGGATGCAACTGAAAAACGACTGAACAAAAAAAAAAAATCACTTAATATCTGGATCTTAGTTTCTTCACAAATAGAATGAGTCATCATCACCACCACCACCACCACCACCACCATCATCATCATCACTACCATTTATACAGAGCTTTAAGATTTGCAAAGTGCTTTGCCTATTTTACCTTACCTCTAGGGTCCCTTTTAGCTTGGAAATCTAGGATAGTCTCACGGACAAGAGACCTCATCTTTCACATTGGAGAGAACTCAAACCACGACTCCCCACAGGTAGGTAATTAGCATGAGCTTTTGGAAGTACCAGTTAATGTCTATATTTGTGTAAGGGCCCAAAGTTACCAAGGTACAGGCCTAGAGACGGGGCATGTTGTGAAAGGGTCAGAGGAAGCCCTGGAGTTTCAGTTACCTTTTTATGCAGTGTGCTGACTTGCTACCTGGGGGACCCAGGCGACCTAGGCCGGCAGATGTGGGCAGCACGGGCCAGAACTCAGTGCTCGACTCCGGACATCTTATCGACTTTCACGTAAAGCTAGTACACAATTGTGTTTGTCCTTCGTTCTGGAAGAGGACTACAGAACACAATGTGAGATGTCGGTCCGTTACCTGGTTTCCGCTAAACTGCTCTCCAGTTTTTCCAACAGTTTTTGTGAAATAGTGAGCCACTGTCCCAAAAGTTTGGAGCGTTGGGTTTATCAAACACTAGATTACGAGGGTCGTTTTTTACTGCATAAAGCCTGGGGCCAAAGTGGTTCGCGGGAGGGGAAGAGATTAAAAAAACAAAACCTACAACTCCCAGAAGGCTCCTTTCAGGAAATACACTTGCTCCACTACCGCCTTCGGGAAGGAGGCCCGGAAGACTACGGTTCCCATGATGCTCCGCGCGCCCCACGACGGCGTAGAGCTTCGAGGGCCACGTCTTTCTGTCGCGGCCGCGCTGCTCAAGGATGGTCTCGGCGGAAGCTGAGCAGATGGGGGTCGGAGGTGGTACCTTCCAGCCGTATTTGGACTCTCTGCGCCAGGAGCTGCAGCAAAGAGACCCGACGATGCTTTCCGTGCTGGTGGCGGTGCTCGTCGTTCTGGTGACCCTGGGTGAGAGGCGGCCGAGATGGGGGGAGGGGCACGCGTTGGGATGCTTGCGGGGCTCGAGGGAGCCTGCTGGGGATCTGTAGGGGGCTGCCTGGTTATGAGAACCCCCGAATTCCTCTCGGTGGGCCCCGCATCCACGTGGTACCTTCCTGTCGTCCGTCATTTCCCGAGTAGCCCAGGAACTCGCCCTTTTTCTGGCCCCCCTACACCTTCTGCTCCAAGATAAGGGGTCCCCTGGGTAGGTCCCCTGCCTTCACTCAGCACTTTTCATCCTTCACGGTCCCGCTGCCCCCTCCCACCCCGGGCCGCGAGGTGTCCGTGATGTCACCCATCTGGATGGTCCCTCCCCTGAAGCAGATCTCTGTCCCTCCAGTGCCGGGGCTGGACACTCAGCAGGAGCTCGGCACAACAGCCTGGGGGGCTTTCGCAGCCTCCCCTGACCCCAAGGGGGTGCCAGCGGACTCTTCTTCGGGGTTGTACCCTGGCCATTTCCATTGGCTGTATTTCCGTCCTGCGGTCCTTGCCCCCTGTTATCTGAAGATCCTTGTCTGTTACCTGTTGAAGCCTGTTCCCACCCACTGCAGGCCCCCCATTGCCTTCCTGACCCCCCCTGCTGCGGGGCCCCCCAGTGCCCTCTTGCTCCCCCTGCTGTGGGCCCCCCCATTGCCCTGCTGCGGGGCACCCCAGTGCCCTCCTGCCCATACCCGCTGCGGACCCCACCTTGCCCTGCGGCCCCCCCATCGCCCTCCTGCACCCACCTGCTGTGGGCCCCCCCATTGCCCTGCTGCGGGGCCCCCCCATTGCCCTCCTGTCGCCCCCTGCTGTGGCCCCCCCCCCCAGTGCCCTCCTGTCCGCACCCACTGCGGACCCCCCCAGTGCCCTCCTGTCCCCGCCTGCTGCGGGTCCCCCCAATACCCTCCTGCCCCCACCCGTTGTGGGCCCCCCCCCCATTGCCTGATATTCTTTTATCAGTTCTTAAGAGATTGTTCTGTATAATGACCTGCTGCAAACTGGTCAGAATAGTATGATATGGTTTTACAGATTTTTAAATAGTGACTTTTGTTTCTGAAAGAAATGTGGTGGCGCTAACGGGGGCCTCGGAGTTTCCTGGAGACAGTCTGGCCCCTTCCCTCCTGCCTCTGCCCGTGGGGAGTGTGTACATAGTGACTGTACATAGTAGGAGTGGGCCAGGGTGCCAAGAGATGCGAGCACTGAACAGAGGGGCTTGGTTGATTATACAGGTGACAGGGAGCTGTTGGAGTGCTCAGTGCCGGGGGCAGACACTGATCATGTCGCTTTGACAGCCCTGTGCAGGACGGATTGAAGTGGGGATAAACTTGGGGCAGGGACCCCATTTAGTGGGCTATTTATATAGTCCAGCAAGAGGTCCGAGAGTGAGAGGAAGAGCCCTGAGGCTGGAGATGTTATGGAGGGAGGGGCAGGGGAGTTTTGTGCCTGAGTGACCCAAGGGTGGTTGTGTCCTTGACTGTAACAGGGAATTTGGAAAGGGTGTGTATTTGAGGGGGAGGGATAGTGAATTCTGTTTTGGACTTGTGGAGTTCGAGTTGTCTTCAGGACATTTAGTTTGAAATGTCCAGATGCAACAGGAACTCTGCACTGAATTTAGAGCAGGATAGATTGGTTTAGGAATCATGCTAGGGCTAATATTTGATCCTGTGGAAGCTGATGAGATAACCAAGTCAGGGAGCATTGAGAGAAAAGGGCCAGAGATGGAGCCTAGGGGGCCATCCGCAGTGAGTGGGTGTGACATGAAAATGCCCAGACTCAGGACCAGAATTTAAGACTGTCCCAAAGAACCAGGCATTTCGTTTTGTCAGTTGACATACCCAGTTCTTTTTAGGAATTGTTTCATTCTGGTTTCACAATAGACGTAGTTGATCAAGATACCTTTATTATATATTACCCCATTGCTTCAAAAAATTTTTCTGCTTGGTGTTCGTTAATAATAGTAATTTATATATCAATAAATAATTAGTACTAGTATTTATATAGTGCTATATTTGCAAATGCTTTACAGATTTTGACTCATTTGGTCCTTACAACCATCCTGTGGGGTAGGTACTATCGTTATCTCTGTTTTATCTGTGAGGAAACTGAGGTACAGAGAAGTTAAGCAACTTGCCCAGGGTCGCACAGCTTATGACCGTCTGAAACAGGATTCAAACTCAGGTTTTTCTCACTGGAAGGCCCCACTGAGCTGCCTAGTATAGTGAAATGTACTGCCGATAAGGTGTAAGAAGACTTGTTCTAGTCCTGGCTGGTTTTTCAGTAAAATGAGACATTTGGACCAGGGGATCGCTAAGGTATTTTCTGTCACTGAAATTGGGTGATTCTGTCATCTTAACTATTTTCTCTTTGCTTTCACAGTATGCTGGAAACTCATTCGGAGCAAAAGGAGCAGTCGAAGGGCTGTACTTCTGGTTGGACTTTGTGACTCTGGGAAGACGCTTCTTTTTGTCAGGGTAAATGCTTTTACTGTCATGTAATAGAGTTGTGGGACAAATGTGAGAGATGTGCAGTACTCCTCTGAGTCATTGGTTGCTTTGTGGAAATTTGTAAATTAATTTGTAAATTATGATAAATCTGTAGATATTTGTGGAAGAAAGGAATCTTGGAAAGCATGTAAGCTGCCAGCTTACTTCAATTTTCATGTGATTATCACAACTGATTGAAAGGTTTTTAACTTATTATACATTAGAAAATATGCTTAGCACTTCCCTTTGCTCCTTTCACCCAATTACTGAAAATGCAGGGACCGTTAAAGAGGCAGAAGCAGCAGAAATATTGTAGTAACAGTGTTTGAAAGCTATGAGAACAGCATAGTGAGAATTGGTAAGGCTATTCTTTGAAATGAGCTACTTCATTGTTAATCTTACAGAATTAGGGTAAAATCTTTCCTTTTCCTTTTCCTTTGCTTTTGAAAGTAGAAATCACTAAAAAATAGTGAAAAATTGAAAAATCAATAAATTCAAGTCATTAATACTAATTTCTTTTGAAATATAATTTTGTTTCTCATGTGAATTGGAAGCTTTGTGTCAAGTTGTTTTGAGGGTATAGAAATCAAAAAAATGTCTTATTCTGAGTGGCCCCTAGCAGGGTTGATAATTTGAAAAGAAGAATAATTTTGATACTTTATTTTTTGCATTAGTCACTTTGTTGGACTTAGCCTCTTGGAGGGCCAAAAGAATTTCATGCTTAGGTAGCCTGAGAATTAATTTAATTTTATCTCCTGTCTTGTTTTACAGCTGTTAACAGGACTTTACAGAAATACCCAAACATCTATTACTGATAGCTCTGCTGTGTACCGAGTTAACAATGACAGGGTAAGAATTCATCAGTCTAGAATACCCATACTGGAAGTCCTCCTCTTACAAATGGGTTTCAGTTATCAGTCAGTTGTTTATAACTTAGAATACATTTTTCTGTAAAAACTATTTTAAAGAGTGGTTAGCTTCCCAACCTGACTCACCGAACCAATTTTATTCATTCAAAAGCCATACTTCATTTTAAAAGCCAAGCTTCATTTGAAAATACAAGAATATTTTATTCTTGCTTTTTGTGTTTATTTCATACTCATTTCTAGGAGTGGGAGACCTCCTTTTCAGCTCGAACCCTCCTTTATGACATTGAAAACAATTAAGCAAGAACATCCCCTGCCAGGACCACATCTTACAGCATCTATGACATTCTGCCCTATCAGTCCATCTCTTTGCCCTCTCAGTTTCTCAGATTTGTTGATTGTGACCTTTTTGTGTACCCTGTTGTAGTCACTCTCTATGTTGTTCTTTTGGGTTTGTTGACTTTGCTGTGCATCAGTTCATAAAAATCTTCCATGTTTTACTGAATTCCTTATATTTTTACTGCAGGATGATATTCCATTGCATTCACTTACTGTCATTTTTCAGTCAGTCTCCAGTTGCTGGGCACCCAGTTTTGTTTTGTTTTCCCTACTTTTTTGATATTGCAGAAAGTGCTGCTTGAATATTTTGGACTATATTGGGCCTTTGTTTCTGTCTTTGACTTCCTCTGTGAATGCCTAATAATGAGTGCACTGCTGGAAAAGGGATGGACTGTTTGGTCACTTTTCTCTAACAATTCCAAATTGATATACAAAGTTGTGGGATCCATGCTGTTAGTACACGCAGTGGAATATTATTTAGTGATTAATTTTGTTAGTATCTTGAATGTATTTTTTGCATATCTTTGTAGTTTAGGTCTGAAAATCAACTGGTTTTTTTTCCGCCTTTTTTGTTAATCTTTGTGAGTACTGCAGTATGGACTAGTTTTCTCAAGTGGAATGCCATTACCTGTCCTCCCTTCCACCCTATACCACCTGCCTCCCCAGTCCAGATCTTTCCATCTTGCCAGACCTATGTAAAGCCTTTCTTGACCTAGTCCTTACTGATCTCTCTTCTGAACTCCTCCAGCACTTACACTAAGCAGTTGGCACTTGATTATTTTCTTTTACATGATATATTTATTCTTGTCTCTCCTGAACTAGATCGTGAACTTCTTGAGGAGAGAACATGATCTTTTAAAATTGTGCTTGGGGCCTACTACAGTATTGACCTGATACTTACCTGCTGATTGATTCCACACATTTTTTTTGGTCTTTTGCCCACATATTATAAGTACCTAAAATAACAGTACTAATTTATGAAAATAAGTTATTTCTAAAATAGCATATTGGTAACCTGTCCTGACTCAGTTTTTAGTAAATAAATTTATTCTTTTCTGAATATGAAATTCCCATAATAATGTCTTTGTTGAGGTATTAATTTTATTATTGTTGTCAATTTCTAGGGTAATAGTTTGACTTTGATTGATCTCCCTGGTCATGAGAGTTTGAGGCTTCAATTCCTAGAGCGGTTTAAGGCGTCAGCCAGGTAAGTAATAGAGACATAATATTGATACTTCTGTAGAAAGTACACACATTGACACTACTTACGTGATTTTCATTGAATGCTTTCCTGATGGTTCGGTGTTTAGTATTTGTTATTTAAATGTTTCCATGAAAATATGTCAATGAAGGTCAAATTTTTTAAAAAATCTTGAAGTAGAATCTAAGAACTGGGAAAGATTTCAGGAGCTTTTCAAATCCAGTGCTGTCTCCAAGTTGTTATACAGCTAAATCATTCAGTACTGATATCTGAACTATGCCTCAGAAAGATAGAAAAAAAAACTCATATGTTCAAAATTATCATATCTTTTATTGGAGTGGCCAGGACCTGGAAACTGAGGGAATATTCATTTATGTGGGGATTTGTTTTACTTGACTGTGCATATTTATTACAAGAGTTTTTTTCTTCTTTTTTCTAATGAGCAGGAGGCAGGAGAGTAGACAGAAGGAGATAGAATAGATTTTTGTTAATTGAAAAAATTAAATTAAAAAACTGGTACCTTGAGCATAGGAGAAAAAAATGTCATGATTTGAGTAATACGTTCTAATATTAATGACCCTTTAGAAATCCTATTCTAAAATTCTGTTGCTTCATTTTAAAAACCTTTGAAAACTCTTATCTAGAATCCATGGCAAAAATAAAGAAGTGAAATTATAAATTGAAGTCGGTTAGTAATTACACATTTATTAGGCACCTACTATGTGTCAGGCACTGTGCTAAGCTCTGGGGATACAAAAAAGAATCAAAAGACAGTCCCTGCCCTCAAGGAGTTCACACTTTAATGGGGAAAGTTATTGGGTTTTATTTCCCTCCTCTGTGAAAATGTCCAGGTGTCTGTTCTATTGCTACTACCTCTTGAAACACTGCATAGTGAGGGAAAGTGGCATTGGAACGGCAGTGAGCAGAGTGAGGGGGTCTGTGTTGTCAGATATGGCTAGTGTGTTTATTTCCCTCAAGTGTGTTTCAAGGGGAATCTACGGCAAGGAGTAAGGGGATGGCTGTTGCAGGATCGTTAACAATTCAGTGTGTTTTAAGAACTGTTGTTCTGTGAGGAAGGCAGTCACAGCTAAAAGCTGTTTCCCCAGCGTGTTACTGTTATTGTTTAAACAGAGCCGGGTTTATTTTACAAGCTAGAAGGTAGTTAGAGTTGGAAAATAGGCAAACCGTTAACAAGCTCCCTGGATTTAATTCATTCACTATGCATCTTACTCTGGGTAAAATATTACAGAAACCAATTGACTAATTCTCATTCTCAGGAAGAAATGAAGCATAAGTCATTTCAGTGAAGGAAGCTTGGTAGTGCAAGCTCCTCATTTTACAGAAGAAGACTCCTCTCAATTCTTTCTAAGAAATATCGTTTACATTTTTATTGCTGTCTTTTGTTTTTATATTAGTTTCATTTCTATAAATATCCCTTTTTTCTTCCTTACCCAGAGAACTATCCCTTATAACAAAGAGTAAAGTAGGAGGAAAAAAAACATTCATCAAAGCTACCTCAGACACCCCTATAACCCAACAGCATATACAATATTCCACACCCCTAATTCCCCACCTTGGCACAGAAAGGGGCTGAGGTCTCTGTCACCCTCTCCCAGGGCTAAGCACCATCATTTTCATTGCACAGTGGTTGGCTCCTTTTTGTTGTTCTTTCCTCTGATGTTGTAATTCTTGTGTTTTGCATCAGTTCATAGAAGTCCTCCTGTGCTTTTCTGTACCTTTAAAAGAAAAGTCTTTTCCAAATCCAGTACTCTTTCCCATCCACATTGCCATAAACATTTCTTTAGCTGGCATCCATCAATCTTACATTAAGCCCAGTTGCTCTGCCTTTTCCTGAGCAGATCTGGTGCTGCCTCCCTTCGGCACTGTGCTCACATATCTCCCTCTGCCTGTGATGCAGTCTCCTATATTTACCAATGGAAATTTTCCATTCTTCAAAGCCCATTTTTCAAAAGCTGCTACCTCTTCTACAAAGCTTTTCCTGATTACCCCAACCAGAAATGATTTCTCCTTTCTCTGAACTCCAGGAACATCTAATTGCGGTGCCATTTATAGGGTTCCTACCTTATTTCTTTTGCTGTTGAATGTGTCTTAAATCCCCTTATAAAGTTACCCAAGGAGATATCATCTCTCACATGGCACATCACATACATAGTACTCTGGAAAGGAAATTAAAACCAGACTTGGAGTCAGAGGATCCAAGTTAGAATCCCACCTCATCTACTTACTTCCTGTGTGACTTTGGGCAAGTCATTCACCTCTCTGCACCTCTATTTTCTCATCTTCAAAATGAAGAGGTTATCCAAAACATGTTCTCTGGGTCCTTTCCAGCTCTAAGTCTGTGATTCTGTGATTGTGTGGTAGGCAGTGGTAAACATTTGAAAGTGTGAACAGAAGAAGGACCTTGATCCAAGAGGTACTTTGGAAAACTGATTCCTGTGGTTTGTGCAGGACAGACCTGGGAGAAAGGGAGCTGAGACTGAAGGCAGGAAGATTACTGTAATAGTCCTGGGAAAGTACTGAAGGCGTGAACAAGGATTATGACAGTGTAAATGGAAAGGAAAGGGTGAGTGTCAATTGATTTGTGAAGGAAGAATTGATAGGACTTGGACATCGAAGGGAGGCAGGGGGAGGACTAAAAGATTGAGTTTTTGAACTTGGATAACTTAGAGCATATTGATTTTATTAAAAGAAATGCACAAGGCTCATAGGTCCTGCCCATTCTTCTTTTCATTAATTAAAAGTATGAACTCTTGCGTTCTTTTTTTTAATCTTAAAAAAATTTTTTTCAATGAAAAAGAATTTATTTTCTTTCTACATCTTTCTTCTCCCTCAAAAGAAGAAAAACAAAACTCTTGGAACAAATATGCACATTCAGGTGGAACTTACACACTGGCCATGAGCTTATGTATTCTTTAGGAGAACATATCAGAAAGTCCATTCTTAAGTGGGCATCAGAATTTAATTTTAGATATGTTGAATTTGAGGACTCTGTAGGATATCTGAGTAGGGAGTGAGCATTGAGGGTTGAGGTAAAGATAATTTGGTGTTATTTGTACAAAGATGATCATGAGAGAATGAGAGCTCTGAGCAAAATAGGATCAGGATAGAGAATAGGTCTGAGGCCTGAGCATTGGGGAAAGCTTGTACTTAGGGACATTAGGAAGAGGGGCCATCCAGGATCATGAGAAATGTTTGCCAGTGAAGTAGAAGGTCAGTCAGCAGGATGCATGGTATGAAGCCAAGAAGAGAGGTGTGCTCTGAAAAAGCCATTTCATTTGGTTTCTCCCCCTTAAGAGAATGCCATCCACTTTCTTCTCCTTGTTTCTTAGCCATGTCCCATGAGGGCCCAGGCCAATATCATATATTTTATTTTCTCTCAGCTTCTAGCACCTGGAAGGGTTGGGAGGGGGGAGGCCTTCAGCTACTGTTTACTGAATTTTCCTTAATAAATTCACGGCTTGGTGATGAGACAGACGGTTCAGATGAAGTGAAGAGTAGCGGCGTCTGGTTTTCCATCTTGACTTTGAGTGAAATATTAGCCTTTTAAGATATTCCTTATCTTATTTCAATCTCTGCTCAATTTTTTTTTTTTGCTTAAAAAAGGAGAGGATGATGTGAATGACTTATACTGGGGGCATTCATTTTGGATGTTTAACACTCATGAAGTTATTATTTAAATGAAAGAGGGTATGAAATCATCTATAAGACTTAAGTTGGGTAGAGAAAACTTCCTGTGTAACCTCTCATACTGTGCTTTCATATTTACCTGTGGATTACAGGAGTCTCAATGACTGAAAAAGGATGATTGTGGAGTAGAACCTGCAGATTCTCTGATGGAAGTGCTGAGCCTGATTCTGATCTTTGTTCCCCTGCAGTGTTGCCTTGTTTTACTGGTTCATGCCTGGAACGCTGACCTAAAAGAATCACCGATGATCTAGTTCAGAACTCATAGTTCATTGTGACAGTTCACTCTGTTTTGTTTTTTCATTTTATTCAGAGCAATTGTGTTTGTTGTGGATAGCGCAACATTCCAGCGGGAAGTGAAAGATGTAGCTGAATTTCTGTATCAGGTCCTTATTGACAGCATGGTATTGAAGAATGCGCCATCCTTATTGATAGCCTGCAATAAGCAAGGTAATTGTCATGTTGGTAAGATCAACTCATCCCATCTTCAGATGTCATACCCTATTGACATAACCATTCTCATTCTTTAACATTTTTATACATTTTGACAATGTATCCTGAATGGTGCAATAGCCTATCAAACTTAGTGATTAGGAGGAGCATTTAATAATGACATTAGAAGAAATAGAAACTGAATAACTGTTAATTCAGGAATTTTGAGCCCTGATTTTTGCTCCATGACTATCTCATTTTATGATGTTGCTCTGCCTCAAATGGTCTTATTAGCATCTTTTAAAGACTAAGAAAGGAAAATGCCTGTAGATCATTTCTGTTTTAATAAGGTACTTCCAAGTTGCTAAATTATTTTCACTTTAAAATTGTGCCCCCCTTGTCTAGCATAGTAATTTGACTTAAAACTACTTGTGGATAAAGATATGGTTGGTCTGTGGTAGATAAGTGAAGAAGATAAAGGTTATCCTTTTTTAAAAGAAAAAAAACCTGTAAAAACTGTTCAAACATGAAAGTTCCTTTGATTAGGAAGTCTTATTACTAATATCATTCCTGGTTTAAACCAATGATAAATCTTCATCTTTCTAGATCTCACAATGGCAAAATCTGCCAAGTTAATTCAGCAGCAACTGGAAAAAGAACTGTGAGTATGAATCTTAGGCTTTTGAATATAACCATGTCATTAAAAAAATTGGGTGTCTGAAATTATGAGGACTTTTAGATCATTGAGTTATACATACGTGTGTGTGTGTGTGTGTATATAGTGTGTGTGTGTCCATGTGTATTTACACACATATCTATACATCTATCTATATACACATACATATATACATATATACACATGTATCTGTGTGTATATAAATAAAGGTAGCTTTAAGGTTTACATAGTGCTTTTTCCAAAACAATCCATTGAAGAGGTAGCACATTGTTATCCTCATTTTACAGATAGAGAAATTGAGGCATAGAAAAGGAAGTTGACTTTGCCATTGTTTCTCAGCTAGTTGCTTAGATATCAGAACCTCTGCCTGTATTGATGGAGGGAATTTGCTGATTTAAAATGCTGTGTAATATATAGCCATAGGATTGAACGTTTTGATCTGATTAAAAATAGTTATGGAAATTTTAAGCAACTGTCGAGTATGCATGGGGATGAAACTACCAATTGAATCACTGTTAGCAGTAGAGAGGTGTGATTTTTAAAAATTTTAAAGCATTAGAAACTTTTCCCCAAAATAAAGAAATTTTTGGAAAGATAGAAAAATATGCTGTACTCTTTAGAACCCTTAACAGATCTGAAACCATCATTTGGGACACAAAATAGTTTGTGCATAATTCTTTGCTTATTAAATTATATTTAATATATTAAATTTAGGTATTATTTATTCATTATAAGTAACTGTGACCATGAGAAAGTCACTTAATCCCTTTGCCCAAGGCAGCTCTCATTGTAACTATAAATTAATAAATGAGTTGCTGATCCACATTGTGAGAGCATGTTTCCAAACCAGGAGCTCCACACACATGAAATCAAAGACCTAATTTTAAAAAAATATTGTTACTACTCCCTATACCAACATAGATTACATTCTTTCTAAGACTGATCATCTTCAAGAATTGCTATAGGTGAAAAATTCATCAGCCTGCAGCCAACCTACATTTACTAGTTATGTGACTATGGACCAGGAATTGAACAGAGATCTTGGATTCCAAATTCACTCTACCTTACTGCCTCCAGTCTTGAAACCCAGTTTAACTTTTATTTATATAAATTAGTGTGAAACTTGATTCTGAAAATAAAGCAGTTCCTTTACTGAGCAGTTATTTACTTCTTTTTAGGATTGCAGGGGGTAGCCTTTCTCACTGACTTAGATTGTATTAGTGCATGAATTCCTATGAAGCACTGTGAACCAAAGAAGTCATTACCAGGTACCCAACTTTCTAGTGCTGAAATTGTACTTACCTAGGTTGGACTTTGAGGAAAGGAGCAGCATATCTGTGGACCTCTACTTAAAGCCTTAATCACCCCAAGTTGCAGTCCATTGGAATACCCTTCAGGAACACAAGATCTCTTCTGGATCACAGTGACGCATCAGAGTAGGACTTTAGTTGAAGATTAGAGATTTAATTGATTAAATGAACAATCTATATGTCCAACTGTAATTAGCTATGTAGAGAAATCTGCAAAATTTATTAGTCTGAAGATGTTTTTACCAATTTGCAAATATTACAACATTTTCTGGGCTACCTCCTGGTACTGGCATTCATAGGTTGAGTTCCGTAGAGGGTAGCTACTACCATCATGTTCAGGGTGCATTGTGAGTCCCACTCCTAAAACTCTGTCTCCTGATTGCCTTTCTACCACATCCCATCCCCAGTGTGCTTCAGTCTATGATCGTTTCTCTTCCTCGCTGCCCAAAGTCATACTTGAAGCTGTTTCCCACCCACACACCCCCAATTTTGTCAGTGGCTCTCTCTGGCTCTCTGCTACTACTGATGAGTGGCAGATGCCGTAGCCTATGCGAACAGGGAGTACAGATAAACCCTCTCCCTTCCCCCTGCATCCTCTACCAAGAGGACGGTGGTTATACTCTACACAGCTGCTTTAATGTCCTCTTGGGCTGTCAGGCTTAGTCACCAAGAGCATGGCCAATTTTTGGCCAATTTGTCCATGATCAGTTGCTTTTCTGATTCTACCAAGGACTTTACTTTCATACCTTGTAGATAGATAACAAGGTATAGATACATTTCTGCACTTAGTTTGACATATCAACACTGTAACTTCTGTTATCTTCACCTTATTTTGTGTGATTACATTGTCTAGAGTGAGGTGGGAAAAGGACCCAATTCTCTCCCCCCAATCCTCACTACCTTTCCCCTCAACACCAAATAAAATTTTCCTTAACCTTTGTTAAACTTCGTGACAGTGATGCCTTAGTACATAAGAGGACTGCCTGTGCTGTAAACTTTGCATTCCTTCTCTTTAAACCAAATTTTTTTTACCATATTTCTGTCTTACTGCTTTTAGTCTCTAAGATGGAGATTCTGTCCTATTTTACTTGGGTTTTTAAGGGAAACACTTTCAAGAATGGCTACAGAAATAATTAATTGGGTGCTACTACACCCATCAGACTTAACCTCCAGAGGCCAAGTCCTAGGATAGTTAATCCATTCAGTTTTGGAACTCCTGCTCTGGGGCTGATGTGTCTTCATGGATGAGTGAATGAGAGCAAACTCACATAGACAGCCCCAGACCAACCTCTTCTTTACAAGCCCATCTAGTCAGAGTTTCAATCTATCTTCTTGCCAACTGCCTTGCCCCCTGCATCCAGTTACACCCTCTCCTCCACCCACAGAAACACACACTGTTACTCTGGCAATCATCATCAAACCAAGGGCTCATCATCACATGATTGCTCTGTGGCGTCATTCACAGTCCCTGTGACTTCTGAGAGCAAAATATTCTTCCCTGGCCACTACTCTCCTCTACATGTTGCTTCCTCCAGTTTTCATTTAAATCCTTGAGAGAGGGCACTGTCTTGTTTTTGTATTTGTGTCCCCAGCATTTAGACTGGTCTTGCTGCCACCAGACTCTCCCTGTACTAGGCCATCCTCCATTCAGCTGTCAAAGTGATCTTCCTAAAGGCCATGTCAGACCATGTCACCTCTATACTCAGGAAACTTCAGTAACTCTCAGTCACCTCCAACATCAGATATAAAATACTGTGGTGTTTAAAACTCTTCATAACCTGTTTCTTCTCCCCATCTTTTCAGTCTTCTTATACCTTATACCAGGGGTGGGAAACCTGTGACCTTGAGGCCACATTTGGTCCTCTAGGTCCTCAAATGAGCCCCTTTAACTGAACCCAAACTTCACAAAACAAATCCTGTTAATAAAAGGATTTATTCTGTAAAATTTGGACTCAGACAGAAGGCCACATCCAGGGACCTAGAGGACCACACATGGCCTCAAGGCTGCAGGTTTCCCTGCCTTATATCATCTCCTTCTTCTCATCCCCAGTCCTAGTGTGCTCTGCAATCCAGTTTCACTGGCTATCCCCATGCCTGGAATGCTCTCCCTCTTCATCTTTGCCTCCTGGCTTTCTTTAAGACCCTACTAAAATCCTCCCTTCTATAGGAAGCCTTTTGCAATCTCCCTGAATTCTTGTGCCTTCCTTCTGACTTTTCAGTTTATCCACTTTATAGCTTGTTTGTGCATAGTTGTTTGCATGTTGTCTTCCCCATTAGATAGTGAGGTCCTTGAGGGCAAGGACTATCTCTTGCCTTTCTTTATAAGCCCAGTGCTTATCCACAGTATCCATAGGGCCTAGCATACAACAGGTGCTGAATAAATGTTTGTTGACTGACCAGTTGGCACATAGTGTTAATAAATACTTTCATTCATTCATTGATGAAGGTTTTTTGTAGACCTTGTTCAGTGTTCCAGTACTTTAATTGAAAGCAAATCACGTTGGAAAAAAAAAGTGACAAGCTTTATGTCTCCAACTTCAGAGGAACAATTTGGAGTAATACTTATCCATAGCCAGTAGATGGCACTAAGATGCTTTAAATTGGGACTTTCCTAATAATCTAATTAAAAATAATGATTGAAGAGATAATGAAAATGAAGAATTTTAGCATCATAGAAGTAGAGTTAAAAGGAACCTCAGTGTTTCTCTGGTGTTAGCCAGAGTAAGTGTAAAAAATATATTCATAATATTTTAAGAAAACTGTTCTAAAATTCTAATCTTTGTGAAAGAAAAAGGTTACTAAAGAAGGGATGTTCTTTAGAATACCTAATGGCAAGGGCAGGACTAGGGCTGCAAATGTAGACAAGTAATTACACCTTTTTGTGCCTCAGTTTCTCCATTTGTAAAGTGGGGCAGTAACCACCCTTATTACTTCACAGTGTTGTGGTAAGGTGAGAGAGAGGTGTGAAAATTCTAGGGGGTAAAAGGCAAATACAGTAATAACATGTAATGAATTCTTCTTAAGATTTGCATCTGTATCCTAGTTCAATATTAGGAAAAGCAGTTAAATTATAGTTGACAAAATTATACTTTTGTTAAAAACAGTTTTAAAGTGAAATTTCATCATAGTATAATGTATACAAAGTGTAAGTGCTGTGAGAGACTTCTGAAATATTCTAGTTTTCTAAGGATTTTCAGTACCTGCAGAAATTTGGACTATGGACCCCTTCCTGCCTTTTCTAATTTACGTCTTTTCTTGGTCTGACAGTAATACCTTACGAGTTACGCGCACCGCTGCCCCCAGCACACTGGAGAGCTCAGGAACTGTTGTCACTCAGCTTGGAAAGAAGGGCAAAGAATTTGAATTCTCTCAATTGCCGATGAAGGTGGAATTTGTGGAGTGTAGTGCCAAGGGAGCTCTGGGGGATGATGGCTCTGCTGACATCCAGGACTTTGAGAAGTGGCTGGCTCGGGTGGCCTGAAGAGCAGAGCTGGGGCAGAACTGAAGACTTCTGCCATTGGCAACATGTGCATAGGGGTGGGTTAGCAGTGAGTTGATAAGGGGTGAAAAATATAATTGGAAATGCTTTCTTACTGTGGAAAGAAATTATTGTGAGGATATTAAGGGTAAGTGTACTGTAACCAGCTTGGGGTTTTTAAAAAGCCTTCCAGCTTCTTTTTTTAGATAATTCAGCTTTTCTTTATTGTTCCATTGTGAAGTACAATGGTTTTCATTTCTGTCTTGGATCCGTAACAGTGAGTGTAAAGTTTATCTTATCCTCAGGAAAGATAAAGGACTTTGCTATCTCCAGCAGACTCTAAGTAGAGAAGTTCATTACCATAAGCATTTTTGTTTCAAAAAGAGTGTTCATCCTTCCTGATTTGGGGTTTTCTGGTGGTTTTTAAGTAGTCTCAACTATATATGCTCATGGTCCCCAGTGTTTCATGGCTTAAGACAGTATGATTCTTGGACTAGCCAAATTCATGGTGACAGAACATCTCGGAGCCTCTTTCGTGGGATACTTGATTATGATATGTCCTCCTCTGCCCCCTTAATTTTATGAAACTAAGTGATGAACAAATAGCAGAAAGATCTCTGCAAACTCAGCAGTGTTAAAGAATATCTCTTTTTGTAATGAAATTCCTGGCTTCTTAAATTTGTGAGTTTTATAAGTAATACATTTTTGGTAAAGTCTTTTTGATTCCTCTATTATATTTGTTAGGTTTCACGGCAACAGATTGCCCCCTGCCCCTGCCACATAAATGCCTTGAGTCTCAAAAGGTACTGAGTGAGACTGTGCCATCCTTACAACCCCATCAGCACTACTGGAAAAACGCCTCAGTACATACGCCATACTTGTGGGTCAGTGGTACCATCTTTGCATATGAAAGATCACCATTATTTTTAGGAAGGAATGAAATCTGAAATTGGCAAGAACTTTTCTAATGTCTCATGTCAGGACTCTGTTATGAAAGCCTCTCTACTGTTAGTATTTAGTCTTATGGACTACCTTTGCTAGCAGAAGTGGTAGCTTAGGGAAACAGAAATATGAGGAAAAGTGAAAAGAAATTTAATGTGACCATATATGCCTTTATAGTTTCCTTGTTTAATGTTTGTGTGTGTGTCACAAATTAAAAAGCCACTGTTACCTAGCATGGAGCCTTGAACAGAGGATGTGCTCAGTACATATTTAAGCAGTGACTTCAACCTGTTAAATGGCCTGTTTTCTCAGTCTATTTTCCTTCTCCCCAAATTTCCCATTTAATTTCATTTTGTTGGTTGATTTATTTATTTTCTTAAATTATGTGTTAAGCCAGTATTTCACCCCATTAGCAAAAGCAATAGAATGTCACAACAAAGACGGTTTAAAGCAGGCAAGAGAAACTTGTTTTTATTTATAACACAAACTAATTTACAGTGAGGAGAGAGAAAATCTACAGTGAGTATATACTGCCATTAGGAATGTATCATTTGGGGGACTTTATCTACAAAGATGTTGAAAGCATTTTATAAATAGTAGCAAAAAAAACTTCATATTTTTTTCAGTGGAGGAAGCAAACTATATTAATTGAATGAGTTACAGAATTATCTCCATAGGATTGAACAGTCAGACTTTTAGTATGCTGTTAAAATATGTTGTATCTTTGACTTACCTGTTTGGGAACAGCCTGTGGCTGTGGTGTTTGGTCCTTGGGACCCTTGAAATAATTTTTCATAAAGTAAAAGCAAAGAATTCAAATGTTTCTTTGGTGTTTCAATTTTTGTGTGACTGAAATACAAATGTCGTTTTTATTTTTGTGCACTTTAGAGCCTTCAATTAAAATGTTTCTCACCAGTGGGATGCAGGTTTCTTACACCATTGACTGACCCTTCCCCCTGCATAAAAAAGCATCCCTTGAGTATACAGAGGATCTATTTATGGGCACTGTGCAGATCCACTTCTATGTTGTTCATGATACAGGGAATAGATACTGAGGAGATGCCCACTGCTCTTAGACCTTGTAAGCTCTGTCTGTTTCTAGAATGGAAGGTTCCAGCTGATCCAGAAGACATTTGGCAAACTGCAAATCATTTGGTACTATGGACCTCATCCTTTAGCTCCTCTTCAAACTTCTTGTCAAAGGGTTCCTATGACTTTCTGCCTTTCCCATTAACCCTTTTGCTAAGGATCTAACAATCTGTTGGCTATTTTCATTAGCCAGACAGACCAACAATTTCTATGACTGTAGTGATGCCCACTCGTTAGTGAGTGGGAGAAATTCCTGGGGTCTGTGATTTAGTTTCATAGCCGTTGAACTCTATGTAAATTCTTTTTAGATAATCATGGGGCTCAAAATCTCACACATCTCACCCACTATAATTTTGTTACTGACACATGAGTGACTTGTGCCCTTTTGTTTCACTTTACATAATTTGGTTTAAGCAGTAATATGCTTTCCATAGAACTCAAGGTCAGTCAGTACAGAGTGGTAAGGGCTAAATTGTTTTTGTGAAGGTTATGTGCACAGTACCTAGTAATCTTCAGAACAGGAAATGCTGCACTTTCCCCAATGTTCCCAACCATGGTTGTCAGCACTCAATTTTGGGTAACATGAATATTATGTGTTTCAATTTAGACAAATTTTGTCTTGTTCTGCCCTCAATAAAGACAGAGAACAGATGGCTTCTTGTAATCAGGGAACAAGATTGAACTGCTTGTCTTCATTTTTCTCTAGACTAAATTCACATCCATTTAAAAAAAAAAAGTTCCAAACAAATGGAACAGATTACTCAATGTAATTCTCACTCAGTTCTGAATGTTTTACTTCTTTTAACAGTCTGGGTAGGATACTACTGAATACATTACTTAGTATTCAACCCTTCCTTCACATCCATTTAGCCCCCTGGTGGCTACACTTGACTTCTTCACAACTCCTTACACTCTATGGCCAACGGCATCTATAATGCCCACACCACCAGCCTTGGTTCCCTTTGCCTACCTCTTTATGCTGATGTTCCCTGTTCCTTTTTGTACCAGCCCCTAATCCTAGCTAGAGCTGCTGGGACTGCAGAATACTGCCATAGGATGATGCAGAACCGAAGGCCGAACCTACAACATAGACCAAACTCTCAGCTTCTCTCAACAAATGCTTTATCCATTTGGCAGTTATTATAAGTCCCTCAATTGAAGTGTTTCTTACCATTGGGAAGTAGGTCTTTTACATAACTTGTCTAGTCAGTCCCACCTCCTGTGTGTCTTTACAAGGAGCCATTTCCAGAGGCACAGATGATCAAGACACTGGGCCCATCATTAATGAGAGGACAGATACTAGCAAGATCCATTTTTGTCTCCTCAGGCCCCTAATCCCAAAGTAAAGCTGCTTTACTCTCAGATGATGATATATCTGAATTTATAGAGGTCATGAAACCATAGATACAGATTTCCTCAGCTCTAGAGGAGATCCTATCTCTGAAGTTAACCTCTAAGTGTATACCAGAGAGAGAGAACATTTGTTAAGCTTGTAATGTGTGTCAATCACTAGGCATGATGTAGAGATGGTGGGGAAGCATCAGGTAGTGTTAGCCCTGGCCAAGATAAGAGAAAGCCCACCTTATTGAAGCTAAGACACACAGGGGCATAATCAGAGGTTCTAGATTCTAGATGAAGTGCCTACTATATACCAGACACTGTGCTAAGGGCACAATATGGTCTCATTTGATCTTCACAACAACCCTGGAAGGTAGGTGCTATTATCTCCATTTTACAGTTGAGGAAACTGAGGCAAACAGAGGTTAAGTGACTTGCCCATGGTCACACAGCCTGTAAGTGTCTGTGGTTAGATTTGAACCCAGGTCTTCCTAACTCCAGGCCCAGTGCTCTGTGTGCTTCATGACAATGATGAGATACCATGTAAAAGGCATTTGTAAATCCTAAAGTGCTATATAAATGCTAGCTGCTATTGTCTCCCCGAGTAGATTATTAAAATCCTAAGACTGTAAAATGGAAAATACAAAAGCACCTACCTTCCAGGGCTGTTGTGAGGATCAGATGTTCTATGTGCATAATTCCTAACTTTTACAAAGAAAGGAGTCATATTTTCTCCTTTCTTCTGTGGGGCCAGACTTGTTTATTGTAATTACACAGTGTTCAAGTTTTATCTTTTTATTACTCTTTTCATTTCTGTTGGAGTTATTGTATATTTTTTCCTTATTCTGCTTACTTCACTTTGCATCAGCCCATATATCTTCCCATGATTCTCTGTATTCTTAATCATCATTTTGTGTGCTACAATAATATTTACATTTATGTACCTCAGTCTGTTTCTTCAGTCCCCACTTGATGGGCATTTGCTTTGTCACTTTACTACTAAAAAAAAAGGATATTAATATTTTGGTGTTTAGGAGATGCAGGCACAGCTAGGTGGTGCAGTGGATGGAGCACTGGGCCTGAAGTCAGGAAGACTCGTCTTCCTGAATTCAAATCTGTCCTCAGACACTAGGGCAAGTCACTTAACCCAGCTGCCTTAGTTTCTTCTTCTGGAAAATGAGCTGGAGAAGGAAATGACCAATCACTCCTCTAAATTTGCGAAGAAAACCTCAAATGGGGTCACAAAGAGTCAGACGCAACTAAAAGTAATTGAATAAAAACGCCAAAAGAATGAAACATTTCTATGTATCTTTGCTCTCCTCAATCTACATGTTTAATAGTGGTATCTGAGTCAAAGGGCACCGACATTTTGGTCATTTTCTTAGTATAATTCTAAATTGCTTTCCAGAATGTTTGGACCAGTTCATAACTCCACCAACAATGTACTATTGTACCTTGTCTTCCTGCAGCCCTTCCAACATTAACTCCTCCTGTTTTCCGTCTCATTTTTGCCTGTTTGCTGGATGTGAGTCAAAACTTGTGAGCTGTTCTGATTTTCATTTTCTTAGTAATGTAGGGCTATCATTCCTATGATTGTTTAGTTTTTAATTCTTCTGAAAACTGTTCATATCCTGCGGCTGCTTTTCCAATAGGGAATGACCCTTGGTCTTAAATTCCTGTGTTAGTGCAACTTACAGCTTTGACAGATTGCCCGTGTGAGTCACTGAGAGGTTAAGTAATTTGCCTACGGTCACATAGCCAGTATGTGTCAGAGGCTGGACCTCAACCTGGATCATCATGACCCGAGACCAACTCTCTATCTACTATGCAACATTTATGCTTTTATTAAGACTAGTGATATTAGTGTGCTAATACTATGATCAATTCTAAGCTCCTGTTAGCCAGTTTGGTATCTGTCACATTATTGATTCATATTTGTTGTAATAACTCAACAAAATTATAACCTAATCAGGATCCTTCCCCAGTGCCTCACTATGGTGTGAAGGTAACGGGGACCCTTGGTTCTTGGAGGCCGTGCTAGGGGTGCATGTTGCCTACAGGATAATGTCCAGGATGCTTAGTCTAACCTTCAGAGCACTCTACAAATCTGCCTCTAACAACCCTTCCAGCCTTGTTTTCTACTGTTCCTCCATACAAATGTTCTGCTCTAAGTCTGCCTTTGTATAGAGGAATAGTAGAAGGTGTCTTCCCTGCTGCTGTTCACTTGTTTCAGTCACATTCAACTCTTTGTGACCCTCATTTGGGGGCTTCTTGGCAAAGATACTGGAGTGGTTTGCCATCTCTTTCTACTGTTCCTTGATACAAATGCTCTGCTCTAAGTCTGCCTTTGTATAGAGGAATAGTAGAAGGTGTCTTCTCTGCAGTTGTTCAGTTGTTTCAGTCACATTCAACTCTTTGTGACCCTCATTTGGGGGCTTCTTGGCAAAGATACTGGAGTGGTTTGCCACTCTTTCTCCAGCTCATTTTACTGATGAGGAAACTGAGGCAAACAGAATTAAGTGACTTGCCCAAGGTTACACAGCTGGTAAGTATCTGAGGTCAAATTTGAACTCAGGTCCTCCTGACTCCAGGTCCGGTGCTCTATCCACTATGCCACCTAGCTGTCAGTAGCTATATAACCCTGGACAAATCACTTAATCTTTTGGTGACCTAAGCAACTATAAGATTAGAAGCTGCAGACAAATCTCTGATCTGCATTAGTGGAGGGAGAATAAAGAGTGGAAATATCATGTCAGTTAAATCACAGGTCCTCCTCACCTTAAAAGAAAGAATAAACCAAAAAACCAGGAGGATGTTATCAGTTTGGGCAAAGCTGCTGGCAAACCCTGCTATGCTATGTTCACATAATGGAAGGATGTGCTCTAGATGATGAATTAGGTGGATTCAAGGATGTGCTGGTAAATGTTTTTAAAATGTGCTAACACAATTTTAAGTTTAATTTGAATTATTAATGTTTTCTCTAGCACTTTGTTAAGTTTAGAAATTAACATAACAATAAATCAATCCCTAATTTTTAGTGTTTGCCAATTTCCAATGTAGAAATGCTCACACTAAAAATTTAACATTTGGCTCTTGGGAGCTGGCTGGAGCAGGCTTCCACACTGCTCCAATTTCAGGGAAATTGTTGTATTCAACATTTTTACCAATAACTTCAGCAAAAAAGCACCTAATATATTGTCTGGTACATAATAAGCACTATATGAATGTTAGTTATTATTACTAGAGGTTTTTAACCTTTGTTATGTCATGGATCCCTTTGCATTCATAACTGGTTGACCCTTGACCCAGAGAGTGATGATTAATGGATTGATGTAAATCTAGAGAGACAGCTCTAGCTCAATGCCAAGGGAAATTGTTGTGTTCAACATTTTTATCAATAACTTAAGCAAAAAGCACAGATGATATTCTTCTGAAATTTGCTAATGACAGGAATCTAAGAGGAACAGATAAATTGAATGGCAGAATATGGATCTGAAGAGATCTTGAGAGTCTGAAAATGATGGGCTATATCTAAGCTTTCTCAGTAAGCAGAGAGGGGCAGTGTGAGCTTGGGGGATCAGGGTACTCCCCAAAGAACCAAAACTTCTCCCCCCCCCAATTGGCTGCTTGTTTTGAGCCATGACACCAGGGATTGCTGACCTAGAAGAGCCAGTACTTTATCTTTCTGCTCCTCTGGGGCAGACCCAATTTCAGCAACCTTCCTAAAAGAGTCCTGCATTGGGAGTCAGGAGAAATAGGTTCTCTTCCCTTCTCTAAAGAGAAAATGTAACTGCCCTTTTTTTTCTCTTCTGTAAAATGGGGTAATCAAGCAAGCAAGCTACTCACCTCCTGTCAGAGAGATGATGGACTCAGGGTGGGTGGGCTCTATGGATCCTAATAAAGAACTCTAGATCAGATCTCTAAGGTGCCAGCTCTAATATGAACATTGGAGAATTTTTCCCCCTAAGCAGACTTCTTAGATTTCAAATAGGAAGAAGCAACTGGTTTTAACTAGCATTTAATAAGAATCATTAGCTAAAATAAGAAGCTACCAAATGGCCCATTTCTTGGTGGTGGTAGCAGTTTCCTCATTGTTATAATCCAGTTTCTATCTCCTCAGGGTGATATAACAGTAACAACTAATAGGTATTAATGATATCCACCACCACCACCACCCCCCATTCCCACCAATAAATCTCTTGTCCCAACCTCAGTTTGTACTGTTTACCCCAGGTGCAAAAATTCGTGATTATGGCTCGGTCTACACCAGTCACCCCAGTAGCTGTGGTTTGACTGCTCTATCTTGGCTGTGCATCCCCATTTAACACCTTAGGTCACTCTTCCTCCCTCTCTCCATCCTGCTCCAAGTAGGAAGAAGTGGGAAAATGTATGATTCATGCAAACTATTGGAGGCAAAATCTGATTACTGGCTTCTTATTACCTCTAGGCCATGAGGGAGGGGAGGAGGAGGGCTCTAGTGACCCAGATCACCAAATTGCTCTTCTCCACAGTTCTTCTCAGCTAGCTTTCTCCTGCCCCCTCCTCCCTCTCTCTTTTCCTCCCACTTTTTCTTTCCTTCCTCCTCCCTTCCATTTCCTTTCTGTCTCCCTCCCTCTCCCTCTTCCATACAGACTCACTAAGATAATTGTTGCCAAATTATTGAATTTTATGTTTGCCAGAATGACACAGCAGATGATGTTACTAAGCTATCTTACAGACACAGAATCAGGTTGGAAGGGAGCTCAGACTCTCTTAATCTAACTTGTTTTGGGTAGTATCGACCTACATAGAATCAAAGAATCCCAAAGTTGTAAAGGAATCTCTACGACCAGCTAGTTCCAACTGTACCTGAGCAGGAATCCCCTGAACCAAGGTCCAGATGGTCATCTTGAAGACCTCTAGTGAGGAGGGAAACATTACCTCCTAAAGCAGCCCTGTATTATGAGCCTGTGGATCATGATGCACCTCTATGCCTGACAGAAGACTCTATGGTCTTAGAGGGTCCCTGATCTTTTTGTGTGTGATTTCCTCTTTCCTTCTACCAATTTAGTCCTGATGTCACCAGAAATATCTGAGCACACAAAGTGTACTCAGTAGATCAAAGAAAAATATGAAAGCTGGCTTGTGTGGATTAAAAGACTGAGACAGGAGACAAAATCCCTTGAGAATAAGAACGAGTCCTAAGAAAATAAAGGAAGATCATAGGAAAAGACATCAAGTCTTTGGGGAAAAGTCCAGACCTGAAGAAAAATTTTTAAAAAAAGAATTAAACAAAGGAGAAGAAAGTGTGAGAGCGGAGAGCAAGCCCTTAGGTAAGAGACTAAGGTCTCTAGGGGGGGTCTCAGTATTCTGGAAATATTAACTAAAAATAGGGCTAGAGAGTGAGAGGCACTGGGGAGTCGTGCAAGGGAGAATAAATGAGAGACATGAAAACCTTTTCACTCTCCTGGGAGACAAAGGGCAAAAAATAGAGAAATTCTAAGGAGTAGAAAGAATTGAAGATGGCAGCTTAGACGTATGTAGAAGAAAGACCCTGTGCTTGAACACTGAAGACTTGTAGAGACTAGGAGAAAAGAAAGACTGAGACAAGTGAGGCCAAAGGAGCAGGGCTGGCACTTTGTGCGAGGGAAAAGCCGGCCTGGGACCAGTAATCAAGGCAAATAAAGAAACAGGCCAGTGCTTGGAGTCTGAATAGGAGACGGTGCAGGTTAGAGGCCTTGAGAGCTCTCCTTCAGCTTACTGCTCCGTATTCTGGGATCACCTTTTTTGTGTTTTTGATAAATAGTAAAAAAATAAAATATTTTATGTTTTATATATAAATTATGTATGATATATACTAAATAAACATACACATTGTTTTCAAAGCTGCCCATCTTTGCTTCCTTTTTTTAAAAAATTTTGAGTTCCAAGTTCTTCTCCCTCCTTTTCCTCTCTCCCCCCTCCCTAAAATAGTAAGCAATTTGATATAGGTTATATATGTGCAATCATGTAAAACACATTTCCATGTTAGTCATGTTTTCTCAAATGGGAAAAGAAACCCACAAAATATAAAGTGAAAATTGTATGCTTCAATCTGCATCCAGATTCTACAGTTCTTTCTCCAGATGCAGACAGCATTTTCTATCATGAGTCCTTTGTACTTGTCTTGGATAGTTGCTGAGAAGAGCTGTCCTTCACAGCTGATCATCATACAATGTGGCTATTACTGTGTACAATGTTCTCCTGATTCTGCTGACTTCACTAAGCATCGGTTCATGTAAGTCTTTCCAGGTTTTTCTGAAGTCTGCCTGCTCATCATTTCTTATAGCACAATAGTATTCCATTTACATTCATATACCACAACTTGTTCAGCCATTCTCCAACTGATGGGCATTCCCTCAATTTCCAATGCTTTGCCACCATAAAAAGAGCTATATAAATTTTTATGTACAGGTGGGTCCTTTTCCCTTTTTTATGATCTCTTTGGGATATAGACCTAGAAGTGGTATTGCTGGATCAAAATTTTATAGCCTCTTGGGCATAGTTCCAAATTTGAGCCACCTATTTTCAAAAAGAGGATCAGGTGGCATGGCTAGTGTTTGAGCAGCCACTGGGGTTTGGCTGCTGTAGCTGCCACATCTGAGAGCTTTAGATCAAGCCAAGACGTATGTCTGGGTCTACCAGTCATTGCTGGACTTCCCATTTGAAAAAACTGGTAATGAGATAATTCCTTCCACTGTTCTGTAAAATTTGTTCACATTAATTTGTTCAATTAACATGGAAAAGACAGCATAAGATAAAAATATAATAGATTACAACAATTCTGATTTGTAGGTATTTTATTATTGGGAATAAATGATATCATGGGGGGCACTGACTGGCATAGCACATGGAGAGAAAACTAAGGTAATGGGCTTCCTTTTGAAAATTACTGGAATTTGTCCCAGCTGAGGACTCAGGAGCAAAATAAAAGAGAATCTTAATTGATTTGTATTCCATAAAAGCCGAGTAATGGCATAAATTTAGTTTTTCCCTTAGGCAAAAAAAGGTGATCCCAAAAGTAGTTTCTGTCTGGCATGGGAATGAAGGAGCTGAGCAAGTGGCTGCTTTGGGCTATATATGTCTCATTGTTCTACTCGAGGGAGTCTGAAAGATGCCCAAAGATGGGAGGGTGGGCACTAGAGAGTGATTCATACCCACTGGGTGGGGAAGGGGAGCGACAAGAATAGACTGGCAACACCCACATTCCGGAGGGGGAAAAATAAAAATTCTAAATCTTCCTCTCTTTTTTTTTTTGTTTTATTTTTGTTTTGTTTTGTTTTTTTAATTAAATTTATTTATTTAACTTTTAACATTCATTTTCACAAAATTTGGGGTTACAAATTTTCTCCCCTTTTATCCCCTCCCCCCCAAACACCAAGCATTCTAATTGCCCCTATGACCAATCTGCTCTCTCTTCTATCATCCCTCTCTGCCCTTGTCTCCGTCTTCTCTTTTGTCCTGTAAGGCCAGACAGCTTTCTATACCCCTTTACCTGTATTTCTTATTTCCTAGTGGCAAGAACATTACTCGACAGTTGATCCTAACACTTTGAGTTCCAACTTCTTTACCTCCCTCCCTCTCCACCCCTTCCCTTTGGAAGGCAAGCAATTCAATATGGGCCAAATCTGTGTGGTTTTGCAAATGACTTCCATAATAGTTGTGTTGTATAGGACTAACTATATTTCCCTCCATCCTATCCTGTCCCCCATTACTTCTATTCTCTTTTGATCCTATCCCTCCCCATGAGTGTTGACCTCGAATTGCACTCTCCTCCCCATGCCCTCCCTTCTATCATGCCCCCCATCCTGCTTGTCCCCTTATCCCCCACTTTCCTGTATTGTGAGATAGGTTTTCCTACCAAAATGAGTGTGCATTTTATTCTTTCCTTTAGTGGAATGTGATGAGAGTAGACTTCATGTTTTTCTCTCACCTCCCCTCTTTATCCCTCCACTAATAAGTCTTTTGCTTGCCTCTTTTATGAGAGATAATTTGCCCCATTCAATTTCTCCCTTTCTCCTCCCAATATATTTCTCTCTCACTGCTTGATTTCATTTTTTTTTTAAGATATGATCCCATTCTCTTCAATTCACTCTGTGCACTCTGTCTCTATGTATGTGTGCGTGTGTGCATGTGTGTGTGTGTAATCCCATCCAGTACCCAGATACTGAAATGTTTCAAGAGTTACAAATATTGTCTTTCCATGTAGGAATGTAAACAGTTCAGCTTTAGTAAGTCCCTTATGACTTCTCTTTGCTGTTCACCTTTTCATGCTTCTCTTCATTCTTGTGTTTGAAAGTCAAATTTTCTTTTCAGCTCTGGTCTTTTCATCAAGAATACTTGAAAATCCTCTATTTCATTGAAAGACCAATTTTTCCCCTGAAGTATTATACTCAGTTTTGCTGGGTAGGTGATTCTTGCTTTTAGTCCTAGTTCCTTTGACTTCTGGAATATCCTATTCCATGCCCTTCGATCCCTTAATGTAGAAGCTGCTAGATCTTGTGTTATCCTGATTGTATTTCCACAATACTTGAATTGTTTCTTTCTAGCTGCTTGCAATATTTTCTCTTTCACCTGGGAGTTCTGGAATTTGGCCACAATGTTCCTAGGAGTTTCTCTTTTTGGATCTCTTTCATGCGGTGTTCTGTGGATTCCTTGAATGTTTATTTTGCCCTCTGGTTCTAGAATCTCAGGGCAGTTTTCATTGATAATTTCATGAAAGATGATGTCTAGGCTCTTCTTTTGATCATGGCTTTCAGGTAGTCCCATAATTTTTAAATTGTCTCTCCTGGACCTATTTTCCAGGTCAGTTGTTTTTCCAATGAGATATTTCACATTATCTTCCATTTTTCCATTCTTCTCTCTTTGTTCTGTGATTTCTTGGTTTTGCATAAAGTCATTAGCCTCCATCTGTGCCATTCTAATTTTGAAAGAACTATTTTCTTCAGTGAGCTTTTGAATCTCCTTTTCCATCTGGCTAATTCTGCTTTTGAAAGCATTCTTCTCCTCATTGGCTTTTTGAACCTCTTTTGCCAATTGAGTTAGGCTAGTTTTCAAGGTGTTAATTTCTTCAACATTTTTTTGGGTCTCCTTTAGCAGGGAGCTGATCTGCTGTTCATGCTTTGACTTCATGTCTCTCATTTCTCTTCCCAGCTTTTCCTCCACCTCTCTAACTTGATTTTCAAAATTCTTTTTGAGCTCTTCCATGGCCTGAGCCCATTGCGTGGGCTGGGACACAGAAGCCTTGATTTCTGTGTCTTTGCCTGATGGTAAGCATTGTTCTTCCTGATCAGAAAGGAAGGGAGGAAATGTCTGTTCACCAAGAAAGTAACCTTCTATAGTCTTATTTCTTTTCCCTTTTCTGGGCATTTTCCCAGCCAGTGACTTGACCTCTGAATATTCTCCTCACACCCACCTCACCTCCTGATCCTCCCAGCCAGCATTTGGGGTCTGAGATTCAAATGCTGCTTCCCGCCTTAGGGCTTTTGGCGGGGGCAGGACTGCTATTCAGTGTGAGATTAAGTTCAGGTGGTCAGGTCAGGGCAGGGCCTCCTCGCAGGCTCACTTCCCTCAGGGGGTTTATGCACAGACCTTCCACAATGGATCCAGGCTCCCGCCCCCTTGGGGAGCCCCAGTCTGCAGCTGCCTCTCAGCTTCTACCTGGGGGGGGGGCCTGAGTTATGGGGGCACCCCACTCTCCTCTCAACCCTCCAAAGAGACTCTCTCACAGACCCCTGTCCCCTGTGGGTGGAGGGACTTGTGCGGCTGCTGGAGCTCCTGTCCCTGAAGCCTGCTCAAATCTGTATCTCTTGGTGCTGTGGCCGCGGCAGGTCTGGGCTGGGCTCCGCGTCTGCAGCGCGATGGACCTTTTGCGAGAGGTTTGCAGGTCCCTCTGTGGGTGGAGGGACCCGTGTGGCCGCTGGAGATCCCGTCCCTGAAGCCCGCTCGGATCTTTTCCTCTCGGTTCCGTGGCCGTGGCAGGGCTGCATTCCGCTCCCAGTCCCCGCGCCCAGTCCACAGTGCAAAGGACCCCCCGCGAGAGGTTTGCAGGTCTCTCCAGAACAGAAATCTCCCTCGCTCCAATATTCCGTGGCCTCTGGGTGCAGAATTCACCGTGAGTTACTTCCCTGTAGCTGTTCTATGGGTTGTGGGTTCGGAGCTATGTGTATGTGTGTCTTTCTACTCCACCATCTTGGCTCCGCCTACTAAACCTTCCTCTCTTGCAGTAGCACAGAAGGACCCTCTCTTCACTTATACAGACAACCCTTCACAAACACAGTGGTGCATTCACATCTAGAATATCCTGGTAATAGCCATATTCTATGTTTTTACTAAAAACAGGCCCCAAATGTCTAGTAATTACATGAACAAATATTGTATCTTTTCATGCTTTTTTTTTTTTTTACAATATGAGGGGTTTAATACCTACAAAGCATATAAGCAAAATTTTTGACAATTTCATTTTAAGACACTTCACTGGTTTCCCATACAATGCAAACTCCTCAAGAACAGACATAGTTTTGTTTCTCTCTTTGTATTTCCCAGAACCTATCATATAGTAGAGGCTTAAGAATGCATGTTGAAAAAAAATATGAGAAGACTCTTCTCTGCCTGTCCCTAACTTTGTCCAACACCCACCCCCATCGCCAATCTTCTCTGCAGAGGTGGGAGACTGTGGGTATGTAATACTGCATATAAAGGCAGAGTTTTCAAAATGTTGGTCAATTAATTTTTTTTCTTTTAAACTTTTTGTTATAAAGGACTTCTCTATGAGGGAGGGTACATTGGGAAATGTAGGTGACATAAAAACAAAAAGCAACAAATGGATTTTTTAAAAATACAAAAAGAATTTGGAAAAGAAAAAGGGAAATACTAATTGAATTAAGTTAATTTCCCATTCTTTTACTTATATTTTGTTATGAGTTGAATTTTCTACAAAGGAGATCCCAGATGACCAGATCTAGTGACAGTGCAGTCATTCCAACTTGAAGCTCTGGGAAATCCCAGAAGTCAACCAGTGACCTTTGTGTCCTTGGGGCTCCACAGAACCTCTTGTCTTTTCTCTTTTTTCTTGCTTTCTGTTCAGGGTCTGACTTGTCCCAATCCCTTTCATTTATTACTCTTATGGAAGAGAGATAAACAGCTGCGACCTTGGTTTTAGTACTTCAGTCACAGAAAGGCCATTATTAATTTTATGCCTTTCTAATTTTTGAATAAGCTTTTTTCCCTTCAGTTTTCCCTTTCTCCCAGATGATTCCCTCTGAATATATCCTTCTCTGTAGTTTCCTTCTTCCTTCTTTCCTTTGGTAATGTAGGCTCTACTTCTTTCTCACAAAATCCTTCATCAACCTAGCAGCCTTCTCGCTTTTTCAGGATGGCATATATTTTCCCTTTTGGCTTTTCTTTTTACTCATTTTACATTCTGAACATCAATCATCATATTGCCTTGCAATTTTCACTCTTCCTTTCCGAAGGGGCCCCCTGGTATTGAAGTGTGAGGTTTAATGGGGCATTGAACATCCATCTTTCATGGGGCTTGATTCTTTCACTAATATAAATCAGTAGAAGCCACCCAAAGGTTTATTAGACACTGGTCTTTCTACAAACAACCTTTCTCTGCTAAGTATCAGATCTGGGAGGCATGGGGCTCAGCTATCAGTGGTGAAAAATCATTGCAAATTTGGGGACATTATTGTGACATTATAATATGTGAGAGACACTGTAGAGGCACACACATCCATCTTTTGACTGGGCAATCTACTTTTCTATGTTACACAGGCCTTACAGACCTTCTCCATCTTTTGAAGATTGTAGGAATCTCCCAATCAATTAATTAGCAAGTGCTTACTAAATGTCTGATATTACATATTCCAGGCACCATACTAGGTTTGGGGGATACAAGGACAAAAATGAAATAAATCTCTTACCATTAAGGAGCTTATGTTCTACTATGTACATAAATAAGTGTATACAAACTATATATAATTTGGGGAGTGGTACATCAGTAGTTGGGAGCTTCTATATCAGGGGGTTCTTAACTTGGTACCTATAGATATTCAGTGGGTCTGTGGATACATTTCAGAGGGTCTGCGAACTTGGATGGGAAAAATCACATCTTTATTTTCACTAACATCTAGCTGAATTTTAGCATTTTCTTGAGCTATTTGAAAGCATTCTGAGAAGTCCATAGGTCTTAACTGGCTGCCAAAGAGGTTTGTGACACACAAAAAGGCTTAAGCATATCTGTATCAATGTATGCTAAAGAATTATTATTAATCAGATAGCATGAGGTCTGCAGGACAAGATCTTTGGCTCAAATTCTTCTGAATCTGTCCTCAGAACTAAACTATATGGGCTAGCCAGGTGGCACAGTAGCATCCTGAGGCGAGAGTGGGGAAGACCTGAGTTCACATCTTGCCTCAGACACTTAATAGCTCAGTTAACCTCTGTTGGCTTCAGTTTCCTCATCTGTAAAATGAAGATAATAACAGCAGCAACCTCGCAGGGTTGCTGCAAGGATCAAATGAGAGAATATTTGTGAAGTACTTAGCACAGTACCTGTTACATACACAGTAGATGTTAGGTGGCACAGTGCTGGGCCTGCAATCAGGAAGACTCATCTTTGCGAATTCAGATCCAAGCTCAGACATTGACTAGCTGTGTGACCCTGGACAAGTCCCTTTACGTCTGTTTGCCTTAGTTTCTGTACTGTAAATGAGCTGGAGAAGGAAATGGCAAACCACTCCAGTATCTTTGCCAAGAAAACCCCAAATGGGGTCACAAAGAGGTGGACACAACTGAAAAATATCTGAACATTGTTCGCCTACATTAATTGTAGAGATATTAATTGCCCAGGTATAGTTCTTTCTGAATGATGACCAAGAATGATTTAACCTATTTTCCAAAAAGGAGATAGATGAGTCTGTTGGACATAACTACAAAAAGCTATATTTGCTTTTTCCTCAATAAGTTCAAAGACTATGTCTGACCCAGTTGGGCAATCATTCTGGTCACTGGTCATTGTTACAACTGTTGCCTCATATTTTACTGAAAAAAAAAACCCACCAAACTGAGGTCATTCTCTAAGAGCTCCTTCTTCTCTTCCCCTCATCTCATATCACCTACATGCCTTCTGCCATTATCTCCTTCATTACTGACTGATATTATTGAATGACATTTTTCATTACCAAGGAAAACACCTCTGTAATCATTCACAAGCAATCCTCTTCCATCCTGTCTTCTCCACCGTCCCCACTCTCTCACTTACCTTCAGTCTCTCCTTATCGGTTGCTTGCCTATTGCCAAAAATATGCCCATGTCTTCCATCCTCAAAAACCCCTCACTTGATCCATCCACCCTCACTAGTTATCGTCCCATAGCTCTCTCCTTTGTGGCTAAACACCTTGAGAAAGCCATCTACAATCAGTGCCTCTGCTTCCTTCTTCTTAACTCTCTATAGTCTGGCTCCTGATCTCATCATTCAAACAAAAGTGCTCTCTTCAAAGTTACTAACACTCTCTTAGAACAGATGGCTTTTTGTCCATGGTCACCCTTGACCTCTCTGCAGCCTTTGACTGTTATTTGCCCTTTCTCTTTGATTGTCTCTTCTTTTCAGGTTTTTGTGGCACCATTCTCTCCTGGTTCTACTACCTATCTGGCTCTTCCTTCTCATTCTTCTTGTTTTCTTTACCTGGGTCACATTAGCTTCCTGAACATTCTGTAGGGCTTTGCCCTGAATTCTCTTTCTATACTTTTCCTTGTGATCTCAACAATTTCCATGGATTCAATTATCTTCTCTATGCTGATGATATTCACATCTACTTATTCATCCCTAATCTCCACTGACCACCTGTTGGATATCTCATACTGGATGTCCCATAAACATCTTCAGCTTAAGATGTTGAAAACTGAACTCATGATCTTTCCCCCTCAAACCCTCCACTCTTCCTAACTTCCCTATTACTGTTGCTGATACCATCATTCTCCTAGTCCTTCAGTCTCTCAACATACTGGTCATGTTGGATTCTTCATACCATCATTCTCCTAGTCCTTCAGTCTCTCAACATACTGGTCATGTTGGATTCTTCATTCCCTCTGACCCTGATATCCAGTATGTGGACTTCACCTTTGTAACATCTCTTATATGTGCCCCCTTCTGATACCACTGGCATATTTAGACCATCCTGGTTCAGACTCTCATTACCCTATACTGAACTATTGCAATAGCCTGCTGGTTGAGCCAGTTACAAGTCTCTCTCCATCCCAGTTCACCTTCCACTCACCCATCAACGTGATCTTCCTAAAGCTCAGATGTGATTATGTTGACCTTCCCCCACCTCCCACTCCCTAAACTCCAGTGGTTCTCTACCAAACATGAAATCCTCTGTTTGGTGTTCAAAGCCCTTCCTAATCTGGCTCCTTCCTATCTTTCCAGGCTTCTTACACCTACATTCCATCACATACTCTGCAAATCATTAAGAGTAGCCTTCTTTCTGTTCTTCAGAAAAGATATTCCATCTCTCAACACTTTCATTGATTGTCCTCCATGCTTGGAATACTCTCCCTCCTCATCTCTGGAATACTCTACCTCCTGGCTTCTCAAGCTTCCTTCAAGTCCCAACTACAATCCTACCTTCTACAGGAAACCTTTTCTGATCTCCCTTAATTCTAGTGCCTTCCTCAGCTGATAATCTCTAATTTATCTTCTATAGCTTGTTTGTACATAGTTGTCTACAGATTGAATGCCCCATTAGATTGTGAGGGCGTTGAGGGCAGGGGCTGTTTTTTGCCCCTTTTTTGAATCTCTGGTACTTAGCACAGTGCCTAGTACATATTAGGTCCTTAAGAAATATTTATTACTTGACTGACTGACTCACCTCATTGAAAAAAAAGTAACAGCCAAAACTCTTCACTGTTCTATCAGCAGCCTTTGTATTAATAGAGATCTATTCATGAACCAAAGCACATGACTTCAACATTGATTTCATACTGTGAATATATTTTTCAGAGCTATTAACAAAAACCATTGTTAAAACTGTAACAGTTTTGTAATAGATGAAATTGCAGTTTCCAATGGCATAAATTGGATGGTGTTTTAAGAATTCTATTTTTTAATTGCATCTAAAAATTTTTGAGAGGTGTAATGGATAGAGAGCTAGTGTAAAATTCAGGAAGCCCTGTATTCAAGTCATGCTTCCAATATATATAGTTTTATGAATCAGGGCAACTCCTTTAACCCTCATGGTACTAGGCAACACTAAGATAATTGTTTGTACAATATTTATTTCCATTGGTAGAAGGAATTTCTTCATTGGGAGTTCCCTAATACCTTTAAAAGCACAGAACTAATAAAAAAATAAATAATCTGATGCTTTTATTAGCAGAATCAGATACATGTCCTTCAAGTAGGAATACGAATATTACTCTGTATTCTTAAGACATTATCTTTTACTAGGGATGGGTTTAAAGAGAAATTAGATTTGTTGACCAGTTATTGCCATATGGACCAATTAAGCATCAATCACTGGGCAAGCGTCCACTAACTCTTAATTGGTCAACTGCATTAAATAACCAAAACTATTCAGTTATTTTATATTATTAGTTATTTTATATTTTAGTCAACTCATTCTGGTGGGCCCAATAAGGTGCATTTTTTGGTGTGACCACCAGGTGTCTCTATGGGACAAAGTTTGGCTAGATACCTTTTTTTTTTTCTTTAAAAAAAAATTCTCTCCTCCCAAGAAAATGGAACAGGTGGGTTCCACATTTGCAGAGGATGCATGGGCAGGGGAAGAGAATGTGATAAAACAAGCTCATCTCTTCCACGTAAGATGTCATGAAGCTTTGGGACTTTGACCCTGAACAAAAGCTTCCAGAGTGTCTTCTGGGGAAAAAAAATTAATGCCTCTCTCTATAGATATTCTTCTGCCCAAGACCTCGCTAAAATAAGTTGGCCTTGTGGGGCAAGAATACCAGTCTAGTGCATAGACTTCTGTAGCAGAAAGTCAGTGCTAGCCTGCCCTGCTGCACCTCTCACTAGAATCAATAGCATAGAACATCTGCTATATTCTGGTGGGTGCTTTTTAGAGATGCTGATTGGGAGCTGAATGGGAGTCTGATACTTGTGCAGAGCTTGCTTAGGACATTGGGTATCTGAGAAAGAAAGTGTAAAGGCCTTGAGAACCATCTGTTTATTTTAATTCTCCACATTCTATCCCTGCTGTAAACGAAATCAATGGAAGGCCAAGGAACTAGCTGGACAACATTTTTCTCAGCCTTTCACAGAAAGACCTTCTGGGAGAGACAGTTTAAAGTTAGGCTTCCTGCCTATACAGAGGGTATTACAGAACTACTGACTTAAACAGAATCTCTGCATTTTTGGTAGAACCTTGGGAATGCTACCAGGATCCTCTCACAATAAACTCCTGATGGAATTTTGTCCCAAGAAAAGTTTGCATGTTATCTGTTGTCAGAGAATGAAAACAAAGTAATGCAAAAGTTTTCCTTGTCAGAGCTGATAGAAAGTTTACAATCAAATTTATTTTTGTAGTTAAGGGCCCTGTGAGCACCTCCTTCACTTCCTCCAAATGGACTCTGATTCTGTTTTTAAATGTTTGGCCTTTAAAATGAGGTAACTGCTCAGTTTCAAGATTATGGCGATCTGGTTAACATTGTTAAGTTGGATTTGTAGGTTCGTCTTAGAATGGGTCGCTTGTATACCTTTCCTTCCAAGATCCCTTGCCCCCATCATCTATTGTTAGGGAGCAGCAGCCTTGTCAAGTGAACTTGGCCTAACAGAGAGGACTGGACTGGATATGATATCAGAACACCACCTTTAACACTTTCTAGTTCTGTGACCTTAGACAGTAATAAGATAGAGGTGAATTTTCATTGAATTTTTAAAAATTGGTACTATGATTTTACCACTATAGGAAACTTCTGGTGAAGAACTTTCTCTGCTCTAAAATTTATAACCTTAAAGAGCTGCCCAAGACTGTGTGTGGCCCACGACACTCCCAAGTATGACTTGAAGCAGATTAAAATGTATTGGGAAATATTTAACAAATAATATATTTTTTTAATATATTAGAATTTCTAAGTCAGTACATGGCCTTGAGAGATCCTTATATATGGTTTAGTGGCCCCCGTTTCTATTCGAGTTTGACTGATCCAAGGCATTCAGAGGCTAAGAAATTATCTGTCCAGGGTCACATAGTCAGACAGCATGTGATACAGGTGAGACTCAAACTCAGGTTTCCTGTACTCTGATGTCACCCTCAATCATATCACGTTGCCTTTTCATCATAATTCTAGAGCCAGAAGGAATCACAAAGATTAACAAGTCTCATCCCTTCATTTTATAGATGAGGAAATTGAGATCCGGAGCAGTGATGTGATATGGCTTGTCCATGGTTACCCATGTGAGAAAGTCAGAATTTGAACTCAGGTCCTCTCATTCCCCAACCATTTCTTCTCCCCACCCTTCCTATCCAACCCCCCACCCCCAGCCCCCCATGTTGCCAGTAAATATGAAAATCAGAATTTGAACTGTGGTCCTGGAACTCAAGAGCCAGAGTTGTTTCTGTTATGTACCACCTTTCTTAGCTTTAGTTCTTTAGTCTTTAAGATGTGAATGATAATACTTCCTGGGTGGTTGTTAGGATCAGGTGAGCTAATGTATGCAAGGTGCTTTGTAAAAAAATGAAAAGAAAAAAGGGGAAGGCCACTGAAACATTTTTAAAAATGCACAGAGGTGCAGAAGGAAGCACAGATAGGCAAGGCAATTTTGAAAGTAATGGGTCAAATTTATCATATATTTTTAAAAGCAAGTTTTATGGAAGAGAAATTCATGGTTTCTTCTACAGTCCTCTTTCTGTAGTTCTACTTGGGGTATGGAAATGTTCAAGGGTTTTTGGTGTTTGTTAAGTTCAAATTTTAAAATAAGAAACTCCCCAATATCCTTTGTAAATGTAAAGCACAAGACAAATGTCGGTGATTATTTTTACTATTGTGTTGGATCCATAAGGCATTGGAAGGGAGGATCGCGAAGTCATGCTGGGTGCTGAGATCTGTACCTAACGGGCAGGAACGCTGGCCATGCTGGCTCCCAGGTCACTGAGTCACCGGGACTCAAAGTAACCTGGAGTCTAGTGACTATATCTGGAGTCAACCCCATAGTGCACTTTGCATCATTAACAAATCTTGTGCATACGGTCCCCTCCATCACACCATAAGGGAGAGGAAGGGGCTGCACATGCTAAATGCCAAGTTTAGAAACCCTTTATTCCACTTTCTTACTATTTTAATTAATCACCTGGTGGGGGGATATTGGTATGGTTTCTTTATTGTCTTAATATCATTTATCATATCCTAATATTATATATCATCTAGTATAATACAAACTCCTTGAGGGTCATTTTGTATCCCCATCACCAAACCTGGTACTTTGTTGGTGTTTCTTTAATACTTGTTGAACATCCTCTAGCTATTAATTTGGTTTTCCAGCAATTTTAGGCCAAAATTAATGGCTAGATACATTTACCTCCAGACTCTTCCTCCTTTCACCCTTGCTCTCCCAGGTACCTATCTTGTCTTCATGTCACATCTGGCCAACTGCTTCCCTAGGATGACAGGAGAGGTTTAGGGTGACTGAGTAACCACAGCCTGCCTCCATTTCTTCAGGAGGTGGTAGGGTGAGTGGAGATCTCTCAGAATGAAGGGAGGGAAGGAGGGAAAAAGAGAGAGCCAGTAGATTCTGACCAACAGAAAAATGCAAACCTGGGGAGTGCCTTAAGATTTCCCCTTGCCACATCCTGAAACCCAAGGGTCTCATAGGGCTCCAGAATAAAAAGGACTATCAGAAAAGCAGGGCAGCCTGGATCTCTCCTAGGCTTTATGTCCTCTTGTGTAGTCAGCTGGCTCCCTAGTGAGACAGAAAATGTCTCAGAAGAGCCTTGACCTCTTGGTAGATATTTTAGAAAAAGGATGGCCCAGAGCTGGACTGAATCTCCCTGGGATGCTACAGATTAGGGGCTTCCTTCTCTTCCCAACCCCTCCAGGATGACCCTCATCCTGGACCCCACCCTCTAGTTCTGGCCAATGTCAGACCTATTCTGAGCCTGTGGGCTGAGGGAGTGGGGTGGCTTTGCTTAAAATGTTCATGGGGGAATGGACAGAGTTCCAGATTTGGAACCAGATCTGAGTGTGAATCCTACCTCAGGCCCTTTAGTAAGTACCTTAACTTCTTAAGTCACTTAACCTCTATCAGCTTGTCTTCTTGTCTGTAAAATGGGGATAATGATAGCCCTTAGCTTACAGGGTTGTTGTGAAGGTCAAATGAGAATATTCATATGTCTGTATATGTATGTATATATGTATATGTATATGTATATGTATACATATATATAACTTTGAAAATCTTAAAGCACTGTATAAACGTTAGCTACTATTATGTTAGCTCTCAGATAGTCTGTCAGTTATCATTTTCTGTTCTTAGCTCTGATGGACTTTCTGTAGACAAGAAAAAGGAAGGGAGGTGAAGCTAACTGGCATATCCATGGTTATGGAAGATAACAGAAACCCAAAGCTGGAGAACCCTTCAGAGGAAATCTAGCTCAACTCCCAAGCCTGAAGCTTGAATTCCTTCATTGTTGCCTGATTGGGAAAGCAGCAATACTTTAAACACACAATCTCTTGGCTTCTTATTAGCCAAAAATTTCCCCTTCCTCTTACCGCGTCCTTCTCCCTCCACCAACTAGAGTTATTATCACAAAGAATAATTTGAATATATTTCCTTTAGGCTACCCCTGTCTACCTCTACAACGTGGTGCTGATGAGGGCAATGGTGAAAGGATGGCTATTTTTCCTTTCCAGTGAGGAGGAAGGGATATGTCAGCTTCCATACAATTAAAAACTCAACCATTCTTTCGTGTCTAGGTTTCATAGGAATATTAGACAAGAGACACTGTATTGAGAATTAAGACAGTTTATTGTTTGATTGACCAACATGCTAAGTCTTCAGTTTTTTTTTACACAGTTTTATGGAAAGTCAATATGGCCACTTGTACCTCCTGAGCCAGTAAGAGACGGACATGCCACCATCAGAGCTTCCAACGGCCAGCCAAGTTACAGGGGAGGATTGGGAGGAAGGAAATGAGGGAAGGGGGCAAGAGGATAGTGAAGGAAGAAGATGACTCAAAGCTCCTCAGTTCCCATATCAAGATGTAGACTAATGTCCATGTTATGGAAACTATGACTTGATACTGATGTAAAACTACCAAGATGGTGCCCTGGCTCCCTCTCCTGAGGCTGACTTATTGAGTTATGCTCAACCACATTAATTAGCTTAAAGTGGGTTCAGTCAGGTGAATTTGTACAATAAGACCCAAGATGGTTGGAATCTAGAAGTATCTTACTAAAAACAAATTTATCTAAATCTTAAACATCCACAAACTTCAGGCTGCTTTTCATTCTGACATCATTAAGACATTTAGGTCATTGGCCAATGCTGAGGGTCCTCTAATCTGTTTATCCACCTTCAGGGATATCAGAATGGTCATGGAAAGCCTCCCTGCTTTGGAGTCCAAATCTCTCTTGTATTATCTCCCTACTTACACAGATGTTAGGTAGTATCTGATTCCTACTTATCAAGTTGGATGAAGAAATGACTATAAGACTTTATTTTCATCTATTACCCCAAGCACAAAGGCTCTAAAATTTGTGTTCTGTATATAATACACATATAGACACATCATCTGTATATAAATCTGGAGCCCCAGTTCTACACATATAAACGGGCACTGGATAAAGAATGCCATGTCCTGGCTTCTGAGACCAGAACAAATTCTGACATATGACTTTGGGTAGGTCACTTTATTCTTCTGTCAGTTTTCCTGTTTGTGAAATAGGGAGAATTACAATCCCTATCTCCTCTTACCTTGTAGGAATGTATCAAGAATAATTAAGAGACAGGAAAATGTTGTTATTCTTTGGGGGAAAGGTGATCTAGAAATCCAAGACCTTGGGGCTATCACTTAGCCATCCTTCTGATAATATTCTTCCCCTATTTTCCTAGTCTACTTTTCAATGTTTCAGTCAATCCTTTAAGGTGATATTACCCCCTTCTTTTTTGCCTGCTTCTCATCTCATAGGATAAGACATGAAAAGATCTGATTGTGATGTAATAAAACCTTCCAATAGTTGAAGTTTCATTACTTTATGACATGCCTTTGAGTATTTAGAAGCCAAGTGTCTTTAATTCCAGGCCAGTGTAGATAAACTACAAGGAGAATATCATTCAAAGACTTCAGAGTTCTGAGTTCTTTTCTTCTTGGGGTCTGATTTCTCTTTCTAGTTCTCATATATATCCCAGAACAATGGAATCTCAGAGTAGGAAGGGACCTTAGAGATCACCACACATCCTACCTGAAGCTTGAATCCCCTCTTTATTTTCTAATACATAATGAATACATCAGAGTGAGGAGAGATATGTTAGCCTAAGCATATATCTGGCCCTATGCCTTAGGGTAGCGCCATGGCAAGAACTTCTGCTTATGTTCATTAAAGAATCTTGTGACATGATGGAGGGAACAGAGTGGCTGGCTTGGGGGTGAAAATGATGGTGGTGAAGCCATTCAAAGAAAAGATTATAAGCTTACTGGATACCCGAGGTGGTCAGGTGCTCCCCAGTTGGAGTACATGACGACAGTTCTGATGTTTGGATTACTGACTTACTTTCTGATGCTATTACCCTTGACAGGCTTCCCCAACTATGCTCTCTTGTATGTTCCATTAGACCATTTTGGTTGTGGTTCAGTCCCCCAAAACACTTCTTTAAATGTTGCAATCCTGGAACTATTATGATCCTGATTCCACCTTAGCTATCCTGGAACCCAAATATTGAGGGCCAGCTGAAGACCCTGTCCAAATTGGAACCTCTCTTCTCAGTCCTTATGAGGGGAAATCACTAACTCGATTGAGGTCATCTCTGTAAAGGTATCAACTTTGCCCTTCTCTATCCTATTTGGATTTAGCATTTGTAAACCATTCTTTCTCGGGATATTGAGGGGGTTTCTCCTGAGGCTTTCTTCTAGGGAACAGATCCACTTTCTTCTTGGACCAAGTATGGTCCAGATCCCGAGATAAAGTCAAGAGATCACTGAGGTAGAGTTAAACCCCAGGGTGTTCTCAATCAAGGTTCCACTCTGGTTCTCCAAGCAAGAGCATGGTGATGCTACCTGGTTAGGATGGGAGAAAAAGGAGAAATGCACTTTTGTGAAGGAGGTTTGATTGCTGGAACAACAGTCCATGAGAAAGGAATTATGGAAGAAGGGAGGTGTAGAAAAAGGAAAAGGTCATGGAATGGAAATCAATAAGACAGGACGAAATAAAGGCCCTAACCTTTAAAAGGAGCATTCAAATGGGAGGGGCAGGTTTGAGTAAGGGAGAGAAGGAGAGGAGAGGGGAGAGCAGGGAAGGGCACAGGAAAGAGAAAGGGAATTGCTGTGTACACACCTGGAAAACCATGGCTGGCTGCAGGCAACACTAAGACAAGCTATATCTTCCACTGTGCACCAAGCATAGTTCCTCTATGGCTACTGATGGAAACAGGTTACTGTTCCCCTGATTTTGTGCACGTGTGAAGGGAAATGTCTTTCTCGGCTTGTTTTACAGGAATGTCACAAGAGAAAAAATGCTACTCTATGATGCAAAAAGAATCCATACATTCATTCATTGAACACACAGTGGAGATCACTGCAAATCTGTCCAGGACAGAGGTCACAAGTACTTCACTGCAAATAAAAGACCATACATTGTAACCCAGGGACATGAACGCCTTTAAGGTATCATGAGGTAACTAAGCGATCTTCCACCAAGCACCACGGTAAAGTGTGCGGCATGCGTATGCATGGAGCCACATCCACACATGTGCATCCACACACACATATGTACATATGATATATATATGTATATATAATGTGGAGATATTCTCATGTGCTATGTTTTTCCTCTAGTTGAACACATCGATGCATTAGTTTATTGATGGCAAGACAATTCACAAGTTATCTGACAAATATTAATTACCTCTTATTTTGACAGTTGCAGCACTTTTCATTTTCCAAGACTGTCATCACAAAGCAAATTCCAACTTGATAACAGTAGGAGAAACAAAAATATACATTGTGTGTGCACGCATGCACACGTGCATGTACGTGTGTGTGGCATATACACAATCTAGCTATGTATATATACTTATGTACACACATATATAAAAATTAAGCATGTGACACATCTGATTTTGGTGAGCACATTGATCTTTGTCCTTTGGGGAGAGAAACTCTTTTGGAAATTCTGTTTCCCCTCATGCTCACCTAAAGATAAGTTTCACTTCAAAGATCAGCCCCTATGCACCAGTACCTAATGCTGAAATGATGGGCAGGCGGACCTCTCAGGACAAATAAAAGAGGGTATTACAGAGTTCTCCTCTACTTGATAACTGTTGGGTGCCATTTTGGATTGGTTTCTGAGAAGTTCATTCCAGATGTGTTTTTATTCAGACTGTCTCCCTCTTGTGGAGGGATTCTTAAAGAAATCCAATTAGCCTGTCTAAAGGGCTGCCATGATTTTTTTCCCCTCATTTTCCCATCTCCCAGTGAAAACGCATCAGTAGCCTGAAGGTATTCTAAGTCAGGACCATGTTGGGGTGGGGGGATGTTACAGTTTCTGGTGTTGTATACAGCCAGATTTCTTTAAGGCTGAGTTTTCGTTTCTCCTTGGTCTTGGTTTCATGGGCCCATCCATATTTATTAGCATGGTTGGCCCATGGGGAAATGTTACTTAGTTTATAAAAGTCATTTCCAAAGGTGTTAAAATGGTCTTGGGGACTGAGACTTTCTCAGGAGTGAATCAAAAATGGCAAACACAGCTCTCCTTGAAAGGTGTGGATGTCACCAGCACCACTCCCCTACGCAGGCCATCAGAGGTCCCTGCAGCTCAACCATACCATAAAGTGACAACAGTGTAACCTTGATATTCATGACAGAGTGTGCGTATAGCTCATGTTTATACTACACAAGTGGAATGAAAAAACATCAAGAAATAATGTTTTTGTAGAACAGTACCCAACAATAGTAGCAACTAAAGGTCTAAAAACATTTATTCCTATAGTAGTTCTGCAGATACCATGCCCTCCCCACCCCCACCCCAAAATCATGTATGGAATAATACTGTATGATACACAATAGTGAGCTTGGGACACACTTCATCCCACTGATCTTGAGTTCACCAATCATCCCGAACTCACAGAGAAAGCAGGTGTTGTACACTGCTCAACATCAAACATTTTCTTTTCTTTCTGCACATCCCTTATAATGGATCCAAATATACATGTATATCAGTTTGGCAGGTAGGTCAGGAAAATGTTCAGGCCCATGGATATTTTCACCAGCCTGTAAAATTTACATTGGTCCTACCCACATTTGCTAATATAATTGCTTCCTCCCACTGTCCACTTACGCTTTAAATCTAACCATGTCCCATTTAGCAAAATATTCTCCAGACTCCCCCCTAAGGTTTTCAGGGGGATGGAATGGAGAAGTAATAGAAAGTTGATTTCGATCCCTTTAGGCCTGCTGCCAGATTTCCCATGGACCATCAAAGTAGCTTTTCTTTGAGGCTCAGGGCTTAGAGCCCAGACCCATTTCAACAGCTGATATACATGTATGTAGATATATATGGCCACAGAAGAGGAGTAAAGACATAATTACAGCTGTACTTGGCAGCATGCTTTTTTAGAGTCAGTGTTTGGTTTTAACCACTTGGAGTCTGTAGTAGGGGGACATGTTCTGGGTCAGATTGCCCGGGGTCAGAGCTTAATCAAGTTGCCTGGTTTTATTTATTTATAATGGACAGGATGGGGTAGGGGCAGTGAGAGATCAAGGAGTATGAGAAGGAGGTGTTGGGGGCAGGGAGAGGAAGGTCAAGTGATGGAAGAAGGACAGAATGTGGAAGGGGGGAAAATCTTCTCTATAAGTTTACAAATATACAAAAACAAAAGGCCCAACCTCTTTCAAATAAAAATGACTACATTTTCATCTGGCAAAAAGTTGTATACACATGATTTAAATTTTTTTAATTTTAACAGTTTTTGGCAATCTTAATAAAGTACAATATATTACAACCAAACCAAAAAATAGTTGTTTAAGTAACAGCTGTTAAGAGTGACATGAGCCCCAACACCCACCCTCCCTCACCCATCCCATCCCACCCACAAGAGACAGAGAGAAAAAAAAAATCCTCCCATCTTGATAAACTTTTTTTTCTTTTAGGAAGCTAACCAATAGGAAGCAACACAACAAGCGGGTAGTGTCAAATGAAGCTGACCAATCCAGGGCTCTGTATTAGCAGGAGCATCCGCCTTCACTAGCTGGGGGTTCTTGTGGTTTGTCCAACTTGATGTCAATCACTATGGATGATTCCATGCTAAGGAAGAATGTATCTCACCAAAAAGAAATCCAGTTAATTTGCTGGGCATCTTGGGAGTAACAGTCCATTCCCATTTTCCCCAGAGGCTGTTTCTAATCATTCATTGCTTTGCAAATATTTTTCTTTGGAAATACACTTACCTTCTTTGCTAATAGACTAGTAGACAATTAGAGAAATTACAAATTTATACATGAAAGAAGGGTCATATCACACAAGTATAGAATTTAAGGAATAGAAGGCACCTCAGCACTCACCTAACCCAACCTGTATAAGAAAGGCATCCTCGATATATATATATATATATATATATATATATATATATATATATATATATATATATATATATATATATAATATAACCAACTGACAAGTCTTCTAAGGAAACCCAACTCCATTGAAACAAATAGCAAAGTACAAGCATGTGGCGAGAAGTCATGTCCACGAGTCTATACTGAGCACACCCTCTCTGCCAAAGCTTTATTCACTCTCATAGTTGTGGAATCTCATTTCCACGTATCCAACTGCCTGGTGGACATCTCCACCTGGATGTCTTTTGGCCTCTCAAACTCAATATATCCGAAAAGAACTGATTCTTTCCGCTCTCTGAAATCCCTTAAATTGTAAGATTGACTTCAGACTTGACTTCAATGTAAATACTGAATCACTTGGTCCCTTAACCACTCTGGTCCATTATTTAAACAGCCTTCTCAGCTCCTAAGTTTCATTCAACCTTAGCCACACCCGGGGATGGCCATACCTAGATATCTCTGCCATCCAGAACTGTGCTGTCTCCAACATCTTGAATTCTGAAATTCCTCTTTGTCATTAGAATTTCCTTTCCTTTCTTTTCTCCCCCAGTCTCACACGTCCTAAACTCATCCTCTGCGTCTGCTCCCCCCCTCTCTATTCTCCCCATCCATCACACAAAATACAATTTTGCTTTCCACAGTTCACTCTAAGTTCAACTCTAGTTTTTTTCAACTAGTTTTCAACTAGTGGTAGTTTTTACCACTACTGGTATTTTACCTTCTTGGCCAATCAGGAGTGTGCTGGTAAATGTTTAATAATGATGTTTAACAAAAAAGAAAAATGTGTTGGACATACTTTTAAATTTTATCTGAATTATTAATATTTTATTTATTATTTTAAGTCCAGACAATCCATAATACAATAAATTAAGCCCTAATCTGTAGCATTCAAAAATTTCTGGTGTTTGAATGCTCGTGCTAAAAATTTAACAATTGACTTTAAGACTGGCTCAGATCAGTCTTCAACCTTGGTTTCATTGCTATCTGCTTTCTTCACTCCTACTCTCATATTACTATACAACACTAAAGGAAGTTTGTAATTGGGCCAAGAGGATTCATTACATATTCATTTTATTCTCATTTCAATGAACCCTCACTGCCACAGAGCAATCTTCTTACTCTGCTCTGATTATATATTTCGATCACACTCCCCAAAATGGTTGTTTCAAACATTCTCTCTTCTCATGCCTCCTATGTCTTCCTCATCTCGCTCTGCCTTAACAGATGGCCTCACTTTTCAATTTACTGGAAAAAAATGAGGTCATTTATCTTGAGTTCCCTCATTTCAAACACTCCATACCTCAAAATCCCTTATATATCTTCAGCTATCCTTAACTCCCTTTTCCAGTCTCTGAGGAAGAGATGGGCTCTTTTCCTTGCCCTTTTTTCCTTTCTCTAACCTTTCTTCATGTGTCTTTGATCCCAATCCTCTCCTATATTCTCTGAGAGTTTGGTCAGCTTCCCTTCCTTTTCAAGCTCTCCTTTTCCAATCGTTGTGTACATAAACAAGCTCTCATCACCCTATTCTTAAAAACCTTTACTTGACCCCATCATTCCCTCTAATCAGTATTCTTTTTTCCATATTATTGCCAAGCTCACAGAAAGACATGTCTGTCCTTGCTGCCTCCACTTCCACACCACCCACTCACTTCTCAACTATTTATAAACACACTTCTGACCTCACCTCAACTGAAACTGCTTCATTCAAGATTGCCAAGTTTAAACACCAAGTCCATTGGTCTTTTCTGAGACCTCAAACCTCCTTGACCTCTCTTTAGCTTTTAATTTGCTTTTTTTTAGGCAATCAGGGTTAAGCGATTTGCCCAGGATCACATAGCTGCTAAGTGTCTGAGGATGGATTTGAACACAGGTCCTCCTGACTACAGGCCTAGTGCTCTATGCACTGTGTCACCCAGCTGCCCCTCATATTTCTACTTCCCTTGACTTCTGAGACTCTGCTTTCTCTTTTCTTTCTTCTTCTGTTTACCTGACTTAGCATTTTCAGTATCCCAGATCACCATCTGTCTCCCACTCACCAAGCCTGACTGTCCTTCAAGGCTCTGATCTTAGTTCTTTTTATGTCTCTCTATATTCATCCATCCATCTATCCATCCATCCATCCATCCATCCATCCATCCATCCATCCATCCAATCTATATAGCACCACCATCTCTATCTTCTTCAATATCCTATCTTTATATGTCTTTCTATATCTATCATCATGATCCCTGTCATCTCTATCATCATCACATCTATCATTTCTGCCTATATTTCTATAATATCTATATATCATCACCATTTCTATCTTCACCATCATCTCTATATCTGTCTATATCTATCATCACGATCTCTATCATCTCTATTTAACATTACATCTATCTTTCTACCTACTGCACTCTCTCTCTCTCTTCATTTTATCCTTCTAGCAAAAATGTAAGTCCCTTGAAGGCAAGGTCTGTCCTGTTCTTTTTGGTTTTCACATCCCCAGCATACTACAGACTCAATGAATATTTGTTGAATTGAATTCAATATCAAGCCTGGTTGCTCAGTCATGGGACCACAATACCTGTTTATTTTGTTGATCAGAGGAGTGAAGGATGAGCACAAGACTCTGAAAGACCCTCCCCCAGTTCAATGCTTCTAATACAGCACTTCTCACAATGATCCTCCACAGCTCATGTCTTCTCCATATGTAAGAATAAAGATGGGGATAGCACTTACATAGTGCTTTAGGGTTTTCAAAACTACCCAATACACTTTCCATAACTGTATTCTATGAAAACGTTCAAAACTTACAACCTTGTCTGGTTTCTGAAAATATCTCACAGCCTGAAGGAAAAATTTTGCAGGGAGCAGCGGGGGACTAGGGGAATGGCAAAGGTGGTTTGCCAGATTCTGTGGTGGGCATTCAGTGTTAGGCCAAAGTCCAGTATACCTTTGGCATCTCCCAAGCTGCTTTGTTTGTATTCTAGCACAACTTGGAGATCACTAGAGCTAGGAAGGACAGGGGCTGTTTGGTTGAAAGGGTTGATCTGGGGAGGACACCTGATTTCATTTTTGGTGGGGATGGAGATAATGGAGTGGCAATAACCAGAAATTGAATGAGACTGAATCATGAACCTTATTAATTTGCTGAACTCAAGGAATATTAATTTTTTTTACTTTGTTATGAGTATAATCAAAGCCTTAAAAAAATCACTGGTTGGAATCATTTGAACTTGAACTAATATATTCTCTGAGACTTCTGTATTGAATCATTACAAAACTGGAACAAAGTATTCTGCAAATTGAACCCAAACTGAACTGATATTGATTTGACTTGAGTCTCTGTTAATAATTCCAAGAGCCTGGAGGCTGTTATAATACTTAGGTGGCAGAATGTCCTGCCATCTTTACTTCTCTCTTTCTTCTTCCTCCCTATTTCCTACTGGGTAATGAAGGGGACTTCTAATGGGAGCAGGAAATCAGGAATCATTTGGGAGGCTTCCACCCAATCCCACATTCCACCCATTCACAACGTTACTTCTTTAATAGGAACAAAAGAGTAACTAACCATCTAGGTTAGGCACTCAATACAATGGAATAAATAATTCAGGGATTTTTTTTTTAATGTCTCAGGGACTGAGTTGAATGATATGGCCAACATACAGAGAAGTCTGAGGTTTGTCATGGGAAATAGGTGCAGATAGCCCCACTAAATGATAATGATTTTAACTACTCTTTCCCAGCCCTCTGTGGGTTGTTATTGTTGTTAATTGTGTCCAACTCTTCATGAACCCATTTGGGGTTTTCTTGGCAAAGATACTAGAGTGGTTTGCCATTTCTTCATTTTACAGATGAGAAAACTGAGGCAGAGTGGAGTGACTTGCCCACCTTCATGAAGCTACTAAGCGTCTGAGACCAGATTTGAACTCGGGAAGATGAGTTTTCCTGACTCCAGGCCCCACGCTCTATCCACTGCACCTCAAAGCTTCCCTACCCTCTTTGTTTTAGGGTACCGTGAAAAGAGCATTGTAGTCAGATGACCTATATTCAAAATGTTTCTCAGCCACTTCCTACTTGTGTGACCTTGGGCAAGTAATTTCACATGTTGGGGCTTTATTTTTCTCATTTCTAAAAGCAGGGGATTGGTTCTCTAAGGAAACTCAGTTCTAAAGTATGATTCTATGACCCTCCTACCATCCTCCTCATCTATCAGTACCTGTTGAAGCAAAGGGCGCTATTATTAGTTTACAAGTTTGTTAGGAGTATAAAATCTCTGACCTAGGGGCAGGACGATTTAGGGCATTGACTTTGAACTCAAACAGACATGAAGGCCTTTGACTTAGAAAGTCACACACTGACGTCTGTGCGCTATTATATTAATATTTAATTTGTTAAATACTCTCCAATTCCATTTTTATCTGATTCTGGGAGTGCTGCAGGCCTCATTTTGCCCATTGGTATCTGATAACTGGTGTAGTGGATGGGGTCCTGTCTCTGGAGGTAGGAAGACCTCAGTTCCAAACCTGCCTCAGATATGTAATACCTGTAGGACCCTAGGGAAGTCACTAAACCTCCCAAAGCCTTAGTTTTTCCTTCTGTAAAATAAGGGGCTTACATTCACAGTGGTTTTTAACATTCCTTCCATCTCCTGTGATGATGTTTGGAACTGAATGCCGAGCTCCGGCTGTATTTAACATTCCCTGTCACTTTTCTTATCAGGTCCTCATTTCTGGCATGCAGAGGGAACATCCCAGTCTTTTCTCATTTTGGTAACACAGCCTTCATCTCAGCCCCCTTGTTTTTGTCTCTTATTTTTGCTTTCTGTGTCTTTTTTTGATATTATCTTGTAAACCTTAAACAGCTGTTCACTATCCCACCCTCTAATTATACTTCTTTCCCCTCATCATTCCCTCTTCTGTGCCCACTTAGCTATCAGAGAATCTGAGAATCCCTACATCAGAAGGGATCACCTGAGGGTCATTTAGGCTGGTGGTTCTGCCTCCATGCAGATTTATTATCAATTCTAGCCTGTGCCTAATCTGCGATGAAGCAGATGTTACTTCTCTCCTTCATATCCCAAAGGGAGGGAGGCCATGTGATTCAGTGGAAAGAGTTGGAATGAAGAACTAAGTTCACATTTTGCTTCAGAAACTCACAAGGTGGGTGATCCAGGCAAGTCTTTTAACCTCCCCACTTTCTGCTTCACTTTCCTTATTCATAAAGCAAGGGAAATAACATCACTTACTTCACTGGGTTATGGTGAGGGTTGAATAAGCGTTTTGAAAACCCTGAAGTGCTACAGAAATATTAGTTATTATTAATATTATTATTACTACTACCACTACCATTACTACTACTACTATTACTCCACTGCTCTTGGATCTCAAAGTTCTCACCATCTAGAAGTTCTATATTATAGAATCAAAGACTTTTAGGGGTGGAAGGGACTCGGGGGCTACCTATTTGAGTCCATACTCTAAAAAGAGACCCTCTGTCCCCTTATTACATATCCGAGAAACAATCACCCATGTTCTGTTTGAAGGCCTCCAATGGGGTCAGGCCCTCTACCTCCAGAGGCAGCCTATTAGATTTTTAGACAACTGTGGTAAGAAGATTATTTTTTGACAAGAAGCTTAAATTGGTCTCTTGAAAATGACCATTCCTTGATCCCAGTTCTCTTCGCTCTAGAGCCAAGGGGAACAAGTCTAATTCTTGTTCTTTAAATATTTTCAGAGAGCTATCATGTCCCTAGGAGCTGTGGTGGGAGAGTGGGGGAGGAAAACCATAAAAAGTTTTCCAGTCAACACATTCTCAGTTCCTTCAACTAATCCTTACATGACGTTGTCTCAAAGCCCTTCACTGCCCTCCAGTTGATATTGAACCCAACTTTCTCCTGTCACCATCTTAAGCCTCTCCCATCTTTGTCTAATGGATAGTCTTTCCCTCCTTACTCATTTCCTCCCAATTTATGTTGGGGCAGCTAGGTGGTGCAGTGGATAGAACACCAGTGCAGGAGTCAGGAGGAGCTGAGTTCAAATCTCACCACAGACACTTGACACTCACTAGCTGTGTGACCTTTGGCAAGTCACCTACCCCACTTGCCTCATCCTGGGTCATCTCCAGTCATTCTGACAAATATCTGGTCACTAGATTCCGATGGCTCTGGAGGAGAAGTATGTGACCTGCACAGCCCTCACTCACTCAAAAAAACAAAGTCAAGTGCAAGTCATGTCATTATTTCTCTGATGGTCTTCTTTGGGAATGAAGGATGAACACACACGCATAGCTGACATGTACTGTACTTCACATGCACAATCTGACTGGAGCCTAATAACCCTGTTAGTATTATTATGCCCATTTTACAGATGAAGGAAACTGAAGCTCTGAGAGACTGCTCAAGTCATAGAGCTACAAAGTGTCCAAAGTAGGATTCGAACCTAGATTTTCCTGACTCCAGGTCCTGCTCTCTATACACTATTGTTGTCCAGTCGTGTCTGACTCTTTATGGCCCCATTTAGGGTTTTCTTGGTGAAGATACTGGAGTGGTTTGACATTTTCTTTTCTAACTCATTTTACAGAAGAGGAAACTGAGGCAAACAGGGTGAAGTGGCTTGTTCAGCATCATATAGCTAGTAAGTGTCTGAGGCTGGATTTGAACTCAGGTCTTCCTGACTCCAGACTTGGCATTCTATCCATAGCTGTCACCTAGCTGCCCCTATTTGTAAGCATGAAACAGTGAAAAGAGTACTGAACTATCCCCAGCAGGCTTGGGTTCTAATCCCAGATCTCTTACTAACCAGCTGTGTGACACTGATCAAATCACTTTTCCTCCCTCTGGGTCTCAGTTTCCTTACCTATAAAGTGAGGGGAGCAGATTAGATGATCTCTAAGTCCCTTTCTGGTCTAAAAATCTATGATTTCAAACAACTTCTTTTCTTTAAAAAATTTTTTTAAAGACCACTTATTTTCTAAGACTTCCATCTTTGTTGTTTTTTCTGAGTTTCTCCTTAGGTTTCTATGGCCCTGGAATCATGGATTAAAGACTCACCAGTGCCAAGAATCATGGGAATATTCCCTTTCATGGATAACTTTGGAACTATAAAATGCTACATAAATATGAAAGAATATGGATGTAAAATCCCCACAAGCTGGCACCTTTGAAAAGATATTGCTCATAACTGGTGCGCATGGATAACGGACAGAGAAAAGGGGTTTATCCATTTGATTACATGTGATGTCTCTGAAGGTAAATGATTGAATCAGGATTTGAATCCACATCTTATCAGCTCTGAGTCCAGCACTCTATCCATTTTCCTATGATGCAATCTTGAGCACTAGACCTGGAATACCTGAGTTCAAATCCAGCCTATGCTACTTACTAGCTATAGGACCACTGAAAACTCATTTAACCTTAGTTTCCTTAACCATAAAATGGTAAGATAATAACAGCCTTAGCTCCCAGGGTTGTTGTGTTGTGAGATAACACTTATGACGCACTTTGGTTGTTCCCCTTCCCTATACTAGGCTGGCTATATCTTTAAACTACTTACGAAAATGAAAGCAGATAGGGTTAAGTGACTGCTAGCTGGCTCAGTCCAGCACCGTATTCATTTTCCTATAATGCTATCTAAATTTTCTATCTCCTCCAGATTATTCTGGATGCAGAAAGCCCTCAATAAATATTAGCTGAATTGAACAAGTTAAACCTGGACCGTTGTCTTTCTTGCCCATCCCTAGTTCTGGCTCTAGGTGTATGGTCCTAGAGTGCTAGATGTCCCTAGATGCCATGGGTATCATTATTTACAAATGTAGTTCCATCTGTGACTGTAGATCTATTGAATTCTTCTGTCCAGAAAGATTAGGCCTTCACATGTGGAGAGCAAACATTTGACAATGTGCTTTCCCTCCCATTTCTGGCATCCCTTCCCCCTCCCAATTTCCTTCTACCTGTATGAAGAACACTCTTGCGTCCAGCTCACTTAAGGAATTGCTGGAAGCGCTTGGCATTCTCAAGTCCAATGAGAGTCATGATGGTTAGGTTCAATTTTAAAAGACAGTGGTTCCTTTTCAAGAAATCTATTTTAATTAGAAGGAAACCATTAGCTGGCTTTGGGGGAAAATGCCACATCAGCATTTCCATGTTTCCCCTCTATTCTGTAATGGTTGGCAGAACCCACAAGTGGAACTGATTCAATGGTTGGCAGAGCCCTGGGCCTCTTAAGAGATTGAGACCCAAAGAAGGGGTACTAGTGCTGTTATGTTAGAGACTCAGGAACGACTTTCTGGATTTGATGATTCTAAGGAAATGGAAGAGGGACCCAGTTGCTTAATTGGACCAGTCCAAAGGCTATTTTGTTGTCTTCTTTGGCCAAGATTGCACTTAAGCCTTTCGAAAGAATTCTACCCTTTAAAAAAGCACTTTTGAGGATGATTTTTGTCTTTTTCGATAGCACATGTTAAGATTTCCAATCTAAGGTCCATTTCTAGCTCAGCTAGTTACTTCTTATTTCTGGCTCAGCTAGTTTACTACATGTCCTTGGGCAATTTACAGACAGCCAGGTTAGTGGATTGAGCGCTCCATTTGGAGAAGGGATGGGCCTGAATCTTCCCTTCTATATTCACTGGCTGTGTGACCTTATGAAAGTAAATAAGCCTCTCTGGGCCTTGGTTTCCTCATCTGTAAATGGGGTTAATAGTAGCACAAATCTCTTAGGGTGGTTGGGAAGTTCCAGTGATATAATGTACATAAAATACTTTACCAACCTTGAAGGGCTTTTCATGTCAGCTATAACTAGGGAATTCTTCCAGCCTTACTTTGCTCACATATCATGATGAGGAGGCTGGATAAGATGTCCACTAAGGTCCCTCCCAGCTCTAAATCCTATGATCCGTGGTGTGAGGGCTTCCTCCATGGAGGCTAATCATGACTCTTCCATGCCTTGTCATTTTATTAGCTACTAGGGTAAAAAAGAAAATAATACATCACCTCATGGCCAACACTCTGGCCTCTCCAAATTTAACTAGGATGGTCCTAATATGGCAGACACGCAGTCCACTGGTGAACTCAAACTTAAAGTCTTTTCAGTTTGGGAATAACTTCTAGATCCCCAGTGGCATAATCTTCAAGACCCGCCGCCCCCCCCCCCCCCCAATGACCTCAAGCCCTAGGCTCAAATCCAACCTCTTCCATTTACCAGCTATAAGACCCTGAACAAGCCAACCTCACTGGACCTCATTTTATACACCTATAAAAATGAGGGAATTGGGCTCAGTAGCTTCCAAAATTCCTTCTGGCTCTAACGCTATGATTTTATACCTCAATGAAGCAAATATTCAGCACCTCTGAAGAGTATAAGCAAAGAGAATCATCAATTTGCTTCCATCCTCGATCAGACTCCTTGGTGACATTGAAAAAGAAAACTCCCATTTTGCTTTATTACATGTTTGAAAGCAGTTTTATTTAAACCCTATATTAACCCTTCAGAGGTTTTTTAAGAATGCTAGAGAGCCCTTTAAATGTGCCCATCACCTGAAAAAACAAAACTGGTCAACAAACAAAAATAAGGATCTACTTTGCTTTATTTCTGAATTTGGGATGATTTCTTTAGGCCAGTTCAATCATGCTGTACATGTCACTGACAGAGATTTCTTCAAGAGTTCATGGCTTCGGGGAAGGAGGCAGAGGAAGGGAAGCCTTCTCTCTCCCTTCCCCAGGTTAACTAGGTCATTCTCTTTAAGGAAGGACTCAGAAGCCAATTAAAGCCAGCTAGGGGCAGAATGGATGGGGCACTGGATTTGTAGTGAGGAAGACTGAGTTCAAATCCTACTTCAGACTCCTACTAGCTATATGACCCTGGACAAGTCACTTAATCCTAGTATAATAACACCTGCCTAAGGTAAGGTTGTGAGGATAAAATGAGATAATATTTGTAAAACAGCCTCAAATCTTAAAACACTACAGAAATTCTACCATTCTTATCATTACTATTCTCATTACCTCATGGGCCAGATAATCAAGAAAGTCTACTTGCAAACCTATATTCCTGCAGCTGCACTGATAGCTCATCCCCACCTTAACTCTGCCAGATCAATCTAGATTTGTTTCTGAGAGACCTTGGTAGCAGTGCCAGCTGGCAAAGCAGTGAGTGAAGGCAGAGTATGCATGATGAATATGTGGAATAATTCTGCAGGGAGACCAATGAAAGGGTCTTGGTTCTTTCAGGCCACTAGATTCCATTAGTAAAATTCCTTCTTGGAAGGCACTAGGTAGCATTTTGGTGTCCAGCATTTCAGCACTTTTTATTTATGCATTAATGTATTCATTCAACCATCCAATGTGTAAGGTCCTATGAAAGGGAGATACAAAATTGAATAAGATCCGGCCCTAGCCTTAGGGAGTTTGAAATTATACTTTCAGAAACGAATTGTTTATTCCCCTTTAACAGATAGCATCTGAGGATTTAGAATGGAAAGAGGTTCTCAATTTAGATGTTCTCTGGTCCAAGCTTCTCATTTTACAAATAAACAGAGTCAGATTTAACCAGATTAAGGGATTTGCCCAAGGTCACACAGGTAGAAAGTTCTTGAGGTTATAAAATCATAGATCTCGAGTCAGAAGGAATCTTTTGGTCAATCCACATTTTGGTACCCTTCACATATCCCCTTTCCCAGATCTCCTTCTTGCTAATGCACTTCTTCTGAGATTATTTCCAATTCATCCTTTTTATATGTTGCTTATACGTAATTGTCAACATGTTGTTTCTCCAGTTAGATTCTGAGCTCCTTGAGAAGGGCAGGAACTGATTGTTCTCTTTGGTTTGTTTGCTTGTTTTTGTATCCCCAATATTTAGCACAATCCCTGGCACACAGTAGGCACTTCAAACTTGTCCCATGCCTTCATTTTATGGATGAGGAGGCAGAGGCCTAGACTGGTTATTGTGTCTCCTTTGCTCTCGAAGGTCATCCCAGACCAGTTAATTGACTTGTCCAAAGTCACACATAAAGTAAAGGGCAGAGCTAGGATTATGAATTTGGGTCCTTGTGGTCCTAAGCTCTTTCCACTCTACAGCACACTCCTTATTTTTGTTTGCTGGTCAGTTTTGTTTTTTCAGGTGATGGGTATATTTCAAGGATTCTCTAGCATTATTAAGCAACCTCTTAGGGCTTAATATAGAGTAGGTTTAAATAAAACTGGTTGCTTTCAAGCATATAGTGCAGTAGAAATAACAATGGCTGGAGTCCAAGGATAAAGTTTATTGTGTGACTTTGGGCAAATCACTTAAAATCCTGGGGTTTCAGTTGCCTCATCTGTAAAATGTGTGGTGTTGAACTACATGGCCTCTGAGGTCCCTTCCAGTCTTGGCGCTATGGCCCTATGACTTCTATTATCCTTTACCTACATGAAGTGATAACAATCTTTGATGAACTCCAATCTGCACATCAATGGATCAGTATTCTTTAAAGAACACCATTCACAATGCGGTAGATCAAGTGCCCTATGAAACTCACGGATCTTTTAACAAGGAACAATTTTTTTTTTATGTCCAAACTTGTGATTTTATCAGGGTTGGAAACTCCTGATATGGAAACTCCAGCTTCCAGTGTGGACTGGCAACTCATCTGTGACTTAACAGTTTTAGAGGAATGTCAATGTCATTGGGCAATGGATAGGCAAATGGTAATACACAAATGGAATGGAATTATTAACCAAAGAAATAATGGTCATGGAGAAGTCTGAGGAGTCTAGTAAGACATGAACTTCTGCAGGGTAAAATGAATAGAACCATGAAAATAATATGCAGAATAATTACAACAATGTAAATAGAAACAATACCACCTTCCACATCCCCCCACTACCCCCAATCCCTTCTTTAATTTGTAGAAGTGGGGGACTATGGTGGTGGAATACTGTTTATATGATCAAACACTAAGGATGAATTGATTGGTCTGGAAGAGCCAATTACTAAATCTTAGCGTAAGCATTTATATCTCAGAAATTGGTAAAAAGCTACAATTCAGGGCTTGATCTACTGCTTGCTGATTTGCTTTGTTTCATAGACTTAAGTGATGGAGAAATAATAATAATGCAAGTTAAGCTTAATAATTTGTAGGCTTTTTTTCCCCTGTAGAGCTGCTTATTGAACATTTTCTAGAGTATCCATGCTGAATGTTTAAGCAAGTTGTTTGTGTTCACAAGTCTTATGTGTCAGGGACAGGACTTGAACTCAGATCCTTCCTGTTTCACAGCGCCTCTCAACAATAATCCTGCCTGCTCCTTTTGCTGTATTTTGACTGATTATGCCTTGTGCCTCAGGCAGCTCTCAAGTAGAAATATTACTCCTCCTCTCAGGTATTATTCCTCAAGTATTTCCTAAGTCTTTCATAGCCATTGACTATCTGTGGAATGGGTGGATTGGTACACTGGAGGTGGGAGAGGGGGATATATACTCCAAAGAATGGCTTGCATTGGCCAGTCTACCCATGCTCTTTGCCATTGACAGAGATCCCTCATACCAGAGAGTCCACAGCAGAAAGAAGGTTGATGGAGAGGAAGGAAAAATTAAATCAAAGGATTTAGAGGTAGAAGGGGCCATAAAGGCAACCAAGTCTTATTTCTCCATTTGATCATTTAGCCCAGATAGGTGAGGCAACTTGTTCAAGGACATAGACATAAGTAAGTGGCAGGTCCATGATTCAAGCTTATGACTCCAAATTGATTTTCATCACTCCCCAACAGAGGACAGTGTAGAGTATGTAGGTAGGACCATGGAGAGTGTCCTGAGGCTGGGATACCTATCCTCTTTTTGAAGCAGAGATTAAAGAACGGTAGTATAGCATTAGGTGGTATGTCACAGTGGTGAGGTAGTACAGCGATTAGACTAGGAATCAGGAAGACATGAGGTTAAATCTTGCTCAGACACATTAGCTTTGTGACCCAAGACAAGTCACTTAACCTCCTTGGTTTCTCAGTTTCTTCCTATATAAAACAGAGGTAATAATAGCACCTATTCCTTAGATTTATAGTAAGGATAAGAGGAGATAATATATCTCCTTTGCAAACCTTGAAATGCTATGAAAATATTAGCTATTATTATCACTCAGAGATTCAGCCTTTCAATAGATTTGACTCTGATTTTGCCTAAGGCAAGTTTTGGCAGGTAAAATATTTTGGGCTAGATGGGACTGACCACAGAATCACAGGATCACAGATTTAGTGCTGAAAGGGACTTCAGAGGCAAACTAGTCCAACTCCTTCATTTGACAGCTGGGGAAACTGAGGCTCAGAAAAGATAAAGGATCTGTTTCAGATCTCACAAGTAGCAAATATCAAAGGGAAGATCACAAGACTCTTCTTGTTTCCTACTGGAGGCTCCTCCAGGGAAAGTGTAGAATTCCTTTTTGTTCACTATCTACCCCTTTGTTATCCTGATAAGATGGGACAGTTGCTGGCAGTTTTTCCCTAGAGGATCTATTTCCCTGAAGCTCATTTGCTCTACCATCAGACAGTATGGTTTGGGTATAGGCCAGAGATCTAAGAGCTTTATCATGCTACTGAAGAGTTGACATGTAAAACTCTGTCAGGAAAAGCTGAAGAAACTGTGATAATCTGCTATACCTTGTCTGAAACACAAAATTCCTAGCCATAAGTGACTCCTCTGGCACAAGGCAAATGAGAGGGAGCGACATAATGCAAAATACAGAGGGTCAGTCTTAGTTGAGCTGCAGCAAAGATCTGAGCTCGAATCCTGTTTCAGATAAGCACCAGTTGTATGACCATTGCTAAACTCTTTGCTTTAGTTCTGCTACCTCCGTTAATCTTATTAGTCCCATCTGTAAAATGGAGGTGATATGATGATCAAAGGAATTCCACAAATCACTATATAAAGGCTAGCAATTATTATGTTCCATAGAGCTTCTGGTTAGGAATCCTCATAAGACAGTATGACCCAACAGAAAAGGTCAGACTTGGAATCTAATTTCTGTCACGGATGACCTTAAGTAAATCATTTGCCCTCTCTGGACTTCAGCCTTCTCATCTACAAAATGTGGGGGCTAGTCTAGAATTCAGGGGTTCTTCACCTCTTTTTTTGTCCTGTATTCCTTGGACAGCCTAGGGAAGCCTATGAATCTCTTCTCAGAATAACGCTTTTAAATGCATAAAATAAAACACATAGGATTACAAAGGAAACCAAAGGTTAGTGAAAAAGAAAAATGCTGCTTTTTCCCATCCAAGTTCACTGACCCTGTGAAATCTAGCTATTCATGGACCCCACATTAAGAATCTTTAGTCTAAATGATCCTAAGGATCCTTTCTAGCCCCAATATTCTGATTTTTTAATCCTTTTAGGAATTCAACTGCTTTTTCTCCCCATTTCTTCTTTCTTCAATGTGTTCTCCTATGAAATCCTTGAATTTCGAGGCTGATAGTATTTTCTATGGACTATCTAATCCATCCTCTAGACAGATTATAATTTTCAAAGTCCACCAGAGGAATAATTTTCATATCGCTTTAAAGAATCCACTCTAGTATTAAGAAACTCAGTTCAAATCCTGCCTCACATATTTACTGTCTGTGTGACACTGGGCAAGTCACTTAACCTCACTTTGCTCCTTTGTAAAATGGGAATAATAATAACACCTACTTCACAAGGTTGTCATGAGGACCAAATGAAATAATGTCTAAGAAGTGTATAGTAAACTTAAAGGGCTATATAAATGTTAGCTATTATTTTTCATTATTACGTGAGAGCCAATTTTTGTTTTTGCATGTTAATAAAAGGAGAAGAGTCCTAGATAACATGTGTCTGCTTCCTTTCCATCCTTCTTCTACTCATATACAACCTTGGAAATAGTTCTCTGCTGCTTGGCTGAGAAACAATTTATCCCCTGGAAATAAGTACAAGAGAATGCTTGTTTCATTTATTTTACTAAGCATGCATTTCCACAGAGTACTGTGGCTTGACAAAGGCCATCAAGAATTTGGTAAATGTTTTGGGATGTACTTAGTGACAAGGCTCTTTGCAGGGAATACTGAGAATGCAGTAAAGGGTCTCAGCTTCTTTTCCTTGCAGAAAATGTCCAAGCTTTCTTTGTCTGCAGTCAGAAGTATTCTAGAATCATATGGTTCACTCAGGATCCTAGGCACTGACTCATAGGTCACTGGCAGGGGAGCTAAGATTTCAAGAAGGCCAGTACCATCATTTGGATATGATTCCTTCAGATATGATAAATAGATACTACCAGTTATTATACTTTTAATATTTTGTTCAGACTTGTTATTTCTTTGGTGTCTAGGGCTCCCCATCAAAGAACCTTCTTCCACAAATAATGAACCAACCACAACTGCTCTACCACTTAAGTCTTATGAAACTGATTGGGAATGCTTTAGAAGGTTAAATAACTTGCCCAGGGGTCTCATAGACAGTATGAATTGGAGAGAGGACATGAACCCAAATCATCCTGACTTTGGGTGCAATTCACTGGCCACTATTCTACATTCTTCTGCATAGATTAATATAACCTGAAATTTCTAGGATTATACGATGGAGGGAAAACCCATTAAAACAAACTCTGGATTCATCTGGATTGTTTTCTTCTAAAGGGATTTTGTGTCAGTGAGTACATTGGTGAAAACCGTATTCCCAATCTACAAGAATTGGAGACAAGAGAGGGAATACCAGACCTTCTGTAGTTAATTAGCAAATGTAAAGAAATTTTAAATCTGTTTTGAAAAAGAAAGATAAGCTTTGTGGGACTGGATTAGATTGGATATACCAATCAGCCCCACCCATGCCCTCCATATTTCTGGACATTTATCTGTATCTGTAAGCTACTATTTATTTTGGTGGGCTATCTGGGAGCTTAAGTGGACTTGTATAAAGAGGGTCACTGGGAGAGGAACAGATGAGGTGATATAAAGGATGAAGAGATAATTTTTACGTGTTAGAACTGGAAGGGAAACCTTCCTACCTTCTTGCTGATCGTACAAATCACACATGCTCTGGTCTCTTGGTCATTCAGAGCAACTATTACATGAACTGGGACTAGTGAATGATTTATTGTACAGGATTATTCCCTGCACAGAATTCATGGCACTCATATCAGCAGGACACTATTACCATGCTGAGACATGGAGCAGTAGGTTATATAGAGATCTCTGTCTGAATGAAATTTTACTAATGTACCCAGAATCTTGAAGGTGTAGGACTCCAGCCCAGTGCCTATCCCAGAAGGACAAAGAACTCACAGTTTCACTCCAGTTATATGCTCTTTTACCTTTCCCTCCTCCCAATACATCTAGCTTTCAATTTCCAAGCAGGTCGACTCACTGGTTCCAGGAAAAGGATACTCCCCTCTTTGCTCTTCTCCTGAACATTCTCCATTCCAGGGAGAGCTGATGCAACACGCCGGAATAGCTGGGAATTGGGGGTAGGGGATGGGGGAAGAAACACAACATGAAAGGCATCAGAATGAGTGTTGTCTTCCCCTCCCCTCCTTCCCTCCCCCTCTGCCTTCCTTGTGGTGTTTTCCATCCACCTTCTGGGAGCTGTAGCCTTTCAGAGCAATGTGGGAGATTGGTAGCCAGGGACAACGAGAGGCTCGTCATGGAAATAAGGAACTTGAGAATAAAGAGGGATGTGGTTGCTGAGGTCCATACAAGGGCTGACTCTGTAGTCAGGAAAAAGAATTTTGGCAAGGCACTATCAGAAGGCCAGACTCCTTCTCAAAGAAACTGTAAGTCCCAGGAATAGGGAGCTGAAATTCTGTCCTGTGCACTAAGAAACTAAATTTGAGCCAGGTGCATTGTTGTCACAAAGGTCGAGTGGTGTCTAGGAATACACATAAGCCACAGTATCATGGAATCATGGCATGACAGTTTTGTGTATGTGTGTGTGTGCATGCACCCACAGCCCTAGACCTCAATGCACTGTGAAACTGAATAATGACATATGGGAAGTCTGTCAGGAAGGGCAGGCAGGGGTTCTAGTAGATACCAGAAACATCTTTACTTACCCGATAATTTAAAACAATCACAACCATCAGGAGGTGTTGATGCTCATATGACAATGCAAAGTTTCCTGGTTTTCTCTCTGGGGCTTTGTGGACTCTAAGACTGTAGGATTTGGAAAGGCTATGTGATAAGTTAATAGAGAGCTAGCCTTGGAGTCTGGAATCCTGCTTGTGACACATATCACCTGTGGGGTCGTGGCCAAATCACTAACCTTTCCAATGCCTCCAGCCAATTCTTCAAGGTTAGAATTATAGGTTAGTTGCTGATCTGCCCTGGTGAATGAATTTTTCACCTTAGGAGTTCTTGACTTTGATGAAATCCCAGCTTTGCATTTTCCCCAAATCAGAGACTTTAGAGCTGGGAAGGAACCTGAAGGTGGTATTTATATCCAGTTCCTCTGACTTGAGATTCTATCCTCATTAAAAAAAAAATACTAGGTTGTCTTGTTAGAGTAGATCATGGGGTGTATGAGAATGAGTCCTGAGCTAGGAGCCAGACCTGCTTCTAGTACTGGCTTCACTTCTTACTACCTATGTAACCTCCACTGGGTTACTTAAAATGTCTCAGAACTTCAATGTTCTTGACCGTCAAAAGGACATAGCAATATATTAACCTACTGCAGAGAGGATCTCTTAAGTATAGGATGAGATCATAGGATCATAGATTTGGAGCTGGAAGAGATCTTAGAGGCCATCTAGTCCAAACCCCTCATTTTCTAGATGAAGCAACAGAGTCTAGAGAGTTTATGTGACTTGCCCCAAGTTACAGAGACAGTTAATAAAAAAAAACACCAGGATTTGAACCCAGCTTTGTAACTCCAAATTTGGCACCCATCACTGAACCGTGCTGCCACTTCTATAGCTTTACTGATGAATTAAGGGGGAAAGTAAAATAAAACAAAATAAACTAGAGAAGCCTCTTTGAAGAGGGGACAATTTTTCATTTCATTTTCCTCTCCCTGGTCCCTAGGATTGAGCATCGTACACAATAGGCACTAATAACTAATTCCTAATTGAAATAAATTAAGGAGACCAAACTAGATGTTCTCTAAGGTTCCTTTACCTCTAATGAGCTAATCAGACTTGGTCTAGTGTTTAATGAATTCTTGATCCCTAGCAAAGTCCTAAAATGAGGAGGTTCATCTCCCTGGAGCTTCCTTGAGAAGTTGTTTTTCCTTTGAACATAGTGGATGGTCCACCCTGGAATGGTACACTTAACCTCTTGTCTAAGTTTTCTTGGATTCACTTTTTTCCCTAGTGAGAACAGTCTTTTCCCCAGCTCTTTGTCATTTGATCATATAAATGGTAATTTGTTAGTAAATGCTCACACTTCCCTTTTTATAATATTGCTGTTGCATATGGTAAACAATCTCACTTTACTTGTCTGGTCTGATAGTTGCATGAGATAGAGTAAAAGTTTAATTGTTAGAGATTAATAGATGATTCATAGAGCTGGGAGGGAGCTGGAGATCCTCCAATCCAAAGATTCCTCAAACTGACAAAGAACACCATGAAACTAAAAAAGGCTTAAGAACCTCTGGACTCTCAATATGTTTTTAAAGGCTTAAAATAAAATACATAAGATTACAAAGGAAACCAACCATATTGAAATATAGTTATCAAAAAAAATTCTTTTAAGAACAAACCAAGTTCCTGGAATCAAAATGAAGAGTCCTCATTTCTAGTCCCATTCCCCTTCCCCCACTTTACAGATAAGAAAACTGAGGTCCATTTTCGAGAAACAATTGGAAGCTGCAAATGTAGTTAGGAACCAGTATCTTTATTATGAATCATTATTATGCCAAAGTTCAGTTTCTGTGTTTAAGAGGACTTTTTTCTACGTTTTAGGAGCTGATATTTTAAATGGCATTTTTCCATTTAAGAAAATGGAGTGATTCTGTATCTTGACATGATTTATTGTTTCAAGGAGAAGCAGATACTGTTGGAAACTAATGGAAATTATTGACTCCGGGTATACTGCTAAATCATTTGCATAACAGCCAGCACAGAAATGCACAAGTTTTTACATTAACATGCATTTTCCTCCCCACTCCCACTACCATCACTGAACAAGATGAAATGTAATAGAGATAAGTGTAAAGTCTTACAACTGAGTTCAAAAAGTAGATTTTGCAAGTACAAGATGGGGGAAGCCTAGCTAGGAAACAGCTTGCTTGAAAAAGCTCTGGAGGGGGGGGTGTTAATGGATTGTAAGCTCAATATGAGATTCAATGGCGTGTTATAGAGATCACCCTTCCAAAAATTATTTTAGGCCTCATTTGGAAAAGCACAGCTTCTAGGAATATGTAGGTGTTAGTCATCTTGTACTTAGTCAAACTTCATCTGGTATACTGATTGTCTAGTTCTGGGCACAATGTTTTAAGAAGGACACTGGTAAGTTGAAGAGTGTCCAGAGAGGGGCAATCAAGAGGGTAGAGGCTCCTGAGATCATGTCATATGAGAACTGGTTCAGGGAAGTGGAGGAGGGAAGACTTAGGGAGACATAATTAGATGTCTTTTGTGAAGACTTAAAATTATTTTGAGTCTCTTTAAAAAGTCAAAAGAGAATCCACTTTATTGGTTCCTCTACCTGTAGCACTATATGTACTATATTATATACCATTGTACTATAATATATGCTATATATTATTACAATTCCTATAGTATTAAAATGATTTCTTCAAAACTCAAGTGCTCAATGTGAGTACTTATTGTGAAATGTCTTGCAGATATCTATGTAAAGGAGCTGTAAACCAATGTCAATTGCCCCAGGCAGTTGTGGAAGGCAGGATTTTGTTATCCATTACCAGGGTAGAAGCAGCATGGGAAAGTGGAAGGTGGAATAGAATAGGTAAGAATAAATAGGCTCCAATCCTGGCTCTCCCACTTACTCTCTACGTGACTTTGAACCACAAAGGAATGATGTCTCTAGCTCTCAGATGGTTTTCTCTGGAAAATGAGGGGTTGGACTTACCAGTCTTTTCAACTCTAATATTCTGTGATTCTATGACGTTGCTATAGCAAGTAGCAGTATAGTGTGGTGGAAAAGGCATTGAATTTGGAGCTATGAGATCTGGCTTCAAATCCTACCTCTGATTTTTATTCTGGGCCTCAGTTTCATCATCTGTAAAAGGGAGTTGGATGAGGGGACCTCTAAGGTCCCTTCCAGTTTTATATCTATGATTTGATGAATCAAAAAGAAGCTGGGTCTGGCTGCATTAATAGAATACCAGTTTTAATGGGAACAGGCTACAGTAAGGGCAAAGTGAGTGTTTGGACCATCTGGTGACAAAGAAAGTGCCTTCTTTTTTCTAATGCATTGATTTAAACCTCTTTTGAGCTATTAAAGGAGCTCTGAACACTCAGCAAAAGATCTTGGAGTGCAGCTGGGATGAGCAATTGCATCTAATGGACTTAAGGCTGTTTGTTAAATCTGGGCTGAAGATAGGTCCTAAGTACTGACTAAGAATGGGATGCTGTCTGCTGGAAAATCATAGAGGTTCAGAGCTGGCAGATAGTTCAACTAGGGCCATCTAGTCCAACCCATACCCAAGCAGAAATCACTTTGACAATAAAAAAATCCAGGGCCATTGAATCTCTTGAATCTTATCCTCCACTCCCTCAATATCTCAATATTGCTTCCATATGGAGGTCTCAGAGCCTTGGACCTTGAGCAACTGTCCCATTTCCACGATTCTGTATCATATTTACTTAAATCACAAACCTTTCAATTCAACTCTGAATGCGAATGTCCCTTGTTTCAATAGCATGGCTCCTTTTTGCTTCCTGACAATTGACCTTGGGGGCATTGTGTACATGAAAAGACAACTTGCATAGCGACTGGGGGCACATTCAAATAACCCTGCATTATTGGGCATAAGATCTTGCCCATAGTCACAAAAATGAAAGGATATGGAGTTGAAGGGGTCTTAACAATTATGTAGTTAAATTCCTTAGACTTTACAACACTCCCAATAAAAAGTCCTTCAAACACCACTGATGATAGCATAACTTCATTTCATTTTTGGCTCACATAGGCTTCCTAAGCTTTCAGCTCAAGAATTCAATCTCTCCACTGTGAGAGTTTGCAGAGAAATTTTGCAACAAGTGGCACACTGAGCTGCTCTCCTATCCTCACTCTATACCATTCTAATACCCACCTCCACACCTTTGTGGATTCTTCTGGCCTGGAATACCATTTCCTATTCACCATTCATCCAAACCCTACCAAACAATTTTTTAAGGTTTAAGTAAACTTTCATCCCTGCATGAAGTACTCTCTTTTCCCCTAACTGCTTTCAGCTCACAGGGCTCCTTATCTTCTATGAACTCCTTCCCATGGAATTTAGAGTTTGCACTGCTCATTCAGGCATGTAATTATATAAGGTTTTGCATTGTTCTCTATCTTCTGTGTAAATGTTTCCCCATCGTGTTAGCTTGGCACAGTCGACAGAGTGCTAGGTTTGGGGTCAGGGAGACACGAATTCAGTTGTCACTTCTGATACTACCTAGTTATGTGAACCTGAATGAATCATCTAACTTCTATGTGTCTCAAGAAAATCCACTAAGTCACCAATGGAGTTTAATCTACACTGATGAAAGGTGTTGCCAATTTTCAAGTTTCCTATGCTGATGAAGTCACAGCTCCTTTAAGTCTCTTCAAATAGTAATTCAATGGCAAGAAATAATAGCGTAGTGTTGAATACATAGGAGATATTCATTGAATTGACTGGAATTGACTGATTTCTTCTTCCTACACTGGGAAAAGACTTTAGAAAATTCTATCTTCCTCAGAGCAAACAAAAATCACTAGGTCAACACCCTTTGAGAGTAAACTCTGTCAACAGAATCATCTTCAAGCACAAAGGACAAGTAGATAGGATAAAGTGAGTGGCAATATGCCACTATAACAGGGAGGTATATGTGTATATGAATGTTACGGCTGATGTCTGACATTAGCCTGAGGGACTGTCTCATGAGACTTACACCTTCCATCCTGTGATTGTCTTTTCTTTGATCAAACTTGTAAGTTGGATTCACACCTTAGGTGGGTGTTTTAGTTTATTTCCAGCATTTGACAGCCCTCCTGGCTAATGTATGACATAGCTCTATAAACCTTAACTGAATTGTGTATATTCTCTAGGTGAATATGTTGGATCAGAAGCCATAGATCTCTTACCTGCTTTACGTTGTATCCTGTCTTGGCACTGGTTTCAATAAACATGACACTCAATTCTTTGGCGCGCTGTTCTCCTTCTTCAATTGTTATTTGCCTATAGACACCACAGAGAAGGGGAAATTACAAGTGGCCCATCACAGTTTCACACTGGGGAAAGAAATGATGTCCCGCAATGGCTGTGGGTCCCAAATTCGATGTCCCACAATGATGGTGGCAGGAGAGCATTGGAGTGGGAAATAGCAAAATGAGCAAGCAGACTGGACACCGATCAGGCTTTTTTCACTATTCCAAATCAATGGGATGCCATCAGCACCTTGGACAGCTATCCCAGTATTGTGGGGCATCTGTTTTATGATGCCATATTATGTTGCTCCATGAATGGAAGATGATGATAAACTCCCAACCTTCACTCCATCTTTGCATGTGTTTCTCAGTCTCCATGGATTTACCTTTTCTGGTAATCTGGGATATGATGGACATTTTTCATTTTAAAATTCACAGCACATTTCACAACTTGCTAGGTGAAGGGTAGGTGAGACTGTGATTTTGGGTGTTGGAGTTGATTAAATTTCATTTAGCTTGACTGACAAAAATTGAATTTTTTTAGGAGGGAGATCTCTGTTCTCACCAGGCAAGTTTAATTAAATTGTATGCAAATTAGCATTCTACATTGGAGTAAGATCTAGCACTTTTTATTTTGAGGATGGCTGTGGTGATATTGAGCTTTGCCCAGGAGAATCAATCCACTGCCTGTTATAGTCCTTTCTCTGCTGCTACAACATCCTCATTTTCTGACTTTTGAACATAGCTGCTGCCTTATGAGGCCCTAAGGAAATGCACGCTTGTGACCTCCTGTCAGAGAACGTAGAAACCCCACAGTTTAATTCTACACACAGTTCTGCCTTGGTATATGGCACACAATCCCATGTTCACAGCTGAATAAGCATTGGTAAAGAACATGTCAGTTCTGCCTTGAACCAAAGTAAAAATATCCTGTGAAATACCCTAAGTTAGGGTAGGTTGGATAAGGACTACATTTTTGTATTTTGTAGAGTTAGAAACCTTTTTTCCTTTTGAAGGACTATCACAGGCAGAGACATCAAATGGTTCCAGAAACCGTTAGTCAGAAGTTGGAGAAGTCCAATTAGGAACTTTTTGGGGGGTTAAAGGTGGCTAGATTAGCCAACCTGGCAACAGAGGAGCTGAGGATACAAGCTTTGGTTTTTACAGATTAAAGTTACTACTCGACTGTAAACTCCATGAGGATTAGAATATCTCTTATCTAAATTCTGTATCTCCTTCATTATCTGGCACAGTGCTCTGCAAATGGCAGAAGTGAATAAATAACCACTGAATAAATGGATTAAAAAGAATGAAAAAATGGATTAAAAAGAATGAAATCCAGTATCTGGAGAATTAAACATATACACACACAGAGCACCACAGAATGTAAAAGTGAAATGAGGCTTATGGCAAATGTGAGATTGAGTGACTCTTCCATCTGAGAAAAGCTGATATGCCATAACCAGGCACATGTCAACCTGCAAGCTGGGAAACGTGAGGAGGAATATGTCAAGTGTATGGAGTGCTAGCAGCTACTGGCACCCTGGTAAAAGTTTGAAAATATCCACAGCAGCTGCAGTATGGAGAGATACTCCAATTGCTCGGGGCCATAGGAATTCCCAATGCAGCCATGTCCAGCCTTGACCCAGAAAAGAAACTTCTGCCCACAGCAGACCTTTTTTTTCCCACTTAGTCATGTGTAGGCATCAGGAGCATCAATTCTGATTCATTTTAGGTGTGATTCCTGAGGTTTCAAGTTTAGGTTTCAGTTTCTCCACCTTCTGGAGCTTTTCCCCTCCCGCTCTTACCTCTTATCTGCTAGATCTGTTTTGTTGCCCACCAGCATGATGATGACATCACTTCCTCTTTCTGTCCTGACATCATCAATCCACTTGGAGGTCTGTTGGAAGGAGTTGAGATCTGAGGGTGGAAAACAAATATAGAACTAGAGATAAGTATGGAAGAGAGAAAGGAGGGGGAATAATTAAGGGAAGGAAAAAAAAGAGAACAGCAGAAGAGAGACAGAAACAGAGAGATGGTACACTTCTTGGTAGAAGATGAAGTACTTGAGGTATGGAGATATTCCAGTAATAGAAGAAAGATGTTCTTTTTCAGCACAGAAGGAGAAAGAGAAAAGAGAAAACAGGATTCAAGTAGTATCTTTTACTGTGTACTAATAGTACATCTTAGAACCTTCCTGAGGACTAAATCTACTTTACAATGTGGTGATAATAATGAAGCTGCGATGTGGCAATACAATGAATTTACCATCCTGCCAACATGAATAAATTTAAGTTTCTTTCAGGGACATTTGGGGGACATTTCTCAGAAATGCTAGCGAATAATTTCACTTAATCAGGAATGATTAATTTTCTCTGGAACTTATTTTTCTTTAACATTTGCTAGTGAATCACTCTCTCTTTGCTTTTATAGACAAGTGATTTCATGAATTCAGATGTGAAAATCCATATGATGACTGGGAATATTAACTGTTTTAGTCAGTGCTATATTGTGGGGCTTATTTTATTTCCATGGAAGCCCAAATTTACCAAGAGTCCTATTTCTTTGTTTTCTATGTCTATGGCCTCTGTGTTTATGAAAGACAGACAGAAGTAGCCATTCGTTGGAGGTGTGTGTGTGTGTGTGTGTGTGTGTGTGTGTGTGTGTGTGTGTGTGTGTGTGTGTAGGCCTACAGATAGAGAAAGGGACTACAAGATGGGTTCTGGAGGACAGCTCAGCTCAAAGGCTTGATTAAAGGGAAGCCAGGACAGAGTAAACAAGGACATGATGCTGGCAAAGAGTTGTAGTGTAGAGGATCCTGTCATGGGTACAGTCTGACTCCCTGCCTCAGGTCTCTCCCCACTCCGATCCATCTTCCACACAGTCACCAAAGTGACTTTTCCTACAGATAGCCCAGACTATGTCACCTCCCTGTTCAGTAAACTTTAATGGTTTCCTGCTATCTATAGGATCCCATATAAACCCCTGTTTGGTATTTAAAGCTCTTCACCACTTGGCCCTCCCTTCCTGACTCTGTGGTCTTAAAGGGCATCACTCTCTTTTGTCTACTTTATGGTCTAGTCATACTAGTCTATTTGTTGTTCTGCATGTTACCCATCTCCCATCTCTGAGCCTTTGTAATGACAGTCTCTCATGCCTGGAATGCTCTTCTTCCTTATCTTCAGTTCCTTGGTTTCCTTTAAAACTCATTTCAGGTGTCATCTGCTGCAGGAAGGCTTTTCATGGTCCCTCCAAGCTGCAAGGGCCTTCCCTTCTCAGGCTTTCTGTATGTATCTTGTATGTCTGTTTATGTATATGGTGTCTCCTCCTATTTGAACTTATAAGCTTTTTAGGGGTAGGAATTGCTTTTATTTTTTCTTTATATTCTCAGGTTTAGCACAGTGCCCAGCACATACTAAGTAAGCACTTAATGAATGCTTGCTGATGGACTGATGGCATGTTGCAAAAAAGAACCTGCTTCCATCTCCCTAGACTTGGACTTTGGCATTTGATTCCTCTGCACCAGCACTGATGGGTACCATTGTTTCAATTGCTTACATATATTCTAGCCTGTGCTTTTCCAGCCTTGACCTGGGTGCTGGCTGTCTTTGCTGTGCATTGTGTATCTTGGTTGCAAGAGCAGCTGCAGCCAGGAGAGGCCAGCTCTGTCTACAGAAATGAAGGCCTTTCTTCTCCACACCCTCTTTCCTTACTTCATTTCCTTCCAGATTAACCTCAAGGAGGAATCTTAATTCAGTACAAAATAAAGCACCTGCCCACATTCAGCATCTCTATCATCTTCACAAACACCTGTAAAATTATCTATAACCATCTTTAATATAATGAGTTTTAGTAATCTTTTAGGGCTATGGAAAATTCCTCATGGAATTAGGATAAAAAAAAAAGAAAGTAGCAAACCCATCTAGAGTCTACCTAACAGTTCTTAACTATTTTTGAGTCACAGACCTGGGAGGCTGGTGAAGCCTATGGATCCCTTCTCACAATAATATTTTTAAATGCATGAGATAATGTACATAGAATTCCAAAGGAAACCAATTCTACTTAAATACAGTTATCAATTAAGAAAAAAAACCAGTTCATGAACCCCAGGTAAAGAACGCAAACAAAATATACATATCCATGCTCATGCCCTGAGCACCAAAATATTTCTGAGAAATTATAGTGTGGTACTGTTTTTCTCTACCCCCTCCCTACCCCCTCCCCACCATGAATTGCAAGCAATAGGTAACCTGGGCAGATGCAGGAAATAAATTGTGGTGTGCCTGGTGTTAAAATGAAGTCTCTAGACTCCTGCTGCTCAGCAAATGTACCAGGTGTTGCTGAGTGATCCCTAACACTGCCTTCTGCCAGGGTCTCATTACTTGCAATGCCATAATGACTACATAAAAGCCACTGCCACACCTAGATGTAAGGATCAGAAGATTTAAATTTTCCCCTTTAACTATGTAGTTGGGGCATTTTTGCTGGGTCACCATTTGGCCTGAAACACCAGCATGATATCTGCTACACTCATGCTACACTCACTTGTGATGTCATACACCACCACCGCCACAGTGGAGTCCCGGATGTAACTGGGGATTAGGCTGCGGAATCTCTCCTGTCCAGCAGTATCCCAAAGCTGCAATCGGACCTGCCAATGCGACAAAAAGAAAAAAGGAGGCAGGAAAGAAAAGGAAGAAGAGATGGGATATTAATTCTTTGTATGCCCAGTGCCCAGCCCAGAGTAGTCTAGCACATAGTATGGTACTCAAGAAAATTCCTATTGGATTGATTATGCAAAGGGATTGCATAAAGCAGGGCTAGCCCAGAAAGAGAATTATCAAAGGTATTATCACTTGAGGTTCTATACTTTTGGAGGGGGGGAAATGGGAGAAAGAGCTTCTTCTTAGCTTCCCAATCACTGGCACTAGTGCTGTCATAATAGCTAGCACTTACATTAACACCTTAAAGTTTGCAAAGGACTTTACAAATATTATCTCATTTGATCCTAACAACTTTCTGAGGTGGGTGATATTATACTCGTTTTATAGATGAGTAAACTAAGGCTAGAAGGTTAAGTGACTTGCCTGGGCCCATATAGTAAGTCTAAAGCAAGATTTGAACTCAGGTCCTCCTGATTCTAAATCCCATGCTCTATCCACTAAACTCCTTTGCTTGGGGCAGCAAGAGAAACCCAGTGCATTGGTTTTCCTCACTCTGCTTTGTCTTAGAAGTCATTGTGACCAGGTGGGGTGTCATGTACCGGGACATAGACTCCTCTTCCCCAGGCTCTGCCTTTGCAGGTAGAAAAGTTATCCTAGTTCTCAAATCTGGCACTTACCGTACGATCCTCCAAATACATAGTTTTTGATAAGAAGTCAATCCCAATGGTTGCCTTTAAGAAAGGAAAGATAGGGACAAGGTGAGAAAAATCCAAAGTTTTAGAGACCATAGAGAACAGAACTACATATTGAGCAAAAGGTTTGGTAACCTTGAATGTGAAAAAGAAGGAGGAGGAGAAAAGAAGAAGAAGAAGAAGAAGAAGAAGAAGAAGAAGAAGAAGAAGAAGAAGAAGAAGGAGGAGGAGGAGGAGGAGGAGGAGGAGGAGGAGGAGAAGGAGGAGGAGAAGGAGAAGGAGAAGGAGGAGGAGGAGGAGAAGGAGGAGGAGAAGGAGGAGGAGAAGAAAGAAGGAAAGAATGAAAAAGAAAGAAAGAATGAAAGAAAGAAAGAGAAAAAGGAAAGAAAAAGAAAGAAAGAAAAAGAAAAAGGAAAGAAAAAGAAAGAAAGAAAGAAAGAAAGAAAAAGAAAATGTTGCATAGAACAAACATCAGTCAGAGTCCCTCTTTTGAACCATCTGACTTTCAGGGAATCTTATACCATCCTTTAATAGTAATTATTATTCTTTTCCAACTAACAAACACTTGTTTTCTCTTTGTTTCCTCTCAACCCCTATCCAACTTCTGGGGATGAAGTGCATAGCCAAGCAAAAGAAATTCTTACATTGGCAAAGTCCATGCCTCATTGTGCATCTTGAGTCTTATTCCTCTGCCAGGAGGAAGGGAGCTTGTTTCATCAATTCTCTGGAATCATGGCTGGAAACCGCAGTGATCAGAGTTCCTAAGTCTTTCAAAAATTGTCTTTACCATATTGTTGTCATTAAAACTGTTCTCCTAGTTCTGCCTACTGCACTCTGCATCAGTTCATACAAGTCTTCCCAGGTTTCTCTGAGACTAAGCTTTTCATCATTTCTCACAGCACAATAATATTATATTACACTCAATTACTAAAAAAACTTGTTCAGTCATTCCTTGATTGATGGGCATGACCTAGTTTCTGGTCACCTTCCACTGCAAAAAAGAGCTGCTAAAGACATATTTGTCCACATGAGTCATTTTCCTATTTATTTGATCTCTTTAGGAAATATAGGCCTAGTATTGGTATCTCTAGGTCAAAGAATACCATCTTTCCTGTTGCCTTGATGAATTCTCTTCCTAAAGAACTTGAATTTACTCTCCCTTCCCCCAACAGAATAACAATAATAGCATTATCAGTATCAACTAAAATTAGTTGTTCACTGAGTGCAGACACTGAACTGGATAGCGTGATAGGGTAGAAAGGACTTGGAGTTAGAAGACCTGGTCTTCTCATCTTGGCTTTGCCATTTATTAACTGTATTCACAGGTACCTAAAATTCCCCAAGTCTCAGGTTTCTCATCTGTAAAATGGAAATAACAACTAACAATACACACAAACACACATACATATAGGGCTGCTGTAAGGAAAGTAAATTTTAAAAACTGTAAAGTATTATATAAGTGAGTTTATATTCCTGCTTTCAAAATGCAGGCAAACACCTGTTTTATTCTAGGTTCAATGGCTCTGATTTGCAATGACATGAATTTATCCTGCTCTCATACTACCTTTAAAAAATGGGACCAGTGACCTTCATGACCAATGAAGGAGGCTCTCTTTCAGTCTCTTCCTCTGTCCTCTTCCTTCTGGGGACCCTGGACAGGGAGGAAGGTACTACTGTCCACTACTGATCTCTTGGTCACGCCCTCCCAGTTTCCACTATTTTCAAGCTCTCATCTCAAAGCTGCTTAGCTTCTTGTTGCTGTCAATGGTAGAGGCCCAGCCTCAACTCCAACAGGGGCATGCAGCATCTTCTCATTGATCCTTTTCCACAGAACACTTCCTACTATTCTTTTTCCTTTCCTTGGACTGATCTGAATTCCTACATTCATTACACCGCAGGCACATATGTATCAAAACCATTTGTTTTTTAAAGGAAATTAACTTCAAGTGATGAATTGGGATGCACTAACATGAGAGGTCAGAAAGCAATTACTCCACACAGATAATGGTTTTATCTTCATTATGAAACATGGATTATGAAGGTATCAGTGGTTACTGACTTAGCTAACAGTATAACACAAAGGAAGGGATGCTAGCTCTGGGGTCAAAGGACTTAGGTTCCATCTCCACTAATGACAATAACTGTCTACCCATGACATCACAAGGTCACCTCTGTGACCTCACAAAGGTCACTAAACTTTCCTGGGTCTCAGTTTCTCCAAGATGGCCTCTGAGATCCCTTTCAGCTCTAGATTTATAGTCTTTCATGAGTGGAAACCAAAGCTTAACCAAATGGAATGATGACTCCTAATTGGCTCAAGGATGGAGGGCGGGGAGAATGAGCATTTATATAAAATTTACCATGTGCAGAATTGTAGTAGCTCAAAAAAAACGAGATGCACAAATTTTGAGACATCTCCACTTCAAATGTTCACATTGATTACTTGTACCCAATCTGTGAGTGAGCCTCCCAAAATCATGTTGGTTTATTCACCGACAGTTGGACATACTGTACCTTAACCCCAACCTAGTGATGTCATTTGGATTCTCTTTGAAAACAAAGGACAACAATCAACCACTATGTGCCAGGAACTGTGCTAGATGTTCCACAAAATATCTCATTTTATCCTAACGATAACTATGAGAGATGAATGCTGTCATTATCCTCATTTTACAGATGAGTAAACTGAGGCACCCAGCAGCTTAGTGACTTGCCACACAGGTAGTAAGTATCTGAGAATGGATTTAAATTCAGGTCTTCCTAACTCCAGATCCAAAGCTCTAGCTATTACACCACCTTGCTGATTCAAGTTTGGCAAGTGTTTAGTTTAAATCAAACCTTTGAGCTCCACCAGAGATGCTACAAGAGTAGATCTAAAATCCCCAAACTGGGGATTTCTGAGAAAGTCAAGACCTTTTCTGGGTTCAAGCCAAGAATGGAGCAGGCAAGTAGGGGTCACTGCCTTGATCTGGGGTCTCATGGAAAAAGCCAAAAGCAGGATCAAGCAAGAAGATCTGATAGCTAGACTGATATATGTGTTAGCAAGCTGTGAGCTCTGACTTCACTTACACACTTTTAATTAATTGTTCTTTTACACAATTTACTCTCTTCCCTTGTAAATAAACAGATAAATAATAACCAACATTTATATAGTGCTATAAGGTTTGCAAAGCACTTAACAAATATTTAATCCTTTCAACAGTTCTGAGAGGTAGGTGCTATTATTTGGGTGACTAAGGACACAAGTAGACTTAAAAGTGTGCTGGGGCAAGACAAGAAAGAGTTTTTGTTGTTAACGTTTGTGTTCAGTTGTATCTGAAACCTCATTTGGAGTTTTCTTGGCAGAGATGTTGAAGTGGTCTGCCATTTCCCTCTCCAGCTCATTTTGCCGATGAGGAAACTGAGGCAAAAAAGGTTAGGTGACTTGTTCAGGGTCACATAGCTAGTAAGTGTCTGAAACTAGATTTGAACTCAGATCTTCCTGACAGGCATAGTGTTCTATCCATTGAACCACCTATAAGTCCCATAAGGAAGCGTAGTAGTCAAGGGACAGAAATATCTCATGGTGGCAGTAGCATGTTGCTTAATGATAAGTATGTGGTGGAAAACTGCTTCAGTCTAGGTCAGAATTTACAAGAAGCATAAGGTTTCCAAAGGGAAGCTATTAGTCAAGGCAGTTTTCCCCTTCGGAATAGACAGAAAGTGGACCATATTCCCTGGGAACTGGAGGATGGTAGGCACAGAATTTCCCCATAGGGAATAATTCCATGGAAAAGACAATCTAATAGATTTATTTCATCCCGGGTCACTCAGAATTCAGTAGAATTAGGTGATCGCTGAGAGCTGAAATTCTACTTATCCATGAATCTATGGATGGTTCTGTCTTATCACTTCTTCTTTGACTGTATGTATAGTGACAGATACCTTTAGATCTTTTGTCTCTCTAGCACAGGAGATTCTGCTCAGTCCATGTTAGAATTCTCTTCTTGATCCTACCCAGTTCTATCTTCTTTCCCTAGAAGTCTCTCAGACATCTCCCTTCCTCTTTCAGTTCTTGGTGGATGAATAGACATGAAGACAATATATTGTTCTCAGTTTGCAAAGGAACCCCAGAGAACTGAGTACTCTGACCTTTAATTCATAATCATGATAACACAGGCAGCATGGTCTAGTGGACAGAGAGCCTGGTAGGCAGAAAAACCTGGGTTCAAATCTAACTTCAGAAAGATACTGGTTGTGTGACTTTGGGCATGTTACTTTAACCCACAATACCCCAGCTGTCTCTCTAAGGATGTAAATTGTATAAAATTTGTAGAGGAAGGTCCCTATGCCAATGAAACCCCACGTTCATAGCAGGCTGAACTTGAAGTCAGAAAGATAGGTTCAAGCCTTGGATATACTAGTGTTGTCATCCTGGGAAAACTAATTTCTCAGTATTCTAGGGACTTTTCTAGGAATGTAAGTTAGAGAGAATTGTTGGTCTGCAGTGGTTCTATACCAAGAATTCCCTATGAAATCACACATTCAGACTTTTTAAAAAAAGTTAACACTGTAGCACATCTCCAATATTACAAGACACTCCATCTCTCGGTTTCAGACATTTTTGCTGGCTGTCCCTCAGACCTGGAAAGCTCTCCTTCCTCATCTCTGACTCCCAGTTTCCCTGACTCCCTCCAAGTCCCCAAGTAAAATGACATCTTCCCTAAAGAAGCCTTTCCTTTTACCTCTTAATTCTAGTGCCTTCCCTCTCAATCACTTCCTATTTATCCTGCATATAGCCTATTTGTACATATTTGTTTACATGTTACATCAGATTGTAAGCTCCTTGAGGTCAGGGACTGTCTTTTGCTTTTCTTTGCATCCCTAGCACGTGGTATATAGTAAGCATTTAACAATGCTTACTGCCTGACTGACAGCCCTTCAGGAAGGCCAAGAGACTTCTTCCTCACTCATCTCTCTGGGCATTTTTCTTTTTCTTAAACCTTCTGTCTTGTTTCCTGCTCTTTCTCCTGTGTCCCTCTCTCCCCTGCCCTCAATTTGTTTGTCTCTCTTTTTCTGGGATCATATGCACAAAACTGGCAGCCCCCAAAAGTTTGGCTAAGCACAATAGCAAACGTCTGCATCCAGAGATCAGATGCCAAAAAAAAAAAAAAAACCATTCAGCGGCCTCAGTCTGTAGCCTGTGTGCTGGCTGCCGCCCAGAGAGAGAGAGAAAAAAACTCACCCACTGAGGCGGATTCAGATGAGGGAGCAGAGAATGGTCTGATCTCTTTGGAAAGAAAACAAGAAAACAACTTATTGTTAGTCCCTACTTGAGGACCCCTAGTACATTTAAAGACATATAGGTCAGCCTCAAACACCCTTTTCCCAGATTGTATAACTGCGGTTTCCTAGGGCAGTTATGTGCAGAGAAGAAAGTGAGCTGGATTCATGGTCGGAAGAGCTTTGAATCCTGGTGCAACCCTATGCCACCCATGTGACCTTGGCAACCTCATTTCTCTAGGGCTCTCTCTGCTTCCTCATTTTTAAAATAAAGGGTCTGGAACAAGATGGCCTCGGAGGTCCTTTCTACCTCTAATCTATGATTCTACGATTCTTTTATGTCTAATGGTAGCCATCTCTAGGGTGAGGGGAGGAGAGGGAAGAAAGAAAAAAGAAAAAAAAGAAATTTACATAATAACTTTATTATCTATTTCAAATGAATAGCAGATTGTACATAGGAGAACTGCAGTTTCATGTGCAATCATCTTTTTTATTATACTAAGTTATGGAAATGCTTGCTTTATTCCATAAATTAAAAATAAAATACATTTAAAATATTCTCATTTTTCAACATTAGCATGCTCTTGTGCCCCTGCGAATGCATAGTTTAGAATTTAATACATTATGGTGCGCAGATGAGTAGAACAGTGGGTAGAGCACTGGATTTGGAGACAGGAGACCTGAGTTCAAACTGACCTCAGACACTTACTCAGTCCAGGCATTTCAGTTGCGTCTGACTCTCTATGTCCCCATTTGGGGTTTTCTTGGCAAAGATACCGGAGTGTTTTCCATTTCCCTCTCCAGTTTATCTTACAGATGAGGAAACTGAGGCAAACAGGTTTAAGTGACTTGCCCATGGGTCACTTAATTTGCCTTCTTGGCCTGCGCAAGTCACTTAACCTCTCTTTGCCTCAGCTTTCTCCTCTGTAAAATGGGGATAATAAACCACTCCTTCCCAGTGTTATTGTAAAGATCAAATTAGATAACCCATGTGATATACTTTGCAAACCTTAAAGTGCTAGCTATTGTTATTACTCTTACTGTAATATGAATCTGACCATACATAAAAGGCAATACGGTAGAGGGCAAAGAACACTGACCTTGGAGGGAGAGGGTCGAGTCCTGGAAAGTTTAAGTGATTTGCTCATGGTCACTCACAGGTAGAAAGTGGATTCAAATCCTGAAGCTTCAAATTCAGTGCTCCAAATCTATTAAGTCACTTCCTAGGTGTGTGACCTTGGGTAAGTGGCTTAAAGTCTCAGTTTCTTCATCTGTCAAATGGGGACAATAAGCTTTGTACTACTTGCAGCATGGGGTCTGTGATGAGAAAGCTTTCTAAATGACACAAAGCTATATAAATATGAGACATTATTATTTTTATTGTCAGAAACATTAGAAAGACATCTGAGGTGTAGTATATATGGAGCTGATCTCAGAGTCATGAAAATCTGGGTTTGAGTCACCTCTGACGCAGAATGTTCATGTGACTGGCCAATTCATCTCAATTCTTTGGTAAATTTTTAAGACTAAGAACAAACAGGTGCTGATGTGTATTAGTGGAGGGAGTTGACTCACCAGGAGTTCCCTACAACATGAAATCACAAATAGGAGCCCTTTCCCCCACCCCCAAAACCTGAACTTGAGTTCATGTAGTACCTTGTTCCCAAAGCATTTAAAATATGTGCTCAAATGCTAAACAATGATTTCTGCTTCCCTTCTCCTGCTTGAAATGCCTTAATTTGGAATGCCGTCCCTAAGACCCTGCAGACCAGAAGGCCTGCTCCTTGAGTCCAAGTGCCAGCATGTGTCAATAAGTGTGAGAAGAAGCCCACATCCTGCCTGCCTTTTTAGTCTGTTAATTCCATGACCATTAGCCTGCAATCTGTCAGCGTGACGATTTTCATTTTAGAAGAAAAATGTGCTCGCTCTTTATGGCTGGCCCAGAAATGGGGATGTTTCTGCAGGTCACTAACTGGGCCCTTGGTAACAAGTTAAAAGGTTCTATTCATTTAGCATCATCAACATCCCCAAATCCCAAAGAACAAAATCTGCTGCCTGGAAACTGGGCCACACAGCCTGGAGCAGCGATCATTACTGGGAGTGTCAGAGGCATTATAACATATTCACAGATTTCACACCACTGCTCTTAAATCCTGATAGGTACCTCCTCCTTGAAGATTGCAACCCATCCAGGGTTTAGCAATCAGTCTGTTAACAAGCATTTATTAAAAATTTGCTATGCATCAAGTACTGTCTAATCTATAGGATGGTTGGAGAAGGGCAGGGGGGAATCCCTGCCTTCAGGGAGCTTATATTCTAACGGGAGAGGCAAACAATTATGTACACAAAAGATATATTTGTGTGTATATACATTTATATACACATCCATCCATCCATCCATCCATCCATCCATCCATCCATCCATCCATCAATCCATCCACACACATAGTGTAAGTGTAAGGTAATCTCACAGGGAAGGTACTTGGGGGATGGGAAGGGAAGTTGATCTAGAAGGCCTCCTCTCTTTCTACAAAAGGTGAGATTTGAGCTGAATCTTGAAGGAAGCCAAGACATGGACGTGAGGATGGAGAGACTTCCAGGCAACGGGGAAAATCAGTGCAAAGGCACTAAGTTGGAAGGAGTGTCCTCTGTGAGGAACAACAGAAAGCAAATATTGTTGGACTGCAGAGTGTGCAGAGGGGAGAAAAGTATAAGAAAACTGGAAAGACAGGAATAGGCCAAGTTGTGACGACCTTTAAATGCCAAATAGAGCATTTTTATAGAGGTTTTTTATGAGCTTTTGTTGTTCTGTTGTTTCAACTGTCCAACTCTTCATAATCCCATTTGGGATTTTTTCTTTGGCAAAGTCATTGGAGTGGTTTGCCATTTCCTTCTCCAGCTCATTTTACAGATAAGAAAACTGAGGCAAACAAAGTTAAGTGACTTGCGTAGGGTCAAATAGCTACAAGTATCTCAGGGCAGATTTGAACTCAGGTCTTCCTGACTCCAGGGAGCTCTAAACACTGCATCACCTAGCTGCCTTTTTAATGAACCAATGTATCTTTAAAAAAATCATCCCTTACCTGGTGGTCATCTTTTTGGAAATGAAGTCTCTCCACACTTGACTAAGGCTGGTCCTCTGACAACACACACAGTCTATTTGCTGGGCTCTCCAGTTAGGTGGGACAGTCCAGAGCTTGATGCACTAGGTTTTTGAGAACTCAAGACCATCTCTATGCCATGATGAAGCATTGGGGGTAGGGCATCAGTGAAGGAAGGGTCATGATAATAATATATATTGAACCTGAGCAGCAGCATGGTGTTAGAGAGTTGGCTTCAGGCTCTGGAAGACTTGGGCTCCAATCCTAACTCTGCCCCATGCCAGCTGGGCATCACTCTGCTGAGTATCAACATCCCAGGCATTATCTAAGACCATTAAGTTACAGACAAGGTGCTGATCTGTTTTGGTAAAGGAAACTTCCTTTCTGGGAATTTCCCACAGAAATTAAATCATAGGTCCAAGCCAAATACATACATAGAGAGATTATACATAACTCGTACAAATTTATACACATACGTATAGGAGAAGCAACATGGCATAGTATGGATAAACAACCAGCTCTGGAGTCAAGATGATCTGGGTCCCAGGTCTCTAACACACATTGGCTGTGTGACCCTGAGCAAGTCACTGTGTTGTTGTCCAGTCATTTCAGTTGTGTCCAACTCTTCATAAACACATTTGGGGTTTTCTTGGCAAAGATACTAGAGAGGTTCTATTCATTTAGCATCAACATCCCTAAATCACAAAGTACATTTTCTTCTCTAGCTCACATTACAGAGGAGAAAACTGAGGCAAACAGAGTTTAAATGTCTTGCCCAGAGTCACACAGCTAATGTCTGAGGCCAGATTTGAACTCATGAAGATGAGTCTTCCTGACTTCAGGTCTAGAACTCTATCCACTGTGCCACGCAGTTGTCAAGTCACTTAATGTGCATTAATTAACTGATTGATACACAAGTCTTTATTAGACACCTACCGGTATATGCTACATGCTGAGGGATACAAGGATGAGTATCTCTATCCTAATAGATCTCACACTCTTGCTGAGGATTTGAGATACATATACAAACATTACTATGTCAGGCAAAATGTAATATATTCCACAAAAGAGTATTTAAAGAAAATGCTCTGAAGGTTCAGATGACAGAGACACCATTTCTGCCTGAGGGAATTATGGAAGTTTTTTTTTTTTTAAGAGAAGATAATATCTGGGCTGGTCCTTAAAGGATGCATAAGATCTCAAAAGGTGGGGATGTAAGGGAGGTAATTTAATGCAGACTGAAAGAAGTGATCAAAGGAGCAGACATGGGAAAGAATGGGGTGTGTTCAGAGAGAGTGCTCCCGTTTCATCTAGGTTGCATATTTGGGACTACAGAATAGTTACATTTAGAATCAGAGAGTGGTAATGCTGGAAAGGTAATATGGCACCAGTTCATGAAAAACCATGAATGCCAAAATAAAGCATCTGAATTTTATTTGGTAGGCAATGGGAAGCCATTGAATATTTTGGGGCAGAATGGTGCATTGGATAGAATTCCAGGCCTGGAATCAGGAAGACTCATTTTCTTGAATTCAAATCTGGCCTCAGACACTAGCTGTGTGACCCTGGGCAAGTCACTTCACCTTGTTTGCCTCAATTTTCTCATCCATAAAATGAGATGGAGAAGGAAATGGCAAGCTCTTCTAGTATCTTCGCAAAAACTCCAAATGGGGTCACAAAGAGCTGGACATGACTGAAAAATGACTGAATGAACTATGATTCAAGAAGCTGAACCTAGGAAAGTTGTGCAGGATGGATTGAAGTGGAGTAACAGGAAGGACTGAGGAACTAGAGGTGTGGTGAGGAGGCCATTTCAACCATCTACGTGAGAGCTGATGGACCAGGGTGGGAACAGTGAAAATGAAAAGGAAGGAATAGATGCAAAAGAAACTTCAAAATAAGAACCATTAGGACTTTAGGATTAAATGGATGAGGGAAGGATGGAGGAGGAGTGAGGGAGAGAAAAGAGAATGGAAGGGTGATGGTACCATGAGAAAGAGGCAAGCAAGAGAAGAAGCCATCACTCTCTTATGGAGATTCCCAAGACTGGGAAGTGAGGGGGAGCTATATGATATCCCCATTTATACAGAGAGGAACTGAAGTACAAAGTGATGAAATGACTTTGTATTTCACCCAAAAGTACTGATCTGAAAGTCAGGAGACCCAGGTTTGAATCCTGCTAATTCTGTCTTACTCGCAAGGCTGGATGACCACTGGTCATCTATGTAGCGGAAAGGGTTTTTGTTCAGCTACGGGTTGAAACAAGTAGACTTTTGAGTCCTTTCCAATTCTATGATTCTTCATGGCTTCTCTGGACCTCTGTTACCCTACCTGTAAAATGCTACTTCACAAAGTAGCAGGTAGCGAGAAGCAGAGTCAGATCTTGTGTTCTAAATCCAGTATCTTGTTCAACAATCTCTGGGATGCTTTCTCTAGCTAACATTCTGTGAATGTGAGTGATACAATGAGCTGGTGGCAAATATGAGTCTAGAATCTTCTTTTCCCAATTCCCAGTCCTGGACTTAATTCACCTGGATCTATTGATCTGAAAAAGCAATTAACAACCCAGAGGCCCTCGTGAAGTACTCTGAATGCCAATGAAACCTGGCAAAGAATAGGAAAGCCATGCACAGGAGTGATAAAGGTCTTAGAAAAATACCCAGGGAGATAGAATTCATTCCTTATTACACAAGAGAAAGCCATTGCCAGAAGTGAATTACCATAAAACTGGTGTTTAATTTATGAGGGATGTTCAATACTGTCAGATATCCCATAGACAGTAATGGGATATAAGACAGGCAGTTATGATATTGGAAATTCAGGAAAAGATAGGTCGGTTGATGGGTCTGAAAGTACATCTCAGTTTAGAAAAAAGGATTATTAGAGGATTGAAGCTGATTCTGAGAGGTAACAGATTTTAGTACCACTTTGCAATGAGCCATTTGCTTAGGACAATGAATGAATGGATGATAAATCATTTATTAAGTATTTACTGTAGGCAAAGCACTGTGTTAAGTACTGGGGATACAAATAGAAAAATAAAGACAAATATTGTTTTGTATTAGTAGGTGTGTGTGTGTGTGTGCGCGTATGTGTGTGCGCACATCTCATGTGTTGTGTAGGGTAAGCTTGCTAGAATTAGGCTGACAAAAGAAAAAATGCCAGCCTCAAAACATTGGAAGGCTACATTGGTGCTCATGTGAAAAGTTATTTTCTTATGATGGAGAGAGGAAATGGAACAGGGGGTGACGTGTTAGAAGGGCATGTTAGTTAAGAGGGAGCAGATGACAGTAGTAGGGCAAGGTGGTTGGTGGGGAAGGAACTAAAGAAAGAGATGGGATGGCACTGAGCCCCAGAAGGCTAAACCTTGTACCCGGTGACATTTTAAAAGTTGAAGCAGTTAATTACCACATCTTGGGAAGTTCCACAAAAACAGGTGCATGCCTGTTAAGTCAGTATCTAACAGCCACTTGTTGAAGGGTTCCATTGTACTGGAAGTGGCGGGGAGAGGAGAGGCTCATTTCTACTTTGAAGACTAGATCACAGTTTGATTTAAAATGATAAAGGGCTGGCTGAGAGACCTTAGTAGGGACAGGAGTCAGTCTGAATCCAAACCTGGGAGAGCACAAGTAGTAAATATCCATGAATACTTGTCATTGCTTGAACAGAGGCCACTGTAAATCCAGGGCAAATCCTTTACGTAAACTGGGGTCGAGATTTTTTAAAGAGAAGGGAAATCAAGATCATATGTGGATGGGTAAAAAGAGATATTTGTAAAATAAGCTAACATTCACATTTGTAATATTATTTGTAAATATCTGTAAAACATTTGTAAAGACAGTATTTGTAAAGTCTTATATAAGTACACAATATTATTATTACTATCACTGGTTTCATCATCGTTGTTATGAATGGGGCAGAACATTAAGGGTAAAACATACCAGGATAACTCTCCAGCCTCGGTCCCCATGACACTCATAAACATGAAAAGCATTTTAATTTTTTGCCCTTCAGCAAGAATATTTCTGATTCAGCTGAATTTCACAAACATTTATGGAGCATCTACTGTGTGCAGAGCTGTGTTTTTAGTGTGGGGAAGGGGGTACAAAGATAAAGAGGACATAGCTCCTTGATCTCATGGAGAGGAGAAGAAATGTTCACCAGAAACTAAAAACAAAATGGAAACTTGATACAGAGGTAGAGAAGGAGGAAGACAATGAGCTCTATGGTATCTCAGAAGAAGGAGAGGCCCCTCTTAGTTGGGAGGATAAGTGACGGCCTGGTCAAGGTGGTAGCACTTAAAAAAGATCTTGAAGGATGGATTAGTTTGCAAATGGGAAGGAAAAGCCTTGCCATTGTAAGGATGGTATGTGCAAAAGAATGGAGGCCAGAAAGAACTGACCAGGGGGTCTTAGCCTTTGCTTTTTTGTATCGTGGACCCCTTTGGCAGTCTCATAAATACAGGGCTTACCATGTGCCAAGCACTGAGCTAAACGTTCTTCACAAATACCTCATTTGGTCCTGAGAAGCCTGTGAGGTAAGTGCTATTATCATCCCCATTTTCTCATTGAGGAAATTGAGGCAAACGAAAGTTAAAGTGAGTTGCCCAAAGTCACACAGCTAATAAGTGTCTGAGACAGGTTTTGAATGCAGGTCTTCCACACTCTATCTACTGTATAATTAGATGCAATGATCAAAATGTTATTTTTTTAAAATTCTTGTTAAGGTTAAGACCCCATAGTTCAACAGGAAAAGAAGTCTAATTTGGCTGAAGTTGAGAACATACAGGAGGCAATGTGGTGTAGTAGAGAGAGAGAGAGAGAGAGAGAGAGAGAGAGAGAGAGAGAGAGAGAGAGAGAGCGAGCTGGGTCTTGGAGTCAGAAAGAACTGAGTTCAAGTCTTACCTTCTGATACATACTGGCTATGTGGCAATGGAGGTGTGAGATAAAGCTAAAGAGGCATACTGTTGCCAGATTGTGGGAGGCCTAAACTGCTAGGTCGAAGTGGTTGGACTTCATTCTGTAAGTAAAGGAAGCTATGGAAGGTTTGTAAGTATTTGAATCATATGTATTATTATTTAGGAAGATTAATCTGGTAGCCGTGTGAAAGATGCCCTATAGAGGGGAGAGGATATTATAATCAAGAAGTTGGACTATGATAACCCCAAGGGAAAGAATTCCCAGACCAAATACAGAGCACTTTATAGACTGAAGTCTTTCAACAGAGGCAGCAGAGTCTAGAGCAGCGGTATGGAACCTGTGGCCTTGAGGTCACATGTGGCCATCTAGGTCCTTAAGTATCCTTTGATTTCAAAGGGCCATACTTAAGGACCTAGAGGGTCATCAAGAGGCTGCACCTGAGGACCTAGAAGGGCACATGTGGCCTCAAGGCTGCAGGTTCCCTACCCCTACTCTAAAGAATCCAGTCTCTTCATATCAGGAGGGTTATCAGCTTGCTGGGTGACCCTATACCTCTGCCTCCTCCTAGATTCTATAATGGAGAATCTTCCTTGATCTTTTCTACAAGACTGAAAAGGGCTAATTTCTTTAACTCTTAAGGATCAATGACTTCATCAACGTGGCTACTCTCTCCACCTAAAGCAAGTCACAAACCCTACTTACCTCAGTAGAGGATCTCATGTTGCTGGTGAAAAAAATCATCTCTCTGCAATTAATTTTTTGGAGATAAGCCTTTCCAAATATGACAAGATGCTTCTAGGATAAGTCACAGTCTATCCCTGAGCACCAGCAACTAGGTGGGTACAGTGGATAGAGCTGGACCTGAAGTTAGGAAGACCTGAGTTCAAATCCACCTTCAGACACTTACTAGCTGTGTGACCCTGGGCAAATCACTTAACATCTGTCTGTTTCCTTGGCTATTGAATGGGAAAAATAATAGTATCCACCTTCCCAGATTGTCACGAGGAATAAAATGAACTAATATTTGCAAAAAGAACTTAGCATAGCACCTAGGAAATAATAGCCTCTTAATAAGTCTTTGCTTCCTTCCTTCCCCGGACTCTGGTTTGAGAAGAACCTTTGAAACTCAGCAATACTTTCTTTAGCCCTTTTATTTTTGATCGTGAAAAGTGGCAGATATTTCACTTGAAATAAAACACAAGGTATTTCAGCAAGGGCATTGGTTTTCCCTGTACATTCAAAAACACACAGGTGGTTTTCATTTCAGTCTGTTAAGCCCGACATCAATAAATTATGCAGCACACATGGCTATACATGTACATTATGCCTATAGAATGTGTATGATGAGGCATATTGGACATATTGTCTATACATGGAAACCCCAATTAAACAGAAAAACCCCCAAGGAGAGAAAATCTTTTTGTAAAGTGCATGTCAAAGTCTTCTCTGTAATATACATTTATTATAATGTAATATAATTTTACATCCATATTCCAACAAGCCACAGTGGTAAAGTCTGCAGCGGGAATTTGCATGGCAATTTGCATATATTGGTTTTGAATTCTTACTCTGTCAGAAGTGAAACCCAATCACAATGTGTTGGTATTGTCTCCCAGCCCTGGTCCAGAACCTTGCAAGTGCTTAGCCAAAGGCATCGACAAGTGGTTAGAAGCAGATTGGTAAGGAGAAGTGCATTACAATAAGGTTTCTGTTGATGCTTTTTATACAGACCATCAGATGGAAGTATCAGGGCAAATCCATGCAAATTAGCATGCAAATGAGGCTGGCAAAACTTAATAAGGTTTCATATTGGCAAGTGAGCAATTCTGGGGGAGGGGAAGGGAGAGGAACCTTGGAAAGACTTCACACTGAATGAGCATGCAGGGACCACAGTTTGTCCTTGCTCTCGGCACCGCTAAAGAGCAGAAGGAAACCTGACATGGGGACAGGAGATGTCAAGGTAATTGGATTCCTTCTCCAACCTTAGGCAGTCATACCATTTGCTTTCCCTGACTCCACCTGTTCCTGGTGGCTAGTAATAAAATCCCTTGTATTTTGTACCCAGCTTGGAGCTGCCTCTACTCATTGAATTTCATTAAAATCCACTGGAAACTAGGCGAGGCACTTGGAAATCTTTATCAGTTAATTTTCTGTTTCAAGATGGCAGATGGAAGCATAAATCAAGCCTAAGGTGTATCTCGATGCCCTTTAATAGGGTGCCAAATGCCATAAACATCCATCAAAGGTTATCATGGAGAAAACAGGGACACCAAATGCCAAGCAGTCTAGACTATGACTGCTTTCAGTCATTTTTACACATAAGGACAAAGAAGTACCAAAAGGTCGAGTGATTTAGGCTCAAAGATGTTTGGAAGTCTGAAGCTTGAAGGGACTTGCCATAGATCACACATGGAGAGACAGATCTAGGATTGGAGGGCAATTCTTATCTCTGAGTACAGTGCTCTTTCTGAAGGATTAAGAGATGAAAGGGAAAGGTGAAGAAAACAAGCAATTATTGACTGCCTACTATGTGCCACTGTGGTAAGTGATTTTCAAATAGTATCTCATTTGTTCCTCACAACAGCCCTGTGCAGTAGGTATCATTATTATTCCATTTTACAATTAAGGAAACTGAGGCAGACAGAGTAGATTTTTAAAGCTAGGACTAGGATTTTACACTTTGATTTTTGTTGAGTCATTTTCAGTCACGTCCAACTCTTAGTAACCTTATTTGGGGTTTGCTTGGCAAAGATTACTAGAGTGCTTTGGGGGCAGCTAGGTGGTGCAGTGGATAGAGCCCCAGTGCAGGATTCAGAAGGATCTAAATTCAAATGTGACCTCAGATACTTGATATTCACTAGTTGTGTGAACTTGGGCAAGTCACTTAACCCCAACTGCCTCATCCTGGGTCATCTCCAGTCATATTGATGAATATCTGGTCACTGGATTCAGATGGCTCTGGAAGAGAACTGAGGCTGGTGACCTTGCACAGCCCTCCCTCACTCAAAACAAAATCAAGTGCAAGTCATCCCACTATTTCTCTGATGGCATGGTCTTCTTTGGCAACCAAGGACGAACACACTCAACTCTTCAAGCCCTCTTTTGGATTTTGGTTTGGTTTTTTTTTTTTCGGTGTTTGTTTTTTTTTTTTTTGGCTAAGATACTTGGAATGGTTTTGCCCTTTCCTTCTCCAGCTCATTTTACAGAGGAGGAAACTGAGGCAAACAAGGTTATATGACTTACCCAGGATCACACAGCTAGTAAGTATGTGAGGCTGAATCTGATCTCAGATATTCCTGACTCCAGGTGCAGAGAGGTCCATCCACTGGGTCACCTAGCTGCTCCTAAATGATTTTGTATCTATTTGGTATATGTTTGCTCATGTACAGGTCTCTCCTGATATAATTTTATATAGAATAACTCCAACAAGTCAGAGTGATAAAGTCTGCAGTGAGAATTTGCATGCAATTTGCATATACTGATTTTGAATTCTTTCTCTGTCAGAAGTGAAAACCAATCACAGTATGTTTATATTGTCTCCCAGCCTGGGCCTCCTTGAGGATAGGAAATATTTCACTTTTGTCTGTGTATCCCTAAAACTCTGCACAGAGTTTGGAATACAGTAGGCACTTAATAAATGCTTGCAGATTGATTGAATTCTGGGCCCCTCTCCTTTGGATCACTTAAATCCTTAATCATATCTCACTTTGTTTACCAGAGCAAAGGAACAGTAAATTCTATTTACTGACCCATCAAGATATTTGGGGATCGAGTCCTACTTCTACAGTACTTTTCCTGGTTTCCCAGAAGACAAGTCTCTACTGGCTTGTCCTACGGCTTTTTCCTGTCATGTCCTGTTCCATATTTTTCTATCAGTGATTTGTATGAATAAGTGGGTGATGTGTTTATCAAACTGGCACATGACTCAAAGATGGGAGGAATAACTAATATTTTGGATAAGACGATAAGTATTCAAAGAGATCTAAGGAGGTTAGAATGTAAAGGTTGCACTTAACAAGATAAAATTTAATAAGAGATAAATGAAAACTGCATTTGCATATTTTTAAAGAATGAGCTGCTAACTATGGGAGAGATCTATCGTAATAACAGTTCATTATTAGAAATTATAGGTCTCATTGACTACAAGCTCATTATGAATCATATAGTATGACGGCCAAGTTTGGGTTTTCTTTTTAAAGTTTTAATTTTCCTTTCTTTATTTTTCTCATTTTTTTTAAAGGTTTTTAAAGGTATCTTCAAATATCTGAAGGACCTTCATGGAGATGAGGATCAGACTCATTTTGCTTGGCTCCAGTGGGCAGAACACTTAATTACAGTTTCCTGTTACTTTTGAGTTTGTGGTTTGAAGTGTGGGGAAATGAACATGTCATCAGTTTGGAAAAACAACCAAATAGCAAGGGGGATAGAGCACGAGTTTTGGAGTCAGTAAGACCCAAGTTCAAATCTGGCCTCAGACAGTTACTAGATGAGTGATCCTGGGCAAGTCACCTAACCTCTGCCTGTCTCAGTTTCCTCAACTGTAAAATGCAGACAAATAACCTCTACTTCCCAGGATCATTGTGAGGATGAAATCAGATATTATTTTAAAGCACTTAGCACAGTGTCTGGCACAGCGTAGGGGCTGACTTTATAAATGCTTATCCTTTTTTTTCTCCCTCTTGTAAGACCCTCAGTCCAATCTATATCATTCCCAGTCACCCAGAAGTGGTACTTTTCTTCATCCTTTTCCTGCTTCTGCCATTTTAAGAAGAAGCATATCATGATGGGAAAGATTGCTGGCCTTGTAGTCAGCCGAAATGAGTTCAAATCCCACCCCTGACATTCTCTTGCTTGCAACAATGGACCAATTACCTAATGGTTCACAGAGACTTCCCTAATTTCCAAAATGAAGATGACAATAACACTTGTACTATCTACATCATGGGGGTTATTTTGAGGATTGAGAAATGCTCATAATTACATATGAGTTGATTTATTTAAAAATGTTTTGGGAGGGGTAGAAAAAAAGAAAGACATAGAGTGAGGGTAGAGATAGAAAGTGTAGATGTGAACCAGGGATTGATCAGAATAGTTTCAAAGGGAAGAGAGAGAGCATTTCTTGCTTAAATTGTCTTGTCCCCACCTTTCATTTTCAACAGACACAGTGTCCATGAAAACTAACAAAAAATAATTGAGTTTATTCTATTTCTTTAAAGCCTGTCGTCTGATTTTTTCAAACTTCTGGAAGATCAACACGCAGGGCTTAGTCTATAAAGTGTAGGAAGATGTCTCTTCTCTTTACTAAGAGGTAGGTAGGATAGGGGTAGAATGTTGTGCATATTGTCAGATGTGGCCACTGTTAGTGAGTAATTGTTCTGTTCTAGGATGGGGATGAGAGCTCTAGTCAAGACTGTTGTTGTTTAGTGATTAGAGATTTCTTGGCAAAGATACTGGAGTGGTTTTGCCATTTTCTTCTCCAGCTCATTTTACAGATGAGGAAACTGAGGCAAACATGGTTAAGTGACTTGCCCAGGATCACACAACTAGTAAATATCTGGGGCCAGATTTGAACTCAGGCACTCTATCTACTGCGCTACCTTGCTGTTCCAGTTAGGGTAGGAGAAGAAAAAGGAGGTATCCAAAAATTGTTTTTAAAATAAAAACAAAATAAAAGGTATCCTACACATCCCGAAGATGTAGGAAGAAGAAATTGAGATATTGGTCCATTACTCTTCTTGCAAATTGAAATTCAATTTAACATAATAAAATGCCCCAAAGCATCCTGGAATGCTTTCCTCACCCTTCTTACTTTTCCTCTCCAGTCTGGGTGGGGTGCTTAGCAACTTGGCATCCTCATTTAATTACCCATTTTGCCTGCTCCCAAACTGCCACCATCTGCCAGCAGCCTGAAGCAACACCTTTCTACCACCTGTCTAACAGGAAAGATACTTAGTCCTAAAACTGTGACATCAAAGAAACCTCAGCTGAAACAAAACACAAGGCAAAAATTTTGTTTTCCTCCTACTCATCAATCAATGAACAAATTATAATACTTAACACTTACATAACACTTTAAGCTTTGAAAAACTCTTGACAACTACTAACTCTCAACAACCCTGGGAGGTAGGTGCTATTATTATTCCCATTTTACAGATGAGGAAACTGAGGTCAACAGATGTTAAATGACCCACCCAAGATCTCACAGCTTGCAGGAGTGAATTTGAACTCAGATCCTCCTGAGTCCCGGACCAGTGTTCTCTCCACTGAGTCTGAGCAACTATTGTTTGCTAAACAGACCATTGCTTATGGCAACTCACCACCTAAATTGAGTTCTACAAGGTTTGCTAAATGTATATTTGCATATTTAATGGATACCAGTAGCCAACTAGGTGATATCAGCCCCAAACAAAGGAACCATTTTCTAAAAACAACAGGCTTTTTTTTTTTGGGGGGGGGGGGGGGGTTGTGCCTAAAAGACCAAGAATCAGGTCATGGCAGAGCTTAGGGAGGGTGTACCTCTTAAAAAGGCAAAATGGTCCTCCCCTCAGCACTTCACCAAATCATTGATAATACTGTGGTCATCAGATGTCAGAGGGCTATAGTTAGTGCAGATAAGGATGGAGACTGTCTGTCAGGCTGGCAAATAATCAGGTAGATCATTAGGGTGGAAGACCCCAGGGTTGCTACCAAGGATTAAGTAAGAAGCAGCACTGAGTGGTAGACAAGATATTCGAATTGGAATCCAAGACATGGGTTCAAACCTTACCTCAGATGCTTACTATTTGTGTTACCTTGGGAAAGTCTCTATATCCTGTTTCCTCATATGTAAAATGAGGAGCTTGGACTAAATGACTTCTGAGGGGTCTGCCAGTCCTAAATTTGTGATCAAGAGATGACATGGTACAGTGGACAGAGAGCTGGACCACAGAGTCAGGAAGACATGACTCCTGCTTCTGCTTTATATCAGATGACCCTGGGCAAATCCCTTACCCTTTGGGTCCTTTCTAGCTCTAAATCTATGATCCTTTGACTGTGGAGCCTGACAAAGAAATTCTTATCTAAGACCTCTGGGAAAACAATAAAAATATTATGAGAAGAAAAAAAGAACATATTTCTTATCATTGGTTCTTGAAAAACCCAATTAGCTCTTTGTTTTTTCCCCTTTCTTTCTTTTTTCCCTAGCACTTGGCACCATGCCCAGTACACTAGGGTTGCAGAATAAATGCTAAATAAATAAGTAGGTGCTTAATAAATGCTTAATGACTAACTCATTACAGGGTGCTTTAAGCTTTTTTTAATCTTTTGAAAGAGTTGCATCATTTCAAGACATGATCATTAAAGTACATTGTGTATGAAGGTCCTTTTTGGTCAAGTAGTAGGATATCAGTCATATATTCAGGAAATTATGAAAGCCAGTAGGTGGTATAGTAGTTAGAGCATTGGGAGTCAGAAAGACCTGAGTTCAAATCTCACCTCACACACTTAGTAGTTGTATGACTGTGGGCAAGTCACTTAACCTCGGCAGTTTCTGTTTCCTCATCAGTAAGATGAAGATAAGAGCACTTACTTCACAGGCTTGCTGTGAGGAGATAGTATGGGCAAAGCACTTTGCAGACTTTAAAGCACTGTATAAATGCTGGCCACAACTCTTGTTGGTATCACTGTTGTTGATATTATAATCCTGAGCTGGGAAGGAAAGACCTTAGAGATAGATCGTCTAGTATAGCCTTTTAAGATAAAGAAGCCCAGGTCCCAGAGGGGTAATGGGACTTGTCCAAAGTCACAACTAGTAAATAGCAGACTCAGAATCCAGGGCCCCGGACTCTAGACCCAATGCTAATCATTACACTGCTATGAAGGGAGCTGAGACATAGAAAAGGGAGGTCAGGATAAGACTGGAAGATTTTTACTGATAAAGAAGACAGGGGGGATAAAGCCCAATGCTTTGATTATAAATGCAGAGAGGAGACTAAATTGGGAAGTGTGAGAAACACCAGTGAGAATCCAAAAATAACCCAGAGGACCCCAGAAAGGTTGGCAATTGAGTAGAAACCACAGAGCAGGTTTGACCTGGAAATATCTGACTTTTCTTGGGCATAGGTAGGGGTGGGGGAATTTGAGGTGCAAAAGAAAACTCAAGGTCAGAGAGGCTTGGAGGTCACTGATAGTCTTGCACCATAACCTAATTATCTCAGGTTGAGAAAAGAATATGTCTTTAATGTGAAGATGATACAAGTGTGTGAAGGATCAGAAAAACTCAACTAATTATGAAAGGCCATCATGTCTCTCTCTGTAAGCTTATTTTTAATTGTAAAGTTGATTAAACAGAAAATAAAAAGGAAAGGAAGAAGTAGATATTTCAGTAGTACCTTTCTCAGACAAGATCTCTACAAGACATCTTTTAATGGATCTTGCCCCCAAATCTCTTCCCAATCTCCACCTAATGTCCTGACACATACATGCAGTGAGGGGAGATCAAGGACAACTATTTTTATTTCTCTCCAGTTAGAACAAGATGCTAATAAAGGCCAAGGTCACAATTTTATACCCATATGTCCAGTTAGCCTCACATAGAGAAAGCTCTGCTTTCAGTCTGCAGACTGTGCCCATCACCATGACTGCCCAGCACATAAACCCACCAAAAGGTGCAGGCTAGATGAAGATGTGGAAGGCTCAGAACAAATTGATCTCTGATCCTTGGGGAACCAATTGTATTCTCCTAATCTATGTTCTAGATGAAGTACCATTTCATCTACCAAGGATCACACATCATTACTACACTCTCCCTTAGTAAAGGAATTATCTATGCGATTTGTCCAGGATCTGATAGGGTGAGTCTATAAATAGCCCAGAACTATATGATATGATTCTCATCTCAGTCTAAGGGGTTTTTTTGGAGGGGAGGGGCGGTATTGGTGTTACACTTTATCTATCACACTGTGACAAAGCTTATATTTTCTTCCCCTTTCTTGGAAATGACCCCTATTCCACCAGGATTCTGATTAATTCTTTTTATCCTGATGAATTTTATTGTCTGCTGAACAAATCCAGTTATGCATCATTGGGGGTACCAGATAAGGATAAGTTCCGGCCTATATATAAGCCGTGTGTTTTTAGGTACATCAGGAAAGCCTTGTATCCTCAAATGATTTCTCTCACTACCCAGCCAATGATGCTTAAAATTCCCCCACTGGGGGGATTTGGGGATAAGGGATTGTTTCCTATAAAAATCCCTCCAGGAGGGGTGGGACTCTAAACTCTCAGTGTAATATCTGTGTTTCTTCCATAGAGCCGTGGGCATAAGGGAACTTCTAAGAGTTAAATCCCACTCTGAGATGATGGGGGAAGTTGGGGAAGGAGATGTAAAAGGGACTAATTTTGAGTAAGAGAGGTTGAGAACAGCACATAGCACCTTGCTAGAAAGGTCTGCGTCTTCCCTCTCCTGGTGTCTGGGAAGGACTAGGAAGGACAACTCAGGCAGTCCATGGCCTGATGAAAGGAATCTTCACCCCACCCCTAACACTTCCCTGGTGTGATGAGTGTAAATACCATGAAAAGGCACACACTTGAGAAAGCTGAAGGCCTAGGGTGCCCCCTTACTTGAAATATGGTGTGTTTGGCATTGCATCAATGGAATTCTAGCAGCTAGAAATGCAGACATGGATCTTCTGGGAGAAGTTTTGTTATAGTGACAGAACCCTCAGCACATGTCCTTGCCAGCTCATTAATGGTCATGGGGAAGGAGGGGGTGGAGCAGGGGGTGACAAATTCCAGGTTTTTGATCTACTGAACAATTGATGCCTAATATGAGGAGGACTGTGTCTGTTGATTGCATTGATGCCACTTGCTTTTATTCATTCCTAATAAAGTTGGTTTAAGAGCTGTATGAAAATCTGCCTGTGTACAAACATAATAGAAACACAAGAAGCATGGGCAAAGGCGAAGAGGTTGGATGGGGGCTGAGCCATGATCTAACTGATGAATTCATAACAAAACCTGCATCAAGAGAGCTTAATCTGGAATCCCTGAACTTTGGTTTAATTTTTTATTACTATATTTTAATATAATTAGTTTCCTTTGTTATCCCATGTATTTTATGTATTTAAAAATATTCTGAAAAGGGACCTATAGGTTTCATCAGATTGGCAAAGGAATTTATGGCTCAAAAAAGGTTAGAGTCCATTCCTAGACTAGCATAAGAATCTGGGACACTGCCTATAAAGGGGATACACCACAGCAGTTGCCACAGAGTCTACAAAAAGAACTGGGAGCTGCAACTGGTACCTCAGAGCACTTTCTGGTGTTGGGTGGTACATATTACATGTATCAAAAATATGGGAGAGGGTCTGAGAGAGTTTGATTAGAGCATTTCCTACCTATCATTTAAGTCATGGTGGAAATTAATTTATATTTTTTTCTAGCCCATTTGGATGGGGGAAGAGAGTGAAAGTAGAAAACAGCTGAAGATAATGAACAAGAGGACACTGGATGCCTGGGTGTGTGAGAGAGACAGAGAAAGAAACACACACGTACACATATACAGAGAGAGATAGAGAGATTCAGACAGAGTGAGAGAAGAGAGAGACACAGTGTAACAGATAGAGATATACAGAGTGACACTGAGAAATAGAGAAAGACAGAGATAAAGGTGAAAAAAAAGAGAGAGAGAGGAAAAGAGAAACAAAAGGAAAAGAGAGAGAGGAAAAAAGAGAGAAAGAGAAAGAAGGGGAGTTACTTTCATGGGGAGAAGGCAGGAAAGAATACTGAAATGAGACACTTTAGTTAGATAGATTAAGATGAACTTCACCTCCTTCAGAAATTTGCTTTTGCTTGACTCCATTTACATGTCTACATAAACATTTGGTGGGGGAGGCAGGTCCAGAGAGAACCCAGAACTCTGGATCCAGATCACAGTTTCAAGGTAAATTTACAGAATCACAACCACAGACTATAAGATCTGAAAGAAGAGAGATGATTTAGCTCAAACCACCACTTTTACAAATGAGGAAACTGAAGCTTAGGGAGGTTATTTCCCCCATATCATCCAGTCATTTGGTGGCAAAGTCAGGACAAGAAAGAACCCAGATCTGATCCAGAGTCTAATACCCAGCTTGGTATTGCTGCGCTGGTAAACAGGTGAAGGATGAATTAGCCTTTTTATTTCAGCAGTGCTCCTCTGAACAGAGCTCAGCTGCAGGAAATCACTGCAGTAACCAGGGACAGAAATGCTAAAAAGAAAAAAAAGAAACCCCTAAGCCAAGGCGGGATATTTTTATTAGGTGACGAGAGGCAAAAGGAATCCTGACAATGCAGCAGCACATTCATGGCACTAACCAAAACAGAAAGCCTACCTGATACAGAGACCTAGCCATTTACACATCATCCTTGCTTGGGCAATAATAATACGTGGCATTTATATAGCACTTTATGGTTTGCAGAGTGTTTTACATATGTTAATTAATTTACAATTACCCTACCATTATTATTTTCATCTCCACTTTACAGATAGGGAAACTGAGTCTGGGAGAGTTTAGGTGACTTGCCCATGGTCACACAGCTATTAAGTTGACTGAGACAGGATTTGAGTTCAGGTCTTTCTGCTCCAAGTCCTGTGCACTATCCTGTGTTACTTAGTTACCTCATTATAAGTCACAGGCTCTCCCTGACACATAGGATGTTAGAGATTAATCAGTTGGATGATGTTATAGAGGGCGAAAATTAGTCCCAAAGCAGTAAAGTAGTGTATCTCAATTTTAATGTAAGTTAGGAGAATTGGTATTTTAGGGGGGAGGTAATTGGGGTTAAGTGACTTGCCTAGGGTCACTCAGCAAGTGTCTGAGACCACATTTGAACTCAGGTCCTCTTGACCTCGAGGCTATTAAGCCACTTCGCTGCCCTGTATTCTATAGAGCAATGGAGCTCTAGAATCTGAGGACCTGAATTCAAACCACAGAGGCTTTTTTGCCTCTGTGACCCTGAACAAGTTGTTTCACTTTACTGAGCCCTAGTTTCCTCAGCTTTACAGTGAGGAGGTTCGATTAGGTGACCACTGAAGTTCTTTCCAGCTCTAGGACTAGAATCTAGAGCAAGAGGCAATATTCCAACCCAGGGCCTCTGATTGAAGCCAGGACTCTTCCCACTAGGAAATGCTATTTCTCTAGTGCAGTTAATGACTTCTTTGAGGGACTGCTAAACAATGAAGCCGCCAAAGGGGCGATGATTGTCTTCCTACCAGGCTCCAGCCAGGACTCAGGATGATTTATTTTTTGTTGTTGTTGAGTTAACTTGGGGGAAAAGTGTGGCTGAGTGAAAAGTTTTTGTAGGCAGTACGTTTTTTTTTCTACCGTCTTGCAAAGAGGTTTCTATCTTAACTCAGTCTTCTCAACTTGGCCCCAGAATTTTTCTCTAGCTGCCTTATCAGAGGGCAGTGTAGTCCAAGGTATTCAGAAAGCCAGGAGACATGGAAAGCAGGAAAGACAGAGGAGCTGATGTTGGAGGAAAGAACATGGAAGCCAAGGTGAGCTTGGTTTTTCCCAAAGACTTGTAAACCAATGGAAAAGGCATCCCTTTTTGTCTAGTTTCCAAGAGAATTCATTAACACGAGAGTATATGAGTATAGAATTAGAAGAGGACTTTCATACTAATTATAAGGCTAATAGCTTGTTATTGAAGGAATTCCATCTGTGGCCAGGAAGAAAGATCACACCAGACTGGAGATTCTAATCATTTTTCTGTCATGGACCCCTCTGCAGTCTAGTGAAGTCTATGAACCCCTTCTCAGAATAATACTTTTAAATGCATAAAATAAAGCGCATAGGATTGCAAAGGAAACTAATTCTGTTGAAATAGTTATTTAAATTTTTTAAAAAAAGTTCATGGATATGATATTAAGAACATTGCTTCTCAATTTTCTATCATCAATCAATGAAACACTCAACATTTAAACACCTACTGTGTGCAGGTTCTAGGGATACAAAGATGAAAATGAAGCATCCCTTGCCCTAGAGGAGTTTACACTGTATCAGGGGAGATACTATGTAGCTTCTCAGCACACCAGTTTTTGTGTTGCTTTAAAGATCTGGACGATGGTGCCCACAGAAGGGCAAAGGACTCCATGGAACTTCCTGTGCGCATATTCCAAATGAAAAAACAGAACAAAACAAGAAGGAATGATCTTTCTCCAGTGCCTCCCTTTCCTTCACGCAGATGCATGCACCAAAATCCACCAAAACTAATGGAAAAATGGATGCTGCTTTTCACAGAACACAAATGAGAAATATTATAAGTAAATTACTAATTCATACCAGAAGCCAGTTGTGTTTTTGTCACATTATAGACTTTTCAACTCTTTGCAATCTGTCTTCTCCCCTACCTTCACCTTACTACTGAAACTGTTCCCTTCAGGGCCTCTACTGGCCTCCTCATCACCAAACCCAAAGACCTTTCCTCAGTTTCCCTTCTTGTTCATCTCCTTTTCAGTATTTGATGCTGTTGGTCTCGAAACTTGTCCCTCCTTTGGCTTCTATGAAACCGTTCCTACATCTCCATCTGTTCTCTCTCTATCACCTGACTCTTAAGCCATTTCATGTCTAGGGTCTTCATTTTCTTTTGTCACCCTCCTTCTAAGCACTCTCTCGAGTTCTGGTCTCAGGCCTCTTCTCTCTGCATCCATTCTTCCTTGGGATTCTGATAGACTCCCATTGACTTCAACTTTCACCACTATGGAAACCTACAGCAAACCATCTCTTTTTTGGGTTTCTACTTATATTCTACATCTCTCTACCCATACATCCTTCTAGGACCTCCAACCTCACTTGTCTAATATATCACCTTATTCCTTCTGATCTCCCCAATTTATGGCAACAGCAGCACCATTTTCCTAGTTACTGAATCTGGAGGAAACTTTGTAATCATTTTTTAAAAATTTTTATTCTTCCCCTTCCCCTAGTTATCACATTTATCTACAGAGCCACAGAAACTATGGTATCCTAGGAGTGCAAAACCAGCAAAAGTCCAGAGAGTGCAAAAAATTCACATGTAATTTTCAGGGTCACTCCAGTTAATGGAGAAGGCTTCAGAAAGTTCTATCAAACACACAATAGCCGCTGACTTTGTGTAAAGTCATCGTTGCCCAAGAGTTTTTGGAATTGCTATTCTCCATTATATGTCATAATACTTACCTCCTACGTCCTTATTTCCTTTACCTGGAATGCTACACACCCTTCTAAATGCAGCTCTGGAGCCAGAATTGAGAGAAAAAGATCCTTCTGTACCCCAATTAGCTGCCACAAAGCCTCTGAGGCAAATGTCAAGCAACTCATTCCTCAGATCTCTGCTCATAACTTTACTGACTTTTGTTTAGCACATAAGATTTAACACACTTGGGTATATGATTTTCTAGACCATAGCTTATTAAGAACTAGAATAGAGGTAGGGCTGTTATAGATAGGCGATTGACATTAGGAAAAGCTATAGCCTGATTTAGGAAGGAGATAGAAAAACTAAAAAGCAAATGTAGAATTGTTATATTTCATAGGGCAATAAGAGATGTTTTTAAGGATCATCCCAAATCTTAAAAAAAGGAAGGCACATTATGTTGGCTCCAAAGCATTAATAAGCAGAGAAATGTAAATTAAAACAATTCTAAGGTTCTAATTCATGCCCATCAGATTAGCTAAGGAAAATGGCAATTGCTGGAGAGACTATGGGGAAGCAGGCACATTAATGTATTCTATTCTACAAAGCAATTTGAAATTATACTTCAAAAGTCACTCAACTCTACGTACCCTTTGACTCAATGATACCACTCCTAGGCCTATATCCCAAAAAAGATCAAAGAATGAAGATAGACCTATGTGTCTAAAATTATTTATAGCAGCTATTTTTATAATAACAAAGAACTGAAAACTCTACCGGAGAAATGTTAAACAAATTATGATATACAAAAGTAACAGAATATTATTGTACCACAAAAATTAAACAGATAGTTATAGAGAAATCTAGGAAGACATGTGCCAACTAGTGCAGAGTGAAGGAAACAAAACTCGAAGAATCATTTATACAGTTACAAAACATTATAAAGAAAAACTTTGAAAGACTTAAGGATGTTGATTAATGCAATGACCAGCCATGATTCCAGAGGATTGATGATGGAGTGTGTTACTCACCTTTTGACAGAGGTACATATAGCATAGTATAATATAACATACAACATATTATGAAGTAGTGTAATAAAACATCATAATAGCAAAAATATAGACCATTGAATCCTGTTCAGATGGTACTTCCTAGTCACCAAGTACTTTCCATGCCTCACCTCATTTAAAGGGGTAAAGGTAAGAGGTAAAGAAGAGTGAAGGTATAAAACAATGCACAAATTTTCAGATACAACCAATGTGAGAATTTGTTTTGCTTGACTACACATACTTGTTACAAAGACTCTTCTTTGTTCCAATGTGGGATATTGAGAGGATGAGGAAGAAAATAAGTATGTTAACAAAAATGCATAGTTTATCTGGTATCTGTTAAGTTCAGAATAAGAATAAATATATTTTTTAAATGTATTAGAGTTTTCTGTTCAAAAAGTTACTAAAATATATAAAATATTTTAGAAAGATTTCCATAATTCATTGATTAGAGTAAAATACATTTTAGTGTTTTAAGGCCAAGCTTCATTTATCTGGAAAATTCACTTCTGTGAATCAAATAACGCTTGATAAAAGAAGTAATATTGTATTACAAGAGAAAAATTCCACAGACCATTGGGATAATCTTTATGGACCCCAAATGGTCCTCAGAATACACCGAGAACTATTCACTTTAGAGATCACTTTATCCAAACTCTTGTCCCCAAACAGGAAGACACCTAACCCAATGCAGAAAAATATATCTCTAGGGAAAGAAATTTCACCCTTTTCCTTGATTACATGTTGGGAACTAAGGAAGAAAGTCTCCTGAATGACAGTGAATTTAGAGTTTTTGTTTTTATTACCCAGTAAGGGACTAGTCACTTAAATATATAACACAACAAAATATAATATAGAATAACATAGTATAACCTGACACGACATGGTGATATGGCATATAATATACTATGGCAATAGGATTTTGAGCATTTTTTAAAATGTATTTTTATTCTAAACATCATAATGATATAATATGATATGATATGTTATATAATATATGTGTATTTTTCTAAACATCACAATGATATAAGATTTGTTATATATGTGATGTAATACAAGAGAATGTAACACAATAGGATATAATATGACTTAATATAAGATATAATGATATAGTATAGTATAATATAATATGTCATGACGTGAGGTAATATAATGATAGAACATATGATTTAATATAAGATGCTATATAATATAGAATAGTATAATACAATGTACTGCCAAGTAATATGATATGATATAATAATAAATATATAAAATACTGAATCATGTTCATATAGTACTTCCTAGTCACCAAGTACTTTCCAGGCCTTACCTCATTTGAAGGGGTAAAGGATCTCACCTGATATGTATTGTCAAAGCTGTCATACATGAACCGTGTGATCAGAGATGTCTTGCCAACTGTAAAATAAGAAGATATTTCAGCTAAAACATTCCAAAGTTAAGTTCTTTATTATTATTTTTTAAAATACCTTTTCAGTGAGAGAAATACAAGTCCTTACTGGGGCTAAATCCCAGAAAGAGCGGAAGAAATAAATGAATGATGAAAACCAAAAACATCTATCCCACCTTTGCCACAATTCGGACTATTTAGAGGGGGAGGCCCACAAAGCGATGCCAAAATTTTTCCTACAACCTCCAGTAACAGAGAGGCTCTCAGAGTTAAGGGAATTGTCTTCACTTTAGAGACATAGTAGTTTTTTCAAAGAATTCTCAATCTAGAAGAAATTCAGAAGGTTCAAGTTTATCTAGTTTAGAAGCCAACTAAGTCATAGCATTTTTGCACTGAAAAAATAATTTTACCCTTTGATTTTACGTAGAAGGAAACTGAGGTCCAGAAAAGTGAGATAACTTGCTACAGGTTCTACAGGCAAAGGTCAGTAGCAAATGAGAATTCAAGCCCACGTCCTCGGACTCCAAAGCTAGTGTTACTTTCACTCACATTGGTTCTCCAACTTTATTTGCTCCTGATACTGTACTCTTTGACTGGAGGAATCCCAGCACATTGAATATTTAAGTTGGTAACATTCTGAGAGAATAAATATACACTTCCTTTCAAAACTATAAGCCATCTTGTTGAGGTGGTCTTGAGTTTAAACTTTTGCTTGCTTTATGAATATTATGCGTATATATCACATGTTCTTTGCATGTAAGATGCATATTAAGCAAAATTATTTATACATTTCTCTTATCTACAATAACATTCTAAATTTCATAGAACATACCAGGTAAAACACAGCACAGCCTTTGAGAACTACTGTTTGATGGTCACCCTCATACTTGTCCAGAGAAAATATCTGTTTTGGTAAAGGTACAGAAAAGAATTTTGTCTTCATTTAATTTACTGCCAGTGAGACCTCCAAGAAATAGAGGCAGGCAAAGGAAAGGGTGTAGCCAGTTCTGGTTTGAGTGTAGCATTTAAGCAGATCTTGAGCATTCTTTACCAAACCAGATTCAGTTAGCTGGGAATAAGAGTTTTCTAAGTACAATAGAATTTAAATAGGGAGTAATGCTCAGGTCCTGGCAGCAAGGTAAGGGCTACAGAGTACAGTGTGGGGCCTCAAGTCAGAAAAGATCTAAGTTCAAATCCAGCTTCAGATACTTACTAGCTGTGTGACCCTGGGCAGGTCAATTAACTCTGTTTGCCTCAGTTTCCTGGAGAAGGAAATGATAAACCACTCCAGTATCTTTGCCAACAAAACCGCAAAATGGGTCTGACAGAGTCAGACATGACTGAATAACAACAGAGCTCAGGTCCACAACATTTTTCAAGATGGAAATTATGTCATCCAAATTTTTTGGGGGGTGGGGTGGGGCGTGGTTCTTCTTACTTGACAAAGTAAACAGTCCTGGTTCTCAAGGAGCTCACAGACTAACTAGGGGAGACAACATGCAAACAACTATGTGAAAATAAGATACATACAGGATAAATTGGGGGTAATCTAACAGGGAGTACACAGGTAATTTTTTATTTTTAATCTCTCCCCTCCCTCACCCAATGGCTTTATTCCGATTTGGCTCCCTGCCTAAATTCATTTGCAAAACACATTCAAAGTCTAGGCCAAGTAGGCTAGAGAATGGGGCAACTACCAGAATGCAGGATCTGGAAACAAAAGACCTGAGTTCTAATCAGAGCGGCGCAAGGAGCTGTGCAACTTCTATCTCTGTGACCTTGGGCAAATCACTGAATCATTCTGGGCCCATTTCCTTACCTGTAAAATAAACAGGGCCTAATCTAGATCATTTGTAACGTTCCTGACAGTTCCAAATCTTGTTCTGCAAATAAAGAAGTCTGACTAGAGAGTTGTTGTTCAGTCATGTCTGACTCTTCAAGACCTCATTTGGGGTTTTCTTGGCAAAGATATCAGATTGGCTTGCCATTTCCTTCTCCAGCTCATTTTACAGCTGAGGAAACTGAGGCAAACAGAGTTAAGTGAGTTGTCCAGGGTCACACAGCTAGTAAGTGTCTGAGCCCAGATTTGAACTCAGGGAGATGAGTCTTCCTGACTCCAGGCCTGGTACTTCGACTATGCCACCTAGTTGCCCATATGACCATGGATAAAGCATTTAATGTCTCAGTGGCCTAGATACTTGAGAGCATAATTTATAAAGAAGTGGCTTGTCTTCATTATTGGAGGAAGTCTCCATACTGGGAATTCCCTATATCTGATGAAATCATAAATCTAGACTAAAAACTAAAATTAATTAGACTATTCTTGAAAATCAACATTAGTAGATTTTAAAATTCTTATGTATAACATACACATATGTATACATAGGTACATAACATATTTTATTTATATGTACAGGTGGTTCCAAAAGTCTTAGTGAAATTTTAAGCTTTAGGTTATTAAAGTTTAAAACTGAACTAAGATTTTTGGGACACTGTATAATGTATTCATATTGATTTAATTGATCATAATCTGGAACCCAATTTGTTTTTTTAATGTTTCATTATTCCAAGACTTGAATCCTTAAGGAAGATAAATTTCTCACAAGAAGTCCTCAGTATCCAATGAGAAAAGAAAAAAAAAATTAAGTAGGAAAAATGTTTGCTTTATAGACTATGGATACACAGGAATCAAGATATCTCTTGGGAAGCCCATGAGCAATTGATTGTCCTATCAAAGTACAGAGTATGGCTGGTAGAATTAGATGATTTATCTCTGTTGTGCACGTTGGCTAAGGACCAAGAGGGCCGGCGGAGGGTTCCTGCTGAATTTCTAGAGGCCTGGGATGACTCAGCAGGAGGAGGATTATCGTAAATCTCCTGAGACAGATCAGAGCAAGGCTCTGATGAGAACCTCACTACAACCCGATTGCATCCTGGAGGGACATTTTGTGGGGGTGGAAATGGGATATTAGGTCATCTCCCTAAACCCACTCCTAAGGGAAAAATGTGTGTTCTTAGAATGATGACTATGCCATGAGATAACCATGAGCAATACAGGGCCTCCTTCATTGTCGTGTAGGGAGAAGGAAGATTTGTCCCCCCCCAGACTGGAATAAAGTACCAGTTTTGTGGCTGACAGAAACACATAATAAAGTCAGAATATGGCTCGGTGCTAGAGACACTGATGCTGTCTCATCACTTACCTTTTGTTCTGATTCAAATTTAATTGCATGAAAGGAGATTGGGAACTTGTAACCCTAAGTGAGACGGAAAAGGGTTGCTATCTCCAGCCCAGACACGGGTGTTAAATAGAAAAGATTTGATCTTAGCCTGGGGGAGGGGTCCGTCTGACTTTTGTTAACTAAATGCTGTGGCTACATCGAAAGAGCTGTCTGCCCGTCCTTATCAGGGAACAGTTTTCTAGCCACTACACCCAGATGGCTGACAGATGGAGATGAGCCTAAAAGCTGGTCCCAGGAAGCAGCGCCCAGCAGAGACTACCTGCCCAGCCACAAGTAACACCAGCTGAGACTAAGCACTCCTCCGTCACCAGTAATGAAGAAACCATGGGGAGCTTTTATTGTGCTTAGCGGAAACATCAGTCTAATGACCTCACCAAAAGCCATCAGTGGTCCCATAGTATCGGAGACTGTTTCCCCTCCACAAATATGTCCTGATGGTACATACATAGGTAGAATCCTCGTAGGTCATTCCTATACATGCTTATTCTTCCCAAAGATGGTTTTGAGGGACAGGGGAGTTCCATTACTACTTTTTTTTTTTCCTGTTATTTCATTAAACATCTTCTATTTTGAACTAAGCCACCCCCTTTCTAATTTAAAAAAAAAAATTCATCCCAAGTGGCTTGTGGTTTTGAGGACTCACAGAATAGCTTGAACATAGGGTAGTTATTCTAAAGACCCTATCCATGTGTGAGAGGGGCACACCCCAGCTTTCATATCCATACGCATCTTTTGTCTGACACTTCCCCCAGAGATGGTTTCAGATAAGGCTCTGAATGTGCTTTCAGAGATGATGCCTTGCCTATGAAAGTACCGTTGGACATAGTATATGAAAATTGCTACTTTTCACTTACAATGCAATGACCTGTGGAAACATTTCATGTAATTCTAAAGTGAATCATAAATAGATTATATTTATATAACACCTTAAGTTTCACCAGACACTTCACAGGCATCATCTCACAACAATGCTGCAAGGTACAGGTTTTATTCTCTCTTTTACAGATAGGAAAATAGGCTCAAAGAGATTAAGATTAATCTAAGGTCACAGGGTTATTAATAAGTGGCTGACTCAAGTTTAAAAGTCTAAGACCCTAGTGTTTTCTCACACTAAAGCCAATATTCTTTCCAGTAGAACATGCTTCCTTGCAAGGGGACGACCAAGATACTTGTTTAGGTGTTCTCAGCTGACTCTGGGTCTCATTCTCCACATTACACAAGTGCCAGGGGGTCCAGGCAAAACTAAGAGGTGCTACCAATCCCAGCACCTCCATGTTGCAAGTGTAACACATAACACCACCAGAATTTTCAGTCATCTAGCGAATATTGATGGAAGTAGAAAGGCTGCTAGTAGAACAATGATTTAGTGATTGCAGGCTGCCCATTATTTGGTCCCATAAAGTGGATGAGCAGAATGTCTTTCCTGAAGTGGTCAGGTTAGAGAAGTATTTAAAGGAAGAGCTCATTAGTGACTGGGAGACTCAAAATGGTGGTACCTACGTAGCTGACTGGTATGTTTATTGTGGTGTTGAAGGGATTTTTGCAGGTATCTAGGTTGGGCTGGACTGGTAGCTAGATGGTATAACAGATACAGGGTATAATGGATAGAGTCAGTCAGCCAACTAGAATTTATTAAATACCTACTACATACCAGGCACCATTCTAAGTGCTGGAAATGCAAAGAAAGGAAAAGAAAACATAAAGTCCCAGCTCTCAGAGAGTTTATAGTTTTAACATAGAAGACAATAATGAAGGACTCAGTGCAGTCATGCATACAAATAAGATATGTACAGGATAAATTAAGGCTAGTCTCAGAGAGAAGGAACTAAAATGAAGGGAGATTGACTTCTTGCAGAAGGTTAGGACTTTGGTTAAAACCTAAAGGAAGCCCAGGAAGCAAAGAAGCAGACATAAACAGTATTCTAGCAGAGAAAATATTTTGAGGAGGGAGTTGGAGGATTGTGTGGAAGCAACCCCTGGGAGGCCACTGGAACTTAGAGTAAGTGGAGGGTAGTAAGGTGTAAAAATACTGGGAAAATAGGAAGGGACCAGGTGACGAAGGGCTTTGAATAAGGATAGAGAATCAAATTTGGAATCAGGAAGATCTGAGTTTGAATCCTGCCTCAGACATTTACTAGGTCTTTGACCTCAGATAAATAATTTAATTTCCTTGGACCTCTGTTTTCTCATTTATAAAATGGGAACAATGATGGCACCTAACTCACTGGGTTCTTGTGAGGTTCAAATGAGCTCATGTATGTAAAGCTCCTTTCAAGACTTAAAGAGCTAAGTGTTGGCTATTAGTCTTCTTAATCAAAACGCTTCTTTGCCTACCCACAGAGCATGCCCTAATAGGGTATAGCAATGAAGCCATGAAGCCTTTCTGTCTTTCTGAATGGTAGCAGCTAAGCTTGATTCCACCTCCCACCCCTTGAGAAGCAGGCTGCTCGCAGAGGCTGCACTAGATGGTTGTAACTCAGACAACATATTGGTGAAGGAAATAACAGTAAAGATATTTGCAGTCTGTTTAGAAAATGCTGCATGAAACTGAGGTGGTACAAGATTATTTCTCAGACAACCCTAAGACAAATATTGTCTTCTGGGGGTGATGTGTATACATTACATAAAACTATCGAGTTTTTCTACCCCAGAATATCTCACTCACTGGCCTGACACAGTATGAGATTTTATAATAGAAGCTTTATCCCAAAGGAATAATGCATTCTATCTCCAGGGATCCCTGGTTTAAATGCAGATATATCTGGAAGAGGTAAGCTATTAAGCCATTATCATCCATTAACATCTTTTTCAACAGGACAGCTTAGCTGAAGGCAGGACCTTGAGAAAAAAGAAAATAAAAAGGGTACCACAATACAATGCCAAAAGTCCCAGATTTGGAGTCAGGAGACTTGAGTTGAAATTCCATCTCTGTCACTTATTACCAAACCACTTACCCTCAGTTTCTTTATTTGGGAAATAGGATTGGAGGAAGGGGAGAGATTGGACTTGATCATCTCTAAAGATCCTTTCAGGTCTAAATCTATGATAATAGGATTCATCATATTAGAGATGAAGAAACTGGGGCCAATAGAGATTGTGACTTACTCAAGGTCACACAACCTGTAAATGTCTGGAGCTCAGTTCTTCCTGACTCCAGATTCAGTGTTCTAGAGACACCTGCCTGCCTCTAAGAAAACTCTACTTTGTCAAGTAGACCTGATGTTTATAGGGTTTTTATAAGACTCTGGGATATGGGCATCTTGGATGATCAGGGGTTTTCCTAGTCAGCCATTCAATAATGTCGTCTGTGGCAACTCTGACAAGAAAGTCATCCACATTTAGCCTGACCCACATTATTCTAAGACAGTAACAGATTTTTTTTTCTGAAGTTTTTTCCTTGGTAAAACTGGAGATAAATGATTAGTGAGAAGTGAAAGTTGTAGCATATTGAGCAGGAAGAATGGTGAAAAACAGAGATGGAATTCTACCCAACTCAGGGTGAAAGGGAATCATGAAGTCATGAATAGTAAATAAACAGAATGACAGACTTGGCATCACAAAGATTTGCGTTCAAAGCCCACTTCAGATACCTGTTAGCAGTGTGACTTTCTCTGGGCTCTCAATTATAAAGTGAGGGAATTGAACTCAATGGTCTCTGAAGTTCCTTCCTACTTGACAACTATGATCCTATGGTCTTCTCCTACCTTTACGACCCAACTCAGGTGCCCCTTCCTTGGTCTTCCCAACTAAAAGTGAGGTCTCTCTTCTCAAATTTCCACTCAGTTTGGATTTTCCCTAGGCTCAATATGTGTGTGTGTGTGTGTGTGTGTATGTGTGTATGTATATATGCATGCATGTATATGTATATGTGTGTACACTCATGTATATACACACAGAGAGGGAGGGGAAGAGGGCAAAGGAGAGGGAGAGAGAGGAGGGATAAAGAGAGAGAATGAGAAAGCTGCTATCAGAGATCTGGATACTTGTCTGAACCCTCCTACTGGGTTATAAATTCATGGAAGACAGAGACTGTCTTGCTTCACTGCATTTATCTATATTGCTTTATTCAACTTTGCATTCTGAGCACCTAGTACATCGAGTACATTGCACATAGTAAGTGCATGACAAATGTGATTGAATTAATTGGATTGAACCAAGATCAGGGAATAAGGATTATAACATAGATTGCAAAATCTCATCCACTAGAAAATATATACTAGCATTTATAAAATAAAAATCTGATATCAAGAACATATAGTCATATCCTCTCATGTTAACTTCTCAACATTCACTGAATTGGTCATAAGACCAATATCTATCTAATATGTTCATATGTGTTTGTGTGTGTGTGTGTATATATATATATGTTACTAGGACTACATATAAACCAGGATTATATAGCTATATGTGTGTATATATACAGATATACACACATATGTATATACACGCATATAATACATATATACACATATGCATATATGTGTGCATCTATTTATATATGGATTATATATATATGTGTCTGCGTGTAATTGTGTATATGCATGTATGCCCAATAGCATTAATTATGCTCAATTAGATTTTTTTCTCCCTATGCTCTGCTTTTAAGATAGAGGCAAATATCAAGAAAATGAGCTGGCACACACAACAACAAAATCCAAAGAATGTCTGGGAGGCCGTGCACAATTAATCCAACACCTCCCACATCTCCATCTATGGCTTCAACTGATTATCACTTATACTCAAAAGTACAAACTCCTCAATCAGAAAAGAGAAATTTAATTATTTCTATTATACAATGCCTACTAAGGCAGGAAAGGAACCTCACACATTTCTGAAAAAAATTTCAACCACAAGTATGGAAATGAAAAGGATTTCCTCAGTAATCTTCAGAAAAATACTGAATTTTTCATTTTCTCCTAAATCATTCATATCAATTGAAATTCTGCTATAGTCTCATTAAGTTGCATTTCTATCATATGATATCTCCCACTTGAAAAGGCCACCTAAGTTGGCATCTGTCAACCAAGACGAAAGAGACAAAGGCAGTATTTATGAAGAAATTCAGCAGAAACAATGGAGGACATAGATTAGTCAGGAAACCCAAAATTTTATTAGACAGCAGATAGATCTACGGAAAACACTGCAAACCCTGTCACTCTCCTTTCTCTCTTTATATTTGTTTCTCATAGAAGAATGTCTCTATGGAATTATTTGCCAACAACAAATGACTGTTCCTTTCACCTACAGACATGGGAAGAGAATGCACATGGCTGTGGATGATAGGGGGATAGCCTTTCTATGGGAGAGTGGAGCTGATGGACGTTTTTATAGCTCAAAAGGTTTTTATAGGCTACCTATGAGGCAGCAGGAGGCTTATATAAAATATATAAAACCAAATAAAATCACTTTGGCCTTCTTTGGTCAATAGTCTGTGCTCTGATCAGAAAAACCCCAGGGCCTCACATTGATGTTACAGCCCAATAGGCTCAAGGTTTTCAAAAGGATACCAGAAACTGCCAGGTTCTAACTAGGGCAGGACAGCAAGAGCTCTGCCCTAGGATGGGGAATTCAAGGGTGGTGATACTTCCTGTGCTCCTCTGAGAAAGAAAGAAAGAAAGAAAGAAAGAAAGAAAGAAAGAAAGAAAGAAAGAAAGAAAGAAAGAAAGAAAGAAAGAAAGAGAGAAAGAAAGAAAGAAAGAAAGAAAGTAGTATCAATGGCTGTGTGGTAGTCCTGAGCTGGTTTGGATTGCCAAGGTAGATGGGACCCAGTTCTTGTTGTCTGGGAGCTACATAGCTGTGGCTCCACCTCTAGCTTGTGAGGTTGAGACCAATGAAATATCTTGAGAGACAGATTTTCAAGGGTAATTAATAATCATTATATTAATTTGGTTAGCTAATAATCAATAAATTGATGGTCAGTGGCAATGCTCTTGGCAACCAAAGACAAAAACATGGAGAGCTTGAAAGCTTTAAATTTTTTTTTCATATTTTGAGGGGGGAAGATGAAGCAATTAGGATTGACTCGCCCAAGGTCGCACAGCTAGTAAGTGTGAAGTATCTGAGGCCAGCTTTGAAATCAGGTCCTAAAATTCTAGGGCCAGTGCTCTATTCACTGTGCCACCTAGCTACCCCAAGAGTCTTATTTTCAAAAGGGAATACCTCAGACAAATGAAAATCGACCCTGATTGGTAGACATTTTAATGAACAGGTGGGTTAGAAGTCTTCATTTCCTCCTGCTGAGAACATGGCTTGATCATTTGCAGCCATTTGGGTATGGGGATCCATCTCCATTTAGACCACTCTGATTGGTTTTCTCCTTCATGAGTTGGGTTGGCCTAAATTCTAATGGAGGGGTAGAAGGACAAGGCTTCTTTTCCTCAGGGTAAGAACTGATCCAGATTGGATTCTGTTTATACTCTTCCAGATGTGAGGTCTCTTAGTTGGATGGGATCCTGCCCAAGATTGACGAGCATGAGGGATAGGGGTAATCTCAATCAGTCATGTCCTTCAGAGGCTGACCTTCCCTGGGAGCTGAGCCTCAATGAAGAAATAGAAAAAGAAAAAGAAAAAGCCTGGATTCTAATTTAATAATTGGTTATTAATATGACAGAAAAATAATTTTTCTCAAGGTCTCTCTAGCAGTGGCTGGGAAGAGAAAGCAAATGCTGTAGCTGTCAGGAATCTGATCTCTGGTCTCTAGGCAGAGAAAGGGAGGTTCATCCTGGCCCTGAGAACTGACAATCCGGTTCTCCCAGTGCCTATAGCATTTTTGAGCAGCCCAGATTCCTAGGTGACAATAGTGAATGAAGGCAGTTAGGGGCAGTTAGGGGATGTGGACCATTTACTGCCCATACATCACTTCAACCTGGTATGAACTCCTGCTTCCCCTGGAAGAGGTTGGGGTTGCCCTACCTGGCATTGGTGAGCTTGGAGCCAGAGTGCAACCAAGAAAGACTGAACATCACCCTTCCCCATCCCCACTCAAGCTGTTGACCTAAATTATGAAATAAGGTAGCAGGAGCGCCCCACAGACCCTCTGAATGATCCTTGACCAAATCTCAGAAGGCTAGATTTCAACACCCTCACTGAAATCCCACTGGCTTGGGCTTCCAAAGACCAGGATTTTAGTCCTTGCTCCAACTCTAGTTCGGGTCCTCTCTTTTCTCCTCTGTAAAATGAGGGCGCTCTACCATCCTATCCAGCTCCAATAGATTCTACATGACTCAATCTCAGATCAGCCTCAACTTCAGTAAGAGTTGAATCAACCTTCCTTTGTGACCCTGAGAAAGTGATTTCCCTTCCCTGGGGACTCAGTTTCTTTCTCTATAAAATGAAATTGAACTAGATGACCCCAAAGTTCCCTCGATATAAAACATATTGTTGTGACACTTTAAGGATTTGGGGGGTGGGGCTGGCTTCAACTCCTATCTCAGCTCTCTTCCCTAGAAAAAACTATTTGAAACAGAGAATGACTACTATTATAATCCCCAACCCTAGCCCTCAGTAATCAGGCTTTTGTATCTCAAGTAAGAAGAAACTAAGCTTAGCATCCATCTACCTATTGGAAATGATTAGTTAAAATTGGAAATTACAAGATGGTTTCCTTCTTCTCTTTCAAAGGTCTCCAATGATGGGGTCTGATGTCCTAGACATTGAATTGCTGAACAAAGCGATATCCCACCTGAGGGTGCCTTTCTTGTTTCAGGTGAATTGTGATTCAGTCAATTAATCAATCGCTCAATAATCATTTATTGAACCAGGAACTATGCTGATGCTGGGATTACAAATAAAAAAGTGAGACAGTCTCTGCCTTCAGGGAACTTCCATTTTACTCCAGGCACAAAAAAGTCATAGATCTGAGAAGTCAACTTTTCTTTTCTCCTAAGTTTCACATTTCTGATCCCATCCTGACACATAAACCAGGATTTGGGAAGCATCTTCAGTGATACGATATTTCTGCTGCCTCCATCTTCTTTCTGTCTGTGACTATTACTTGGTATTTGCATAATAACCCAAATTAGAGTCGGAGCAAGGACTAAAATCCTGGTCTTTGGAAGCACTTCTCAGGCATTGATTATCTTCCACAATATGCCTGTGAGTCACCATTAGGATATTATGCCATGTTATTAGTATCATCATTAAGGATGCTATTTTACAGAAAGATAATGACAAGATATGCATGGTGATAGCAGCTCCAAGACAAATGCATTATTTTCTGGGAAACTGGAATGCAGCTGCAGTAAGTGGCAGAGAGAGCCCTTCCCTATAAAGGAATTTTGTTTCAACTCACGATTACCAGGAAGGACAGCTAAGAGAGACCCAGGAGTCCTGGAAGTGAGAGGTAGATGGTTGATATAGAAGAAGCAGGAAAAGAGGCAGGCAAGGAAGGACGGTCAATTGCGAAGAAATAAGGTATACCAAGTCATCTTGTTCTCTCCAATCTCTCTTTAGCATCATCACCCAAGAAGGGAGCATCAAAAGCTGCTTCTCCCTCCCTGAGTTACTGCCTTTCATAAACTTATAGATTTATAGCTAGAAACGACCTCTGGGTCCAACACCCCTCATTTTATAGATGAAGAACCAAGTCTCAGAATAGTTAAGTGACCTGACAAAGTTCATGCATGTGGTGAGTAGCTGAACTGGGATTTGGACTGAGATTCTCTGGATTCCAAATGCAATATTCTTCCTATTGTACCATGCTGCTTCCAACTCCCTCTGGTTTCTCCAATAGCATTCCTTTTTCCACTGTGGTCCAAAGTCACAGTGAACCACTAAATTTTAGTTCCATGTGGGAATTCTGGAATGTAAAATACACAACAGGAAATGTCGAAAATTCAGGACTATTTTCCTACCCACATAGACACAAATCCTTCTAAGCTTAAGTCCATGTTCTTCATGAGTTGCTATAACTAAACTAGCACTCAACTGGGGCTCTCTTGTGCTAAGCCCATAAGAACTTAGCTGGGCTAAGATTCAGATGACAGACACACAGTCTATATTGCTAAATCCATATACAAATTCTTTTCAGCCCAGTGAGACCTGCTAATACTCTCTGGGCAGCTAAGTGGCACAATGGATAGAGTCCCCTTCCAGGAGTCAGGAAGATCTCACTTCAAATCTGGCCTTAGACATTTACTAGCTGTGTGACCCTAGGCAAGTCACATAACCATGTTTGCCTCAGATTTCTCATCTGTCAAATGATCTGGAGAAGGAAATGGCAAATGACTCTAGTATCTCTGCCAAGAAAACCCCAAATGGAGTCACGAAAGTTGAACATGACTGAAAACGACTGAACAACAATGAGAAGTTACTGCTCTCACTTGGATGGTATAGCTTTCGAGAATTCCAGGCCACTTTTGTACGATGAGAGGCAATGGAGTAAGATTTTCACAGAGAATAAGTGGCCCATAATGGTGACCAGTAGAGTGTTAGATACCTTCTCTAGGTGCAGGTGTAAAGACTTCAACAGTATTGCACAAGTACTCCTTGATAACATTCCAATTTAGTTTACTCTACCTCACTAGATCAAAGCTCATCCATCTCGTGGCCCCACAATGTTCTTGGTAGCACCTTTTTCCCTGTTTCCCTCACTTCTGGTCTCTGAAGAAGTTAAGGACATGACTGATTTTATCTCTAGCTCTTCTTCTAGCACGTAAGATAAATTCTGGGACATCAACTTGTGCAGAGGATAAAGAGCTGGTCTCAGAGTCAGAAGACCTGAGTTCAAGTCCTGCTACTGACTGAGTGACCCCAGGCAAGTCACTTATCCTCTAAATAATCTAGGCATTTGTCTAAGGCTGTAAGCTGTAGATCAAAATGCATTGGTAGAGGAGTTTCCTCAGCAGGAATGTAATAAAATCATAACATTTACCACCATCACCCCCTCAAAAAAAAGGAAAGAAAAGCTAAAATGCAGCACATAAGTTCCATCATTGTAACATGAGGTAATGGAAAGAACCCTGGACTTGGGGTCCTTGATAGGGATCTATGGGACAGTTCTTCACCTCTTTATACCTTAGTTTCTTCATCTATAAAATGTGGATAATAATTCTTTCCATATCTTACTGGCTTGTTATGAAGAAATCCTGAGGGTACCATATCATGAAATATGGGTAATTATTTTTATTAAACTTTGATCCTCAACTGACCTTTCTGGATGGTTTTAACTTGCTTAAATCAGGAATATTTTGCAAAGAAATAAAAATGCCAGCATTTTCCCTCTCTCAGTAATCTCTGACTTATCCTGTATATAGCTTTTTTGGTATACATTTGTTTGCATGTTGTCTCCTCCACTAGATTCTAAGCTCCTTGAGGGCAGGGTCTGTCTTTTCCTCTTGTATCTTCAGTGGTTTACACAGTATGTGGCAAGTAGGTGCTTAACAAAAGTTTATTCAGTTGAACTGAGCTTGATAGATGATGTCTAAAGTTCCTTTTAACCCAGGGATTCAATGATTTTGAGGCAGGGCTAGACTAGGTATTGGCCATATACCAATCTCCATTCTATAGTTCATGCTCAGTTGATCCCAGAATTTATCTTGTCATTTCTTCTCCTTTAGATAGCTTACCCCAGTCTCCTTGGCACTTTGTCAGTCTCTCTATTTATAAATTCATCTCACTTTGTAAGTCCAAACAGGTAGGATCCCTAGCTTCTGTAGGAGCTCAGTTCTAGAAGCTGCTCCTACAGGAAGTAATAACTCCAGTCATTAGTGCCTCCCCCTCAAAATTACTTTCTTTATTTGATATTTAATTTTCTGAATAAATACCTACCCCTCCCCCAATAAAATGGAAGCTCCTTGAGATCAGAGGGATTTTTGGCTACTTATCTTTAGTATCTAAGTGCTTAACATAAAGATGTTTTGTGTGTGTTCCTTAGTTGTGGAAGAAGATCATGCCATAAGAGAAATGATGACATGATTTGCACTTTGAGTGAGGGAGGGCTGTGCAGGTCACCAGCCTCACTTCTCCTCCAGAGCCATCTGAATCCAGTGACCAGAGATATTCATCAGGATGACTGGAGATGACCCAGGATGAGGCAACTGGGGTTAAGTGACTTGCCCAAAGTCACACAGCTAGTGAGAATCAAGTGTCTGAGGTGAGAGTTGAACTCAGGTCCTCCTGACTCCTGCACTAGTTCTCTATCCATTTCACCACCGAGCTGCCACACTAAAGATCTTTTAATGCTTTTTTTTGTTTGTAAAGATCTTTTAATGCTTGTGAAAAGAAGGAAGGTAGGAAGAAGGAAAGAAGGAAGGAATAGGGAAGGAGGGAAAACCTTCTCTAATTACACAAATGCAAGGAAGCAGGAGAAAGTATCTTTTCATATCTCTTCTTTAGGTCCACCAATTTCCTTGCGTTTTTCATGGTGGTTGTCTCCAAGGGGAATCTCTTCAATTTTTATATTTTGATATATTTCTATCCCTCTCTTTAGGTCAATAATCTGTCTGTTAATTTCCAAGATGGCAGGGACTTGTTGTAACCTCAACTAGCTATACTACAAGGAGTTCTTCACCAGTTGTGTCTCAGATACACACTGTGACTTCCCTGCTCAAATACTTTTCCTGGCTCCTCATTTCATACGGCATCAAGCTAACTTCCTTTCCTTGACTTTTTAGGTAATTTATAATCTGAATCCACCCTGTAAAATTATTTGAACTCCTCAATCAGCAAAGAAAAATTTAATTATGCTTATTACATTGTGTTTACTGAGGCAGCAAAGTAGGCTCACACTTATTTAGAAAGAGTTTAACTGCAAACATGGAACCAAAATGATTTGGTAGGTAATTTTCCCAATAAATTCAGCTAAAACAAACCTTCTCTGAGCCTCATGGACCCTCCAGTAAATGGAAGAAATGGATTTTCCAGAAGGCCTACACAGATCTAGCTCTAGCATTCCATGAGCCCCACAGTTCTTCCAAAAAGTGAGAGGAGTGGCTTTTCCAGAGGGCCTGGCTCTAGGTCTAACATACTTTAGTCCTCATGATCCCTCCAGCAAGTGGGAGAAATACATTTTCCCAGTCTGGGTGATACCAATGAATCTTCAGACCAGAGGAATTTGCAATTCCTATCTGAATATCAAGGCTCAATGTTTAAGACGGGATCTTGGTAAAGTTTTCTTTCCCAGATATACAAAAGAGTCTACTAGCAAATGTAGAAGACCAAAAGCTATTCTGTAGTAGATTTGTAAAAGAATATGAACAATTATTGAAAAAATGACAAGTTACTAACTTTTAATAAGGTGAAAGAATTCTCCAAATCACTAATAAGAGAAGTGCAAATCTCAACTCAAAGGCTTTACTTTACACCCAGCAAATTTGGAAAGGTGGTAAAAGACAGGAATAGTCAGTCAACATTGGAGGTGTTGTGGGAAATTGGTCAAAACTAATGAATTGCTGGTGGACCTATGAACTGGCTTAAACATTTTGAAAAGCAATTTGAAATTATTTAAAATGCTGAAAATATTCTGATTCCTTTGACCCAGAGATTCTATGGCTAAGTACCTACCTCAAGGATGTTAATGACAAAATATTTAGAGCAGTACTTTTGGTAGGAGCAAAGAACTGAAAATAAAGTAGATGTCCATCATTTGGGGAATGGATAAACAAATTGTGGTATATAAATGTAATGGAAAATTATTATTTTGCTGTAAGAAATAATGAATATAATGAATACAGAGAAACATAGGAAGGCTTATATGAACTTGTACAAAGTGAATTTAGCAGAACATGGAAAACAACATACACAACATGGAAGAAGAACAAAATAATCAAAACTGAATTCTGCAAAATTAAAAAGAGCAAGTTTGACCCCAAAGAAGAGATATCAGAAGATGTCTCCCACCCCTTTGAAGATATTGGGCATATTGTTTTCCTTGTTCTGCTTAATTCACTTTGTATCAGTTCATTCTTCCTATGTGTCTCTGTATTTACCACATTCATTATTTCTTAAATCACAGTAATGATTTTTCATTAAATTCAGGTACCACAATTTGTTTTTCTGTTCCCCAGTGAATGGGAGTATTTCAACATACTGAAAAATACTCTGTAAGTTTTGCTTTTCCCCCTTTTTTATTCTTTGTTATAATTCCCCGTAAGGGGAAGGAGGGACACTTTGAGAAATAATACATAATGCAAAAATAGAAATATAATGTAAAAAAGTTTTATGTAAAATAATACATAATGTAAAAACAAAAGGTATGTATAAACATTTAATTTTTTAAAATGATAAAATGTGAGAACTTGGTTCCTGTGGGATATGCAGAAGTGGCGTATGAGGAGGGGAATAAGGCTATGTTAATTGTGAGCCTTTAGCCCAGTCTCTTCCCACTAATCCTACTTCCCAGAAAAACATGGTTCTCTTCTCTCTTACAGGGAAAAGTAATGAAAAAGCCATAGGGACGATGGCTCAAAATGCATGAATTCATGTACCCTTTACTTACTACCAATAATAAAGCTCTGAATATCAGAGATACCTGTATTGTTGTAGCCATAGGTGATCAAAATAGGAAGATTTTTCCCTTTCGAATAAGGCCAGCCTTGTTTGGAGGTTCAAATAACCTTTTCCTGAAAGTATTAGTGGTCCTTAAAGCTGCTTACTCCTGTTCCTGGAGGCAAGAGACTGGACTTGAAGATCTTTTATTTGTAGGAGTCTACAGTTACTTGCCATGTCCTTTCTAGACTTTTTTTTTTTAAACAAAGGGCTACATCATTATCAACCTGAAACTCATTTCTAATAAGAGCTCCCAGGAGAGTGAAATTGAGATGTTCCCTAGAACACAGGTTCAGTATGACAGGCACGGTTTTATTAAAAACTCAGAGGCAAATCATTATGGTTCCTTCGTTTGTTCTCTATTCATTGTTTTAACAGCTTTATTGGAAACCTCTGGTTGTTTAGACCCAGGAAGGATGAAGATAGATAATCAGGAAAAGAAAAAAGGTGTCCTCAGGATCAGATTTAGAATGGAAGGGTCATTAGAGATCAGATCATCAAGTCTTTATGCAAAGGTTCACATATCTAAAGCTGGAAGTCCACCTAATTCAACCTGCTTGTTTTACAGATGAAGAAATTGAGGCTTGGGGTGGAGAATGACTTGCCTGAGGCCGCACAAGCAGTAAGTGTTACAGTATGGACATGAATGCAGGTGTATTGGCTTCAGAGGTCCTATCCAATGGCCATGCTGCATTTCATACATGAAGATCCTAGGGCCAAGAAACATAAGGTAACTTGGTCAAGATTACAAAGGTAGTGTGTAGAACAACTGAGATTTGAACACAGGTCTTCTGGTGACAAATCTTTAGGTCTTTCCACTATACTTTTTGGTGTTTCTTCCTTCCATTCAAGAATCTAAGCAGGATCAATCGATCAACTAATGAAATAAACAAGTATTTATTGAGCACCTTCTGTGTGGCTAGCACAGCACTGAGTGTTATGGGGGTTCCAAGTCTAAGACCTGGGCCCTGCCTTCAAGCAGATTGTATTCTATTTTGGGAGTACAAAGAAATAAGTGCTAGATTGTGGGGTATTGGATGTAAGGCATTAGAAGTATGGTCTGGAGTAATCAGAGGAGGCTTCATGGAGGAGGTGGGAAATGAACTATGCCACAAAAGATAGTCATATTTGAGATGAATGTTTGTCTAAGGGAACAGTTGAGTAAAGGCACCAAGGTATGCAGGAGAAGGGACAGCAAGGTGGTGCAATGGATAGAGTGCTGGGCTTGGAGTCAGAAAGACTCATCTTCTTGATTTCAAATCTGGCCTCAGATCCTTCCTAGCTGTGTGACCCTGGACAAATCACTTAACCTTCTTTGCATTAGTTTCCTCATCTGTAAAATAAGCTGGAGAAGAAAATGGTAAAACACTCCAGTTTCTTTGCCAAGAAAACTCCAAATGGGCCACAAAGAGCCAGAAACGACTGAAGAACAACATACATAAGAAAAACCTGTGTGAGGAAGTTTTCAGAGGAAGAAATTAAAACTATCTATAGTCATATGAAAAAATGCTCTAAATCACTATTGATTAGAGAGATGTAAATCAAAACAACTCTGAAGTATCACATCACATGATAACATGATAAAATAGGAAGATGATGAACACTGGAGAAGACATGGGAGAGTTGGAACACTAATTCATTGTTGGTGGAGCTGTGAGCTGATCCAACCACTGTGGAGAGCAATTTGGAACTATGCCCAAAGGACTACAAAAATGTGCATACCTTTTGAGCCAGCAATATCACTTCTAGGACTGTAAAAGAGATCATAAAAATGGAAAAGGGTCCCACACGTACAAAAATATTTATAGCAGTTCTCTTTGTGGTGGCCAGAAACTGGAAATCAAGGGCATGCCCATCAATTGGGGAATGGCTGCACAACTTGTGGTATATGAATGTAATGGAAGACTATTGTGCTATGAGAAACGATGAACAGGAAGACTTCAGAGAAGCCTGGAAAAACTTTTATGAACTGATGCTGAGTGAAAGGAGCAGAACCAGGAGAACTTTGTACACAGCAACAATCACAGTGTGTGAGGAATTTTTCTGGTAGACTAAGTACTTCATTGCAATGCAAGAACCTAAAAAATTCCTAATGGACTTTTGAGGCAAAATGCCTTCCACATCCAGAAAAAGAACTATGGAAGTGTAAAGCAGAATGAAGCAGACCATTTTCTTTTGTATTACGTTTTGTTTTGTTTTATGGTTTCTCCCATTCATTTTATTTCTTCTGTTCAAATGACTAAGGTGAAAATGTATTTAATAGGAATGTATGTGTAGAACCTATATAAGATTGCATGCCATCTCAGGGAGGGAGTGGGGAGGGAGGGGGGAAAGAGGGGAAGGGAGAGGAAAAAATTTAAGATATATGGAAGTGATCAAAAACTGAAAACAAATAAAATAATTTTTTAAAAAAAAGAAAAATAGAAATGTCTGTGTAGTGGAAAATGAGACGACTCGTCAACTATAGTGAAGAGTGTATACTGGGGAGCGGGGGGAGTGGGAGATAAAGTTGGAAAAACTTAGTGCTGTCAGATTGTGGAGGGTTTTGAATGCCTGATGAAGAAATCTGGGCATCATTCCTATAAATCAAGGGTCTTCAAACATTTTTGACTGAGCACCTTTCTGAGTAAAGTGTACATATTTACTTACTCTTAAGTTATTTATATGTGCTATTATACTAATAATGATATGCATCAAGAAACATACAGAACTAGAGTATTTAAAAGGGTGGATGAAAAAATATTTGAATCTAGAATCACTAAGGAGTTTATGGAGAAGGGTTCTTTGTTTTTGTTTTTTACTGAGTAGTAAGTTTACATGACCAGACTTGTACTTTTAGAAAAATTAATCTGGTAGCTGTATTCAGGCTGGATCTGGGAAGACAAAGATTTGAAACAGGGAGATGAATTAGGAAGTTCAATAGTCCCAGAGAGAGAGGCAATGAGGGCTTGAACTTCAGTGGTGCCTATGTTAGTAAAGAGAAGACATAAGCCAAGATGACACCAAGGTTGGGAATGTGGATAACTAGAAATACATAGCGTCAAGATGGCAAGTTTTGAGGAAATGATAATCTAATGAGGTCTGCAATGCAGACAGCCATCACCCTGTGCAACTCACTGTGTCCCACTGCAAATGAAAAGTAGGGTTTGAGATGAGGAGGAAGCACATTTCTTACCTACCAGTCACTTCCTGTTACCTAGAACTTAGCACCTTTCATAGGCATGATGTGATGCAGAAGATGAAGTCATTGGAATTGGGGGTAGGGAGAAGGAGAAGTAGGGGTAAGCTCCTACAAGGGACTTTGGTTATGGTGAGCTTATAACCACACTGAGGCAGCAATGCCCATGGGAACCCATGAGGCCAATGGTAAGAGTGCAGATTGGGAAAATGTGGAGATAATGGATAAAGGGGGCAGTACAATTATGTTGGAGACCAGCCTATACTTGGTTATCTAGTGGACAGTGAGTTACAACCCATTTCCATGCTTCTGATTTGTTCATCAATGATTCTTTGGGTCACCGCCACAGCCACCAGTGAGCACACAGGTCTCACTTTGGAAACCATTGCTATAGAAAAGGGGGAATTATTAAAGATCTTTGATTAGGACAGTGACATGAGAAAAACGGAGTTTAAGAAAGATTAATCTGGCAATAGATTTACGCTAATTGCCAGAACCTGGAGAAAGGACTAGAGGTAGGGAAACTAGGCAGAAGATTACTAGAGTAATTCAAGCATGAAATAATCCCATTAGGGAGGTATTAAGGGGAATGAAGGAGAAAAGGAAAAATATTTTTAAAGAAATGACAGGATTCAGTGACTGTGGTTTTAGTGACTGAAGGAAAAGAAACAACGTAAAAGATTTTGAAGGTTTTGGGCCTAATGCTCAAATAATTATGGTATAATGAGAGAAATGAGTTAAGTAGGGAAGGGAACAAGGAGGAAGATGAGCTTATTTTGGAACAGGCTGAGTTGGAAGGGACAGAGTTGTTTAAATGGAGACACTATAAATATTATCTTAAACTCAACATGTCTCAAAATCATCTCTCTTCTGAAATTGCTATTACTGTCAAGGACACTACTGTACTCCAAGTCACCCAGGTTCCAAATCTCGATGTCCTTCTTAACTCCTTATTCTTACTTACCCATGTATTCAATCAGCTGTCAGATATCATTTTTTCTTTTTCTAAGCATCACTCATATGCATCCTCTCCTCTCCTCTCATACAACCACTACTCTAATTCAGTCACTTATCACTTCTTACCAAGATTATTGCTATTACAATCATCCTTTCATTGGTCTCTCCACTCTAATCTCTCCCTACTTCAATTCATCTTCCACACAGCTTCCAAAGGGATTTTCCTAAGGTTGGGTCAGATCATGTCACCCTTCTTCTCTCTCCCCACCACCAATCAATACTATTACGTATTACATACACACATGCACATATATGTATGTATACATGTATGCATGTGTGTAACACACATATATGCATATACATATACATCTGTGTATATATGTATGTGTATATACACAGACATACACGTGATATAAAGTCCCTTGTTTGACATTTTATAGCTCTTAACAACTTGGTCCTTCCTACCTTTCCAGTATTCTTCTATTCTACTCCCACAAATTCTATTATCTATCCACACTGGCATATTGGCTATTTCTCATACATGACATTCCATCTCCTGGCTTGTACATGGCTCCCCATGCCTAGAATGTTCTCCCTCCTAAACTCTGATTCTTAGAATTCCTAACTTCCTTTACAATTCAAGGGCTACCACCTCTGGAAGATGTTCCAGATCTCACCCCCATGCAAAACCCGCAGCTGAGTCTGCCATCCCCTATAATGTCATCTGTTGCTTCCATCGTATTTAGCTTATATGTTCAGATTTCTATGTGCTGCCTTTCTTATTGAATGATATTGAATTGATCCTTGAGGCAGTTTTTTTTTTTCGTTTTTTTTTTCCCACCAGGGCCTTAACACAATAATGCTTTGAGCTCATATTTTTAAACGTTGCTGTCGTTGGATCGTTTTCGTCATGTCCTACTCATTATGACTCCATTTGGAGTTTTCTTGGCAAAGATAATGGAGTGGTTTTTCATTTCTCCAGCTCATTTTTTGAGTGGTTTTTCATTTCCTTCTCCAGCTCATTTTACAAGTGAGGAAACTGAGGCAAACAGGGTTAAGAGACTTGCCCAGCAACATACAGCTAATAAGCATCTGATGCTGGATCGGAACTCAGGAAGATGAGTTTTCCAGACTCCAGGGTCAGTTCTTTATCCACTGAGCTACCCACAATGGCTCATAACCTCCTAATAAATGTTTCCATTGGCTCAGTGCTTCTTTTTCTTCTTAAATCTCTTGCAATCTACCTTCCACTCATATTTAAAGTGTTTTCTCCAAGGCCACTGATGACCTCCTAATTACCATTTTCAATAGTCTTTGCTTATGCCTTCCGTCTTTGACGACTTTGTAGCATTTGGAACTAGCTTCCCATACCTTCCTTCTCAATACTGTTTAACTTCTTAGATTTTGCAAGACCACTCTCTTTGATATCCTCTTACCTCTCTATCCACTCCTTCCGTCTCCTTTGGAGGTGGTTCCTCATCTTCCTCCTACCCCTAAAATACTGGTGTTCCCTAAGACTATTCTTATTCTTTGTAAAAATAACTAGCTTTTAGAAGGTTTGCAAAATGCTTTACATATGTTATCCCACTTGGTCCTCACAATAACTCTGTGAGGTAGGTGCTATTATTATCCCTATTTTGTAGATCAGAAAACTGAGGCCTAGAGACATTAAAAGACTTGCCCCATGTCACCTAGCTAAGAAATGTCTGAGGTAGGATTTGAACTCAGATCGTCTTGACTCCTAGGCCATCTATCTTTCTACTGTCCCATCCAGCTTTCTCTTATATCCTTGGCAAGTACACTTTCTCCTGTGGTTTCTGCTAACTCCCAAATATAGTTGACATACAAATATGTGTATATATAGAGTATGTAGGTAGTTTTCTTCTTAGCTCCAGATTTGTATTTCCAATTTCCTACTTTCACCTGCCTTCCCCTGCCTGTCCTGCTAATACCTCAAACCCAACATATCCAAACCAAATATATCTCTCCCCTCCACATGCTCCTCCTTTGATTCCACTACTTCTGTAAAAAATACCACTGATGCTCCATCATTCAAGTCTGAACCTTTGAGTTTCCTTGACTCTTCTTTCTCTCTAGCTCATCCTCCTCCATGTCCAATCATTTGCCAAATTCTATCTATTCTACCTATTATCTTCTGGATAACTTCCTTCATCTCTATTTCCACTACTGCTGTCCTAGTACAAAACCTTTTTACCACGTGCCTGGATTACTGCAACAGCCTATCTACACACCATTCCCCCCAAGTTCCTCAACTATCTCTCCACCCCAATGTTATGGGGTGTTGTGTGCATGTTGTCCTATGTGTATGTTGTCATGTATGTATGTTGTCATATTATGGACAAATGAATCTTAGGCACATGTGCACAGACCTAATCACTTCATTCACCTGTTCTAATTCCATCAAAGATGTTGAAAAATACTTAGAGGATAATGGAGCTAGAAGGGATTACAGAGGTCATCTACTTTAACACACTAGCCCCCATCATTTTATTGACTAGGAAACTGAGGACCAGAGGCGAGGAAGTGACTTGTCCAAGGTCACATGTGGTCTTTAGGCTGCTAGTCAAGGCCCTCCCCAATCTGGCATCAACCTAGTTGCCCAAACATTTCACACTATTCCCCTCCATGTCTCTAAGCTCCATAGAGCATGGTCCCCTCCATGTCCAAACTGGACTACTTGCTCTCTCCCATACACACTCAGATCCTTCCTGTCTACATTCTTTTGTTTATTCTGTTCCCTGTCCCTTGGATGCCCTCCCTCTTTGTATTCATCCTGCCCATTCTATCTCTTCCAGAAAAAGCTTCCTTGTTCTCCTCAATCAGAAATGGTCTTTTTCTTCTTGTCTCTAGAGTCAGAGGACTGGCTTCAGTTCCCATCTCTGATGCTTACTACCTATGTGACCTTGGGGAACTTACTTTACTTCCCTGGGCCTCAGTTTCCTCATTTGTAAAATGACAGAATTGCACTACATGGCTTCTAAGCCCTATATCTTCCAGTCCCATATCTATGATCCTGTGATTCCCACTTTTGTTTGAATCCTGGCACGTGGCCTTTTGTTTGTACTTCTCTTATAAGTTTAATATGTATTAGTTTGTATTATGGTTATTTGCCATATTTGTTATGAATAATAGCTAATACACACACACACACACACACACACAAAATGTTTTCAAATTTGCAAAGGGCTTTATATATGTTATCTTCTCTGATCCTCAGTCACCCTCAGAAGTAGGTGCTATTATCACCACTTTAGAGGAAGAAATCAAAACTAAACTCCAGAGAAGTTAAGTGATTTGCCCCCAGGTCACAAAGCTAGCCAGTAGCAAAGGCAAGATTTGAACTCAGGTTCTCCTGATTCAAAGTCCAGTGTTCTATCTGTTAAAACAACAGGTGATGTTTCTTTTACCTTTGCGTCTTCTCTCCTTCTGCTATACTCTGGCTGAATGCTTTGTGATAATCACCAATAACTTTATTGAATTTAATTGCACTCATTTTGCCTCCACCCCTACCCATTTCAGAGTCACAGGGCTAAAGCACAAGCTTTTAGGGCTAGAGTAAGAGTTCTTACTAAGCTCTCCTCCAGCTCCAGAATTCCGTGACTATCAGTTCAAATCTCCTCTGGCACTGCACTTGACTCCACCAGCCCACTAGAGCTACCTTTCTCTGTGAAACATCTCTTGCACCTAGCAGTAATCCCACCTCCATCTGAAGCATCTGTGTTGACCTAGAATCAATATAATCATCTTCTCCAGGTTCCATGAAAAACCATCGAACAGAGACGTTGTTTTGTTTTATATTGTCTTTGTTTTTTGCTATTTCTTTGTTTGGATTTGTTTCAGGCAACTTCTAGAACTAGTTAGAACTGTGTTAAAGTGGAACGGGCCACCTCAGAAAAGAGTGGGATCCCCCTCATTGGATGTCTTCAAGCAAAGACTGCACAAAGCTTGTTGGGCATGTTGTGGGGGGGGGGAGTTTTCTTCAGGAAACCATTGGACTCAGTGGCTTCTGGGGTCTATTCTAGATTTGGAATTCTGTTCTTGATTCTGGCAATTGGTATATGAGCTTTGGCTTACATGCATGAGAGAGCAAGCTCTATTTTTGGTCCCTATTGACTCTCCCCCTCTTTCTTGTCATCATGGTACCAGGGACAGAGCAATTTGAATACTTAAAAAAAATCTTTTCATGGATAACTTTTGTTTCTGCCTCCCTTTCACTTCCAAATATGTCTATCCCTTTCACTTCTATCCAAAGAAGAATCCCTCAAAACAAATAAAAGAGAAAAAAAGGAGGGTGAGGAAGCAGTTCAGTAAAACTAATCAACAGATCAACTCCTCAGTCTGACAATGAAGACAATATTCTGTACTCATAGTTTCCAACTTCTTCAAAGAAAGGAATTCTATTTTTGCCTTCCTTCTTTGGGGACAAGCTTGATCATTATAATGACACAGGGTAACTTGAGCACCATAGCATGTAAACACTGACGGAGCTTTACTGTTTACTCTGTGATTTGTGCAGGTAGTTGCCTATGAACATTCAAACCCACTTGCTTTGTGGATCATAGGAGCAAAGATTTCGGTATGGATGGGACCCAAGGTGGCCAGATGTCAGAGTGGATAGAGCACTGGCTTCAGACACTTGCCCTGGGCAAGTCACTTCACCCTTGTTTGCCTCAGTTTCCTCATCTGTCAAATGAGCTGGAGAAGGAAATGGCAAACCATTCCAGTATCTCTACCAAGAAAACTCCAAATGGGGTCACAAAGAGTTGGACACAATTGAAAACAACTGAACAACAATAAGAATGGGACCCAAAGTCATTTTGTCCAACATCCTTGTTTTACACACAAGTCAACTTAAGCCTGAGGGATGAAGCATGTATCCAAACACACCCAGGTAGTAAATGGCGATCACAATTTGAACTCAGGTCCTCTAACTAGAGACAGCTAGGTGGCAAAATAACAGAGCTTTGGGCCTGGAGTCAGGAAGACCTGAGTTCAGATTTGACCTCAAACAGTTACTGGCTATGATACCCTGAACAATTCACTTACCCTCCATTTCCTCAACTATAAAATAAAAATGATAATAGTAGCTGCCTACTCAGTAGAATCAAATGGCTTCATATTTGTAAAGCACTTAGCGAAGGGGCACTCAATGACAAATACCAGTCATTTCATAAGTGCTTATTCCTGTCTTCCCAGACTCCCAGTCCAAGGCTCTATCCACTCTATCAAGGCTGTTTCATTATATAATTGCAAAGACCATCCACCCTCTGAGGCTGTGGTCCAGCCCCTCATCACCTCATGCTTGGATTCTTGCATCTCTGGCTGGCATCCCTGACACATATCTCTTCTTGCTTCAGTTCCTCCTCCTCCGCTCAGCTGTCAGAGTATCTTCCTTAAAGCCCAGGCCTGACCATGTCACCTCCTTCTTAAGTAAACTCCAGTGACTCCTTATCACCTCTCAGATCAAATATAAAATCCTCTGGAGTTCAAAGCCTCTCCAAACTTGCCCCTCCCACCTTTCCAGTCTTCATATGCCTTAAACTCCCTGCTCCTACTCTGATATGGTGACATCAGTTACTCTGATGTTCTTTAAACAAGATGCTCCATTTCTCAGCTCCAGGCATTTTTGACTGGCTGTCCCCCATGCCTGGAACACTCTTCCTTTTCATCTCCACCTCCTGGCTTCCTTGGCTTCCTTCAAGTCCCAGCTAAAACCCCACCTTGATTCTAGTGCCTTCACTCTGCTGATCATTTCCAATTTATCCTGTACTTATAGCTGGTCTGTTTGTGTGTGTTGTCTCTACCGTTAGTGTGTGAGCTCCATGAGAACAGAAACGTTGCTTTTCTTTGCATGCCGATTGCTTAGGACACTACCAGGCACGTAGTAGGTGTTTAAGAAATGTTTACTGACTGACTGACAAAGCCCTACCTATAAGCACAAGGCAAGAACACCCCCATTTTTTCCTTTATATAGTCACTTTTGTTCTATTTTGTCCTTGGCCAGATTTTTCACTCTTTACCAGGGCCTTAAGGTCAAATTCTTTTGCAAAAGAACTTGCAGTTTTATCTGTACAGTAAGGTTTTAGAATTAGAAGGGCTATAAGGGTGTTCCTGTGGTTTTACAGATGAGGAAATTGAGGCCCAGAGAACAGCACTGATGCACACAAGGTCACATTGCTCAAGTGCCTTTAAGATGAAAATTTTCTGCAGGCATATGGTTTTGTTTGATATCTTTCCCCCCAAGAAAATCCCTTGTGTTCCCAGCAGGACTAGAAAATTCAGCAGAGCCCATAACATTCTCCCCCTCCCCCCATGGCTATTCTATTTATTTTCTGACCCAATTATTTGGAATTAAACAATGTGTTTATTCCCTAGAGCCCCAGGAAACTGCCTGCAACTTGACTTTGAAGTCTTAACACCACAGCAGCCTCACTGTGTGACCTGGAGGAAATCAATTAACCTCCTTGGGCCTCAGCTTTCCCACCTGTAAAACAAGGAATTATTAGTCTGGTTATTATGGGATGTGCCTATGCCCTGCAGAAATGGTAGGAGTCCTTGCAAATTAAAATGATTTCCAATGAAAGCAGTCATATTCTGATAGCTGTTACAGCATTCCAAGACTGATCGACCTGGGTACCAGTTAAGGTTCTCACACAGAAATTAAAGATGCTTACTCAGGCAGTAGTGTATCCTCTTCACGGTTATTACAAATTGCAGCACAGTTACTATGAACCTTTATAATATGTTTCTCTGTTGATTTTGCCCTGGTCAGAATATAAATATTGAGGGCAGGAATTGGCTTCCATCCCCCACTACAATGCCTTCCACATAGTAAGTGCTTAATAAAGGTTTTCTAAATTCAATTGTTGAATTTTACTACTAAAGCAAAAGCATGAGAAGAGCTGAGAGGTAGTAAGGGAAGTAGATATATCCAAAAGATTTAGAAAACAGTTCCCAATCCACATTCAGAGGTGAAAGAAAAAGAAAAAAAAAACCATGATAAAGATGATGACTTTCATCTGGCTAGTGTTTTGGAAAGTAGGTAGCAACGTGAATAGAATGCTGGGCCTGAAGTCAGGAAGACTGGTGTTCAAATATGACCTCAGATACTTACTAGCTATGTGACTCTGGGCAAGTCACATAACCCTGTTTGCCTCGGTTTCCTCATCTGTCAAATGAGCTGGAGAAGGAAACAGCAAACTACTCCAGTATCTTTGCCAAGAAAACCCCAAATGGGGTCACAAAGGGTTGGACGGAATGGATATAGTCAGAGATAGATGCATCTTGGTATAGAGAGTCAACTTCAGGAATCAAAAGAACCTCTTTTCAAGTCCTGCATCTGGCATATACTATCTGTGTGATTCCAGGGAAGTCACACACTTAGAGTAGTCTCTAAGACAAGAAGGTGCAGATTTATATTGCCATGATAATGGCTAACATTTATATAATGTTTACTATGGGCCATATGTGTTCATATGAACTATTTGTGCCCAGCCTGTGGGTAGAGCCTTCCAAGCTCATATTGGTCTGATCAGCCACAGTCAGACACACTGTACCTTGACCCTAACAGAGTGATGTCATTTTGGTCTTCTTTGAGAACAAAGGACAATGTGCCAGATACTGTGTTTAACGCTTTACAATTGATATCTCACTTGATCTTCACAACCTGGGAGGTAGGTGTTATTATTATCTCCCATTTACAGAGGAGAAAAATCAGGCAGCTAGAGGTTATCTGACTTGCCCAGTCACACAGCTAGTAAGTGTTTGAGGCTAGCTTTAAATTTAGGTCTTCCTGACTTTGGGGCCACTGTACCATCCACTAGCTGCCCATAAAATGTTTCTTGATCAGGCATCTCATATACTAATGAAATAATGAATCTAGTCCAAAAGAGGGGAAAAAAGCACCTAGCACTATGCTAGGACCTAGGTACACAACAGAATAAACAACCAAAAGCAAAAACTCCAGTATCTGCCTTTAAGGAACTTATATGGTATTTGTTGGATACAATACACCAATAAATAATATATATGTGGCTTTGTATGCATGACATATATGTGTGTTTACATGCATATATGCATATGTATACACATATACGTGTATATATACACACAAATATGTACAGGGAGGTGCTGATCCTTAGTGAGATGGAAAGAAAAGCTTCCCTAACATTGAGCAGTATTAGCTAATAAAAGGATGGGTTATAGAGGGAAATTGTGTAATCTCTTTCCCAAAGGGTTTGACAAATAGGCCAGATCTCAAGTTTTTTCTGAGATGACAACAATGTGACTCTGTCTGAAAGCGGGGAATGAGCCAGATAACTTCTTGTGGTCCCTTCCAGCCTTTAGAGACTATGCTTCTATTGTGAAACTAACAAAGTAAAAATGTACCATTTTCCCAGCCTCCCTTTAATCAATGCTGCTTGATCGGGGCATGATGACTCAAATAACACAGATCGATGCATAGAAAAAGGAAGCCATTACTTTGACTGAAAAGTGCTTTTTATGCCTCCTCTGGGTTTCCTTGGGTCTGAATGCACCTTCACCAGGAGGGATGAAGTATCTACACACAGGCCCAGCACCTTCCCTCATCTTCCATAGCTAAGGTCACTAGGGAAAGGATGGGCTGTCCAAGTCAGGGGCTGCCTTTCATCTTGAAAGCACAGCACTTTGGGGATCACTTACTGTCGTCTCTGAATGAAGCAAGGGTCCATTTCAGGAAAGCAATTCTGTGCTTTCTGTACCACATAAACCTCTTTCCTGACTCAACTCCCCCAACTCCTCCCAATGGAGAAGAAGCAGAGCTAGATCTGCTGGCTGTCCAGGATTGGCTAGCCCTTTCAGCAGGGGCTGGGGAGTATTCATCTCCTTCAGTCTTCCCTATTGCCTTGGGAATTTCATGAAGGACAAAATGCACAATCTGTCATGTCTCCTTTACTCTCTTTTTTTCCTCTGGCTTCAGCTAAGCTCATATCCATTTCATATGTACATGATGTTCATGGCATTAAAAGATAGATGAATAAATGAATGAGAAAACATTTATTAAGTGCTTACTATGTGTCAGATACTTTGCTAAGTTCTGGGGAGACAAGTATAAGTAAGCAAAGAGCTTCCATTCTGAGTAGATAGAGGTACAGAAAAAAGGGGTTGTATATGACACCATGAATCTTTATTAGTACAGCTTTAAAAAAAAAAGTGTTGTTTTTTCAGTAATATCTGACTCTTTGTGGCCCTATTTGGGTTTTTCTTGGCAAAGATACTGGAGTAGTTTGCCATTTCCTTCTCCAGCTCTTTTTATAGATAAGGAAGCTGAGGCAAACAGGGTTAAGTGACTTGCCCAGGGTCACACACTTAGTAAGTATCTGAGACCCAGGAGTCTTCCTGACTCCAGCTCTGGTGCACTCTCCACTGCATCACCCAAGCTACCTCTTTTAAAGTATATATTAGATTTAATTAATCCTTAACTAACTGGCAATTCCAATATTGCCCTGTTTGTGCCTCTTCTAAACTTCCTTCTGGTCTCTTCTATATATTTTAATTTTTCATTTACATTCTTTTTTTCTTTTCTTTTTTTGGTGGACTGGCAGTGGTGGTATCACTACCTTCCCACTCTCACTTCTAACTCCCACCATCCAAACAAATAATAATGATAAAAGTCCTCCCTTGTATTAAATACACATAGTCAAGCAAAATAAACCAACACATTGGTCTGTCTCATTCTCTACCTCTAGATTATTGCCATTTCAAAAAAAAAAAAAAGCATTTCTTAGGTGCCTGCTCTGTGGCAGGCACTGAGCAAAGTGCTTTAGAAATATTAACTGGCTTGATTCTCATAAGGATCCTAAGAAATAGATGCCATTATTATCCCCATTTTACAGGTGAGGAAATTAAGACAGAGCTAGAGTGAATTTCCCAGTCTCTCAGAGCCAGTATGTGAGAACTAGAACCCAGGACTTCCTTACTGAGGCTGCCTGTCTATTCATGATACCATGCTGACTGTCTGCTGGTTACCTGGATGTCCTTTAACTTCACTGGATATGAGTTTTCTTATCTATAAATTGAGGATATTAGCATGACTCCAAAAGAATGAGAATAAAGTCTGCTTACCATCACTTGGCAGAGAGGAAGCCATGAAGTGTGATAGAGACCTGAACTTGACATTAGGGACCTCCAATTTCAAATCTGTCCTCAGATACAACTTGACTGTGTGAGCCTCGGCAATTCACTTCCATTCTGTCTTCCTCAGTTTCCTCACTTTTCAAATGCAGATAATAATAGCACCTATTTCCCAGGATCCTTGTAAAAGCACTTTGCTTAATGCTTGGCACAGAGTAGGTACCTAGTTATTTTTTTTAAACAGCAATAATCCAGAGGTACAGAATGAGGCAGAGGTGTTCACACATGACTGATGTATTGATATGTTTTTATTAGCTATGTGTATTTGTTGTAAGGGCTTTATCATTACTACTGTTATTATTTTTGTGGGTAGGAGAGTTAAAGAAAGGAGTAGAAAGGAAGTGATATCTACCCCCACACACAAAAAGAAAAAAGAAAAAAGGAAAGAGCATAAATGAAAAATTAACCAAAATATGTAGAAGAGACCAGAAGGAAGTTCAGAAGAGGCACAGACAAACAGGACAATATTGAAAGTATTTAGTTAAATTTAACATATACTAAAACAGAACAAAGCAACAAATCTATAACCTCTTTTCTGTTTACTGTATAAAGCAATCTTTGTTTGTGGATGTTTGTCCTTGATAATACAAAAGAAAATTAAGAATTTTTTTAAAGAGGAAATTGAATTAGAAAACTTTCAGTCAATCTGTTGGCTTTTCTTCAGAGCTCCTGGTCATCTGCAGATTTGAGGAGCGTGCTAACTATGTCTTAATCCAAGTCACTGACAGAAATATTAGAGAGCACAAAGTCAAGCACATAGCCTTAGAAGCTCCATGGGAGATTTCTTATCTCATTTAAATCAAACTGAATAACTAGAGTTCCTTCCATCTGTAAATTCCATGATTCTATGAACACTGACCTGAAATAAATTAGACTGCATGTAAGAACTTCAGTAATGGTAAAAAATAAGAGTTGGGTTGAATTCAAGAGATGGTGGGTCATAATATAAAGTGCACTGAACTTGGAGACAGAAGATCTGAAGTCCAATATTTATGAGCTCAGTGTCCTTGGGCCAGTCAGCTCACTTTTCTGAGCTTCAGCTTCTTTTGAGTGAAAGGGAATAATGACTTCTAGTATTACCTATCAACCTTTTCAGAGTTGTCTGGAAGAGCCAATGATATAATTTATGTAAAGGTCTTTGTGAGAACAATATAAATAACAGAAATTATTATTTTATTTTTCCTCTAAAATCAGAAATGACTGGAAAAGAGAGGGGAGGGAGGGGAGGGAGGAGAGGAAAAGAAAGGAGAAGAGGGGAGAGAGAGGGGGAGAAGAGGGGAGAGGGGGAGAGAGAGAGAGAAAGAGAGAGAGAGGAGAGGAGAGGAGAAGGGAAAGAAGGGAGAGAAGGGAGAGAAGGGAAGGGAAGAGGAGGGGAGGGCTGTACTGTTTGAGGCCAGATTTGAAGGCAGGGTCTACTGACTCCAGGGGTGGCACTCTATCCACTACACCACCTGGTTGCCTTGGACCCTTGATTACTCTGTGACATTCCAACTCCAGGCCAAAATCATGGAATTTAATTCCATTCATATTTATTAAATTTCTACCATATGCATATGTTATGTTCATATGCACTGCCTTAAAAAGCAGGTTAGGAGCTGAGGATACAAAGACAACAAAAGCAAATAGGTCCTACCCTCAGGTACCTTACATTCTACCGGACATCCCAGGTAGATATATTTTTTCTCTTGGAATGTGTGGTCTTTTGGCCACGGCAAATTGGCATGAAATTAATGAGAAAACAGTTTGAGTGCAACAAAGATTTGTATTCCTTATTCTTCTCCTCCTCTTCTTTTTCTTCTTCTCTTTCTTCTCTTCCTCTTCCTTTTTCTTCTACTTCTTTTTCTCCTCTTCCTCCTCCTCCTTCTTCCTCCTCCTCCTCCTTCTTCTTGTTCTCCTTCTTCTTGTTCCTGTTCTTCTTTTTCTTTTTCATCTTCCCTTTCTCCTCCTCTTCCTCGTCCTCTTCCTTTCCCATCTCTTTCTGCTTCTTCTTTGCAATGACCTTTTTTTAATCTTAAAAAAATTCTAATTTTATTTGCAAATTCTCTCCTTCCCTGGACCTTCCTCCTCACCCATTAAGAAGGCAAAAAAAATATGATATGCATTAATGTTCCATTTCTATTCACCTGAAAATCAAATTCAGATTTACTGAATTTACTGAAGCTTCCAATTCTAGGAGACTTCAAAGTCTTCCACTCTATTACGTAGGCTGCCCACATGCTTTAAATGAAGTTTCTCAAAATACAGACTATACTTCTTCAGGCCCTTCTCAGTCCCACCTACTCTGTTCCACCCTCTGCTCTGTACTCACTCAGCACTAAAAAAAAAAAAAAAAAGAAAGAAAAAAGTTTAAAACCTCATTTAAAAGCCATCCCCTTGAAGGCAAAGATGGTAATTAAGAAATGATGTAAAGCTATTCATTGGGCACTTTAATTAAATATGCTAATTCCCTTTGAGCTTCCTCTGTTGGAGTAAGCTGGATTGACTGCTCTCCATTGAGAGATTTGGGGGCTAAATTGGTATACAGGGAAGACTGCAGGAGGGAGGGAACATCAAAATTGTGATTGGACACTCAATTTGACACAGGAGTGCTTCTTATAGCACGAGGCCATGAGTGCAAAGGAAATCTGGCCAGTGCCTCTTCCCTCGGACCTTCGTGTACTCCTACAAAATTTGTCTCTATGCCCTTTCCCAGGCCGTTTCTCCTTACTAGAACACTCTCTTATTACCCCCCCCCCCCCCATAGTAACCAAGCTTCCCCATCCCTCCTTTTAAAGGGTAATTGTTCCAAGAAGGCTTCCCAGACCCTGTGGGGGTCTTGCCTAAAGTCAGAAATCACTTAAATTGGAAAGGATTTTAGAGATTATTTAATCTATCGTCCTCCTTCTTGCAGATAAGGAAACTGACACCCAAGGAGGTTAAGTGACTTCCCCAAAGCAAGATTTGAACCCAGATTCTGACTCTAGATCTGATGCTGTTTCCACTGTCCAAAAGCTGACTGTGTTCAGTCCCAGGACCAGAAGAGCTAAATTCAGAGGCTCATCACTAGAACCAGCTGATGGATGTTTTTTTTATTTTTTAGTCACAGACATTCAAGGAGCCCATATGCAAAGGCATGGCAGGGTTGCCATCTGCATTGGTTCAGAAAGTAGCTCAGGAAGCCTTCTTCCACTCTAGTTAATTTCAGTGCTTCCCCTCGGTTGATTATTTCCTATCTATCCTCTAAGTAGCTTACTTAGTATATATGTGTTTGCAAGTGACCTCCCCTGTTATACAGTAAGCTCCTTGAGGGCAGGGACTGTCTTTTGCCCCTTTCTGTATCTCCAGTACTTAGCACAGGGCCTGGATTAATATATAGGTGCTTGATGAATGTTTGGTGAATTGAATCTAAGTACCTGTAGCAGTAAAATCATAGCTTCCTCAAGAAAAATGACTTGGCCAAAGTCACAGGGACAGTAAGCATTCAAAACATTGCTTTGATACTTACTGCTTGGGTGTTCCTGGTAGAGTCACTTTCTGGGCCTCTGTATCTTTATTTATAAAATGGAGTAGTTGAGCTTGATAAAATCTGAGATCCCTTCTGGCTTTAAATCTATAATGCTATGATAAACCTATAATCCTATGATATCCAGAAAACCTTCCTAATATCAAGATAAGGAATGAGACATTCAAGGTAAGTGGCCCAGGAAACTCTTCTCCCTACTGCTTTCTAAGCAAGAAGTCTAGCTGATTTGGGGGAAAAGAAAACAGAAAGACAGGAGAGGACACGGGAGGTGAGGAGAGGAGAGGGAAGAAGAGGAGGGGAGAGAGGAGGAGGGGAGAGCAGAGCACAGGAGAGGAGAGGAGAAGAGGGGAGGGGAGGCATTGTGTGTATTGCAGCTTTAGAGTAACCAGTACCTCAAGGACCACAGAATCTTCTTCCTTGATTATGCGTCTGAAAAAGTAACCAGCTGTGCATTTCCCTGTCCCTTTTGAAGATCTCTCACAACATGTCCTTGGAATAATTTCAATATTTGTAATCTACAACTCCAAAGGAAGACAGAGATGAAAAACCAAGGAGAGAGGGAGAGAAAGAACAGAGATGAATCCCAAGACTTAGTGAAAGGTGATGCGCTGAATAGGAAGCACAGTGTCTAAATGGCGGGGAAAGAGAATAAGCAAATAGGATAGATTAGACATACATTAACCAGGTGGCACCACAGTGCCTAAAGTACTGGACCTGGAATCAGAGAGACCTGAGTTCAAATCTAGCCAATTACCAACTGTGTGACCTTGGGCAAATCACTTAACCTCTGTTTGCCTCAGTTTCCTTATCTGAAAAATGGGGTAATAGCAGCATCTCTCTCTAAGGATTGTTTTGAGGATCAAATAAGATCATTGTAAAGTGCTAAGCCATATGGCACATATATAAATGTTAGCTATTATTATTATCATTATAAATCAGTATGGAGTTGAAAATAGATATATTTGAGTGGTACATGAAGAAATCATTTCTACAGCTTTCTGAGTTACCCTTTGTATGTGAAGGCAGATGCAGTGTGGAATCTGAGTTTACAAATACAAAAAGTTCCAAAAGGATGGAGGTACTTGTGTATTTTTTAGATAAAAGACAGTATCTCCAGAGTAGTAACTCCACAAGGGCCAATTGCTAGAGAGCAGGCCCCCTGAGAAAAATGGCAGGTACTACCTGGTAAACGGGGCAGAACTAAAGAATCCAGAAAAGGGGATGAATTATAAGAGACATGATACATAAGAGGGCTGAGAGATGCATTACAATAGGCAGATTTTCAGAGAACACAAGTGGGGCCCCTATAAGAACTACATCCTAGCCACTAAAAATCAAAAACTAAAGATGAGATTGCCCAGCCATTGTCAGAGATCTTGGGAAGACTGTGGAGAAGGCAAGAAACACCACAGGATTGGATAAAGACAAATGTTATCCCTCTTTTCAAAAACACGGAAGAGAACAGAATCTGAAAATTGTAGACATCTGAGCTTGACTTAGGCTACAGGAAAAATTCTAGAACGTTACATTAAAGTGACAGTTAGTGAGCATTTAGAAAAGGAGCCAGGAATCACCAAGAGCCAATATGGCTTCATCAAAGACAAGTCACGCCAGACTAACCTTATTTCCTGGTTTGATAGGGTGATTAGACGGGCAGATCAAGAAAATGAGTAAGATAGTTTATCAAGATTTTAGTATTGACAAGGACCCACATACTATTCTTGAGAAATAAATGGACAGGAGTAGGTTACACAACATACTTTCAAGTGGGTTTAGAACTAGGTGAATGACCAGATTCAAACAGCAGTCATGAATTGTTCCATTTGAGTGAGGTAAGAGGTCTCCTGTGGAACTCCCCAAGGATGTGTGCCTGATCTTGTGCTGTCTAATAATTCTATCAATGACTTAGATTAAGGTGTAGACAGCATGCTCATTAAACATGCTGATGATGCAGAAATGGGAAAGATAGCTAACAGACTGGCTGAAAATCAAGAACACAAAAGATCTTCATGGCTAGGACAAGGGAGGGGAACCTGTGGCCTCACAGCCACAGGTTACCCTCTACATCCTCAAGTATTGCCCTTTTCAGCTAAAAGGCTGCACTTGAGGACCTCGAGGCCACAGGTTCCCCACTCCTGGGCTAGAAAGTGGGGCTGAATCCAATCAATAAGACAAGTCTTGAGTCAGAAGTCTCTTTGAACTTCAGGCCTTTTAAAGGCCTAAAGCTGGAGTCTTGAGCGGAATGCCAATGAGGGGAAGTTCTGATGATAAGGACAGGGCTTAGGGGTTGGGACAGATTCCCTGAGCAACAGCTATGGTGGCTGGGAGCAAGGACTCTAGGGACTGGGAATGGCATGGCAGCAACCATTTCTACAGGGAATATTTGTAAGTCAGAAACTATGTTTTACTGCTCTTGCTGAAACATGAAAACAATTTTGTATTCCAAGAACATAAAACGTGGCCAAGAACAGCGAAGTCAGAGGCTGATCCCTGGGGAGACAGGCTGAGAAGGGCAATAGAACAGAGTCAGTGCACAGAGAAGGTTCTCAGCTAAACAGTCCATATAATTCCTAGCTTTTCAAGTATGATCCTCAACCTGATACATAGGAGAAAGGAATCTCAGACCTTGCCCAACCTTCATCCAAGAGGAGGAGTAAAAAGAATTCAGATGGCAAGTTCTTTTTAATAAGGAAAAAAAAATCAACATAATACTAGCTGTGTGACCTTGGGAAAGTCATTTTACTTCCCTGAGTCTGAGTTTTCCCATCTGAGGTGGCATTATTGGTAATAGGCTTAGGGTCAGGAGGTCATGAATTCTAATCTTACCTCAGATATTCACCATCTGTGTCACCCAGGACAAGTCACTAAATCTCTCTCAGGCACAGTTTTGCCATCTATAATCATTAGCACTTATCTTCACAGGGCTGCTGGTGTAGATCAAATGAGATTAAGGTCTGCAATTTTATTATTATTATTATATCTGTACAATAAAGGAGTTGACCTGGATGATCTCTAAGTGACTTCTACCTTTAAAAGTCTATGACTCCTTGAGCTGTATTTGGATGAGTGTGGATCTCAAGGGAATAGTAGACATTGTAAATACTATAGTCAAAGGGCAGAGAATCTAGGTCAGATCTCTGGTGCCTCAGGAGCAAGACAAGGAAGGTCTGAGGAAGAGAAATAACTTTCTCTTTTCCCTCCATGCCTTGAGGGGCTGGATTTCTTTCAACCCTATTCTTTTTTTTAAATTAATTTTTAGTTTGCAACACTCACTCTTATAAGATTTTTAATTCTAAAATTTTCCCCTCTCCCCAAGATGGCATGAAATCTGATATAATCAATCCCTTTCTTTCATTACTTTCTCTCTGTACCATAAGAAGAAGGTAGGGGAGAGTCAGGATTCCCATTTCTGCTTCTAAATAGCTTTGAGGACTTGAACAACTCATTCATTCACTTCTTGGAGCCTCAGTTTCTTCTTCTGTGAAATACAGAAATTGAACTTGATAATCCTTAAGACTGCTTACAGTTCTAACCATCCCTCATTTTCTTTTCTTTGACTTCTCTCTTCCTAACCTTTCACACCAATCTCTAGACATCTTTTACAAAGAACCCACTCCACAATTATGATTGTTTTCAATGAGCCTGATTTTTGTCATGGACAAAAGGTATCTAAAGGTTATGTGAAGATAAGAATTTTAGACAGCTAGGTGGCATAGTGGATAGAGTGCAAGACTTGGTGTTAGGAAGACTTGAGTTCAAATCTGGCTTCAGATACGATATAACCATGGCAAGTCACTTAACCCCTCTGTGCCTCAGTTTCATCCTAAAATGAGGGGGGTTTGACTCAATGGATTCTAAGCCCTTCCAGTTCTCAGTCTATGAGCCTCTAATCCTAATTTGCATGATCAAACTATAAGGAGAAAGATGTTGAAGAGAAGATTTCATCAGAGTTATAGAATTATGGACTTGGAAAGGAATTTAGATGTCATCTCGTTCAGGACCATATTTTAAAAGTGAGGAAATGAAGGACCAGAGAAGTAAAATAACTTGTTTTAAGTAGTTAGTGGCAGAACCAGGACTAGAATCTCTCTCTGTGTGTGTCTCTCTGTCTCTCTCTCTCTGGCAATTAAGGTTAAGTGACTTCCCGAGGGTCATACAGCTAGTAAGTATCGGAGACCGAATTTGAATTCAGGTCCTCCTGACTCTATCTACTGCACCACCTAGCTACCCCATGTCTCCTACTTCTCAACCCATCACTTCACCAGGAAACCTCCTTACCAAGAAGAAGTGAAGCTGATGTAAGAGGTGGGTCTACGGTCCGAGTCCCTTTGCTGCAGCTTACTTCATCAGTATCCCCCAGGGTTATAAAAATGCTTTGTAAGCCACAAAATGCTGTAAGGATGTGAGCTGCTATTAAAACATAGTGTAAGCTGGAGAGAGATCTGTTTCAGAATTGAAAGAAGGTGATTCACAGAGCAGAGCGACACTTAGTCCTGGTTCTCCCAAAGACACTATACTCAGCCTGGGTGTCACAAGCAGGGTGTGCCTGGTGTGTACACAGTCAGGCTGCTGCTGCTGCTGACCGTAGGTGGCTGCCTACAGGCTTTGCTGTGAGAAGCCATGAAAATCTCGCCCACCCCAAAATGCCTCCCCCATCAGCTTTCCACAGTGACTGAAACTTCCACTATGAGTCACTTCTCTAGGCTAACCCTGTTACAGTGAAAATTCCCCCCAGAAAAGGGCTTCTTAAACCATTTTGTATGTTGAATCCCTTGGCCATCTGATAAAGCCTATGAATTCCTCCTTCTTAGAGTACTTGTTTTAAAAGCCTAGACTACAGCACAAAGGATTACCAAGAAAATCAATTATACGGAAGTACAGCACTCCAAATTTTTCAAATTCAAATTTGCCATACAGTGATATATGTGCTTCTTTATCAACATGTCACATAACAAGATAATACATGTAAAATATAAGCAAGTTGAAGAGTCTAATAGCTTTTCAAAGTAGTGATGAGCATAAATGATATTTTGAGATATCTGTGACACTGATGTGATTTGAAAATATCTATAATTTCTATTGGTGATAATGTCACAGGTGCCGTTATTCCAACTGCAGTTTGTTATTCATAACTGAAGGGAATGATAAATTTCAGCTCAGGGTTAGCGAAACCAAAAATGTAATTCCTTCCCCCATCGAAGTTTCAAAGACTTCCTGCAATGTATTCAGAACCCTTTTGTGAATCCTAGGTGAAGACCCTCAGCACCACAGGAATAATGCCATAAGCCATTATTGGTCATTAACACCACTGTTGGAATTCATTTTATCAGGTAGCCTGGCTCTGCAAGGAGGTGAGTGATGGAGGGTTGGGGGATGGGATGGCAGTTTGTATGGGTGAGGGAAGGTAGGAGGAAGGCTTCGTTATAGAAAGGATCAAAGACTTACATCAGGAAATTTGGGCTTGAGGCTTGACTCTTCTTGTCCAAAGTCCCATTTTGCCTGGTTGTGATGTGGAGATGACTGTGGATTTCCCAAAGCTCTGGTAGCTAGAAAAGCTTTTGAGTGTGGGTCTGGTGATGGGCTATATGACAGGATCACAGATTGAGAGCTAGAGGAGATCTCACAGACCATCTAGCCCAACGTCTCAGGCAAATAACATGGAGGGAAATCAAATGACTTGCCCAGGGTTCTGAAGGCAGGTAGCCCACAGGTAGGATTTCAAGGGAGGTTCTCTGACCCCTGACTTTGCGTTGTCTTTCATTGTATCATGCTGCCTGCATGTGTTCATTCAGTCCCAGGACCAGAACAGATAAATTTCAAGAGCCCGGTGTTAACAAGCGACAATTATTTTATTTATAAAGCCATGGTGGGGTTGCCATCTGTACTGGTAGGAGGAGCCCCCATATCAATCACATCATGGATGCCTGAACTATTAAACACTGTCCTATTATTCTGCATTGGCATTCAGAGCCATTGCTAGGACTTTTAGCACACCAGATAAGTACAGCAAACCACTGACATACAGGGCAAGGACACCCTTAGCAGAGGGGCCTTAACCCATCTTAACACCCATGGGGGTAGGATGGAAGAAAAGTTCAGCCTAGACTACCATCTGGTCGCTTCCTATTTTAACTAATGATTCTTGTTAATGAGGTACTAAGCTCTGTTGTTTCTACAAAGCCCTCTAAATTCGGAACCCTGGGGGCAAAGTCTCAGTCAGCCTTTCTCTCACTCCGCCCCATTCACAGCTCAGCTAAAAATTCCTTCCAATTCTAGCTGGCTAAGGCAGACATTAGATGGGGTGGTTACCCCATTTAGCATTGAACCTGGAGTCGGGAAGATTTGAGTTTAAATCTGGCCTTCCTGGGCAAGTCCCTTAACTAATGTCTGCCTCAGTATCCTCATCTCTAAAGTGAGGATAATAAGAACGCCTATCTCTCAGTGTTATAGGATAAAATGTGACATTTGTACAAAGCCTTACAAATTTTAAAGCACTAAGTTGTAATTATTTACAATAAGTTGTAATTATTATCATTATAATTATCAATAAATCTAATCTAAACTGTTACATAGCCATAGTCTGTTAATGCATCCACAGACATAAAAATGCTCAAATACAATGAACAGCCAATTTGACTGGGATCTATTAAAACCACTGTCCTCCTTGGGAAGTTCTCACTTCTGCTTTATAGCTGTTCCTTACCTTTTGGCCTCACTCTACAGGATCACAGGATGGCAGATTTAGAGCTGGAAGGCACCTAAGGGGCCATCGATTCTAAATCTCTTGTTTTACAGATGAGAAAACTGAGGCAGAGAGAGGCCAAGTGACTTGCACAATGTCACACAGCTAGTAAATTTCTGAGGCAGGTTTTATGCAAGTCTAGCATTCTATTCACTGTGCCACCCCACCCTCAAATCTACATTTTCAAATGCTTCCCTCATCAAAGATGCTTCTAACTGGCAAAAATCAGGTACAGTTAAAAAACACAAAATTTAAGAGTGGGTTCTTTGTCAAAGATGCCTAAGGAAATGATGTGAAAGAATGGGAAACAACAAGCTTTTAATAATTACTTATTATATGTATGATGGGGCAGCTAGATGGCACAGTGGAGAGAGTGCTGGGCCTGGAGTCAGGAAGACTCCTCTTCATGAGTTCAAATATGACCTCAGACACTAACTGTGTGATCCTGGATAAGTCACTTAACCCTGTTTACCTCAGTTTCCTCATCTGTCAAATGAGCTGGAGAAGGAAATGGCAAACCACTCCAGTATCTTTGTCAAGAAAACCCCAAATGGGGTCATGAAGAGTTGGACACAATTGAAACAACTGAACGACAAAGTATGTCTGATGTGCTCAGTGCTTGGGACATAAAAATGGCAAGAGGGAAAGTGGTCCCTGTCTCTAACAGTTTACGATCTACTAGGGGATTCACACTGACTATTTGTGCCTGACCTGTGGTAGAGCATTCTAAGCTCATGTTGGTCTGATCAGCCATCGTCAGACACACTGAAACTTGACTCTAACATAGTGATGTCATTTTGATCCTCTTTGAGAAAGAAGGACAACTAACCAACCAACCAACCAACCACCACATCCTACTAGGGGATTAACAATGAGACAAGCAAGTACAAGATAATTGCAGTGTAGGGAGAACAATACACACGTGGAGGTCAGGAAAGCTTCCTGGAAGAGGTAGCAGCCAAGCTGACGCTTGAAGGAAGTGAAGGATTGCAAGGGAGGAAGGTAAGGAAGAAGAGCATGTGAGTACCAGATGGTTTGTATGAAGCCACTGGGGACAGGATATCGATAGAAGACCAAGTTCAAGGCAATAGTGAGTAGGCCAGTTTGTCTGGGACATAAAAACTGCTAACCCTATATGGAAGTTTATGGATTATCTCATCTTATCTCTTCAAGGCAGATGCTAGTAGCCCCATTTTATAGATTAGGAAATATTAGAGCTTAAATGCCTTGTCCATGCATTGTTAGTTCCTGAGGCAGAATTTGAACTCAGGTCTTCCAGACTTCAGGACAAATGCTCTACCCACTCCATTAACTGGTTGACTTTCATTGAGAGTCACTACAGTAGTTGTATGGGGAAAAAAACGTCTTGAAGGGTTATGCAGAACCAGACAGCTAGACAGAAAAGGGCTTTAAATGTCAAGCCATGATACTTTTTAGCTTTCCCCCTAATAAGATGCTCGTTCTCTATTCAAGTTGTCTAAACACAAGATGGAGACTTTATCTGTGACTTGGCAAAATGAGAGTTATTCATAGATAGGTGTAACATATTGGCCTCCTTGCTTCAAGTCTCTTCCCATTCCAATTCATCTACTCAGTGTCTAAAGGGTTTTCCTTAAGCACAGGTGTGACCATGTCATCCCCCTCCCTCAATAAACAGTGGCTCCCTATTACCTCCAGAATCAAACCAAAGGTCTTCTATTTAGCATTTGAAGTTCTTCATACCATGTCCCCTTCTTACCTTTCCAGGCTTACATTCTACTTCTCTCCACAAATTCGACAAGCCTACTGGTCTACTTGTAGTTCCTCAAAAAGGTTGCTCCATCTCCCCTCTCAGTGCCTATGTATTCACTGTCTCCAGTGCCTGGAATACTCTCCTCAGTCTCTTGGTTTCTGGCTTTCTTGGCTTTCTGACTTCTTTTAAGTTTCAAGTCAAATTCTACTTTCTGCAAGTGGCCTTTCCCAGTCCCCAGCCCTCCCCAGCTGTTAGTGCCTTCCCCTCTGAAATTGCCCTTATATACCTTATATATCTTATGTGTGATAATTTACACATCTCTCTCATTAGAATATAAACTCTATTCAGGGAATCTTCCTTCCTTTCTCCCTTCCTTTTTTATTTTCCTTCCTTCCTCCTTCCCTCTTTTCTTCTCTTCTTTCCTTTTTTATTTTCCTTCCTTCTTCTTTCTTTCCTTCTCTTCCTTCTTTCCCTTTTTATTTTCTTTCCTCCCTCCCTCCCTCCCTTTCTCCCTTCCTCCATCCCTTCCTTGCTTCCTTCTTCCCCAGTGCTTAGCACAATGCTTCACACATAATCAGGACTTCTGGACTGACTGGTTATCACTTGGCCAACACCTCTCTCCCCTCCTTGCTCCCATTTATCAATTTTTTTCTGAGGCAACCCGAACTGAACACAATACTCCATGTATTGAATGATCTGGGCTGAATACACAGAGACTGCTCCAGTGCTGCCCAAGATAGAGTTAGTTCTTGCCTCTTATGTCGAACTTAGAGTTAAAACTCCCAGATCTTTTTCAGACAAACTGCTCCCTCATCTCATGCTTGTGAGTTGAGAGACAGTGTGGTACAGTGTTAAGAGCTTTAGCTTTGGAAATAGGACCTGGATTCAAAACCTGCCTCTGGTAGATACCACTTATGTGACAAAGAAAGCTACTTAACCTCTAGGGAGCCTCAGTTTCCTCATCTGTAGAATGAAGGGGTTGGACTAAATGGCCCTTAAAGTCCCTTCCAGCTCTAAATCTATGCTCCTGTGATGGGACAAAACAGACAATATCAGCACAGACTAGAGCACACTCACCCAAGTACGTCAATGATATCCTCTCAGCACTTCCTGAGTTGTCCACTCTAACCCACTTTTGTAGTATTACTATCTTCTCAGTATGACATGGATAACATATTCCTTACCTCACTGTAAACATACATACTCTATGGATAATAATAGCACCTACTCAACAGTGTTGTAATGTAATATATATGCATGTATATAAATGTACATGCATATGTGTATGCTTATATGTGTACAAGGGAGGGGGTAAAGGTATAGATTATGCTCCAAAGTATGTATATTTGTATCTACATAAATGTACATATACACACATTAATACATATACAGGATGTTCCAAAAGTTTTGGTGCAGCTTTAAGCTCTTTTGGGGTCCCTAACAAAGTTAATAAATTCTTTTGGAATTTGATAGTCAGCTCATTACTTTCACTATTAGAAATCTACACTTGGTAGTTAAATAAAATATTTGAATATTATATAATGTATTTGAGCAATGGAATGTGATAAACATTGAGCATTTTAGAAATCCTTTAGTTTGCCAACCTGATACAGGATATTTGCTCTAATCTTAGCAGAATGCTCTCGTGAGTTTTTGCTATGTTCAAGAACATTCATCACCTCTTGGCTAAGTTCTATTTAGGCTTTTAACATTGAAAGTAATGAGCAGGTTAGCACTAAGGTTGAATGCCCCAAGCCATACCCACACAGATACAGTTATGGATTTGGGGGAAGAACTGAAATGGTTCTCTCAGATTGTGACTTATTCATATGATAGAAAATGAACAACAGCTCAGCCCTTCATGCTTCCCTGGGCAAGAAATCTGAAATGCATCCAACTAGAGCTTCTAGGATGCCACCTTCCAACACCCAGGCGCCAGCTCACCCACTGCCAAATAATTCTTACCATCCTGATAATGATGAGGGGCAGGATGATGATAAGTGACTCCTGTCACTTCCACACTCCTGACTTATAATATACATTACACTGATGGAGAAAGAAAGGCTTTCTGACAGAAAAGTTCCCTGATATTCTCATTTTACAAAAGGCATAGAAACAGTCTAGTCTATTAATCCTTGGCTGTAGTCATCAGTACCTTGGAGATGGGGTAAAGGTACAGGTTAGGCTTAAAAGGGGATTGGAGCTCTGATACTTGAAAAAAAATTAATTGGATTTCTTATCAATGTTCACATATTTTTCCTGTAATTTGAGGAAAAGTGAAGTGACAGACTTTTAAGAGATGATTATAGTGGAAGGAAATGGGATAGTATAGTAGCCTGCTGCCAATGGATAAATAACACACTGACCTGTTCTCTGCAACCAAAGGCTTCAAAGAGCTCCCCATTTCTGATCTGTAGAAAGTGCATGTGCCTATCAAGAAGATGTCATTCAATTCTGTGATTTGGGGCATCAATTTCCTAACCAACAGCCTCCCTCTATTCAAAAAAGCAATCAAGGTACAGAAGGAAGGTAGAGAGAGAGAGAGAGAGAGAGAGAGAGAGAGAGAGAGAGAGAGAGAGAGAGAGAGAGAGAGAGAGAGAGAGAGAGACAGAGACAGAGACAGAGACAGAGACAGAGACAGAGAGACAGACAGAGACAGGGAGAGAGAGAGACAGAGAGAGAGAGAGAGAGAGAGAGAGAGATAGATGATAGACAGACAGATACAGACAGGCAGATAGAGAGACAGATAGATACAAACAGACAGATAGATAGACAGACAGACAGATACAAACAGGAAGATAGAGACAGACAGACAGATAGACATATTGTTTTATAAAGAATAATAACTGGGGAGATAGAAGGAATCTCAGAGGCCATCTAGTCCAATTCCTTATTTTATAGACGGGGAAACTGAAGCTCAGAGGGTGTAAACAGCTTGGCCAAGGTCACACAGGTAGTCAGCAGCTGAAGTAGGATTGGAATTCAGGCTTTCTAGATCCCAAGTCTAGCCCTGAATCCTCTATACTAGCTGATGGAGCACTGAATGATGAAAATGCTGAAAATTGATGGCCGGTCAACAAACATTTCCTAGGCAAGGCTAATCTGATCCTAAAAGGATTTACCAATATTTTGTAAACAAAAAATGAGACTCTTTGAGTGTTATGTGAAAAAGTACTAGAAATCAGGAGACCTGGGTTTGGCCTCCAGATCTATCTATTAATTATGTGACTCTGAGCAAGTCACATTTCTTCTCTGGGTCTCTATCTCCTTATTTGTAGAATGAGGAAGTTGGGTCAGGTATGATGAATCCCCTTGATAGTCAAGTGAAGCCTATGGTCCCCTTCTTTAAACAATGTTTTAAAGTACAACTAAATTTCAGTTAAAGGTTAGAGAAAACAAAATTGCAAAAAAAAAAAAAATTCTTGTTCAAGTTCATGAATCCCCTGAATTCTGTCTATGGATCTCAGGTGAAGATGACTTATAAGATCCTTTCTAGCTCTAGGTTCCATGTTTCAATGATTCTGCTTGTCTTTCCCATCAAAGGGTTAATTAAGGAAAGCTGTGGAAAATGTTCAGACCCAAGGGCCTTAGATATAAGCCAAGTATGTTGTTTGCTGGGTGTGAGCTCAGAGACCCAAAGGATATACTGCCCCAAAACACCTCCCCTAAAGATCTCCTGGAAATTCCCAACCTTCTCACCAATTCTGATGCCTTCTTAAGTATTTCAGCCTTTTAACTCAGGCTATCCTGGAAAGGTGACATTTCAACAAGTGGTGCTCAATAGGTCATTTTAGAGACTCATAGCACCCCAGAGCTAGAAGGATCTCAGAGGTGGTGGTGGGAGATAGCATAATGGACCATGAATTTAGAAGAAGACGACTTGTGTCTTGTCTAAGTCATACTGAAATTGACTAGCCCACCAGGACAAGAACCCACATTTCCAGATTCCCCAGGCTAGGATTTTTCCACTACCTTTGATTACTTAAAAAACAATCTTGTTATGTTTTGTATATTGCTCTTACATCCCAATGACTCCTTTCTTGACCCCCAAGAGCCATCCTTTATCAGAAAGAAATATATAGCAAAACATACCTGATATATTCAGCTCAGTGAGGATGAACTCAAATAGAAATGGGGCCACTAATCCATACATGAGGATCTCTGTGGGTAGCATATTGGCTCAGTTTTAAAATGTAATGTTGTCTGTGCTTCATAATATTTTATTTTGTTAAATATTTCCCAGTTACATTTTATTCTGTTTGGCTGTACTTAGGAATACTGTAGGTGGCATGCCCCGGTGGACTATATGTTTGACACTTCTGATTAGCCTAGTGGCCTATTATCAATTATTAGGGCCAATGTTAGGAAAATTATAGAGATGTTAAGTTTCCAGTGGTCATCTGCCCCTTCTCCTCAGGGTTTTTTGCCCTCAGTGGTATCCCTGCTCCAATACTTCTATACCTCAAGTGTCCAATACACTCATGTTCCCTCCATATTTTCAATGATAAAAACCTGCTTTCAAGGAAAAAAATCTGATAAGCTCATTCACACTGAATGATTTACTGTGTTACCCTTTCCACATGTATTTGAATTTTAAAAGGACAAAGTTTAAGCTAATAAATAGATGAATGAATAAACAGAGAAAGAAGGGGAAAGGAAGGAGGAAAGAAAAAGAAGGAAGGGAAAGAGGGAAAATGGAAAGAATGAAGGAAGGAGGAAAGGAAGGAAAAAAAGAAGAGAGGAAAAGAGGGAGGAAGGGACTGACTCTGGATGGGAATAAGCCAGTAGGCCAATGGAGGAATTTTTTTGTTAGTGGGGAAGGAGATATATCATACAAGAAACTGTTTCCTAGTGGGATGTTCACTTTCATTTAGTTGTTAGCCAGATTTTCAAGGAATAGGACCCACCGTGGATAAGTTTTAATAAAGGGATCCTTGTAAGTCACCTGTAGAGGTGAGGTTAAGGAAGCATGTGGGTCATTGGACCCCAGTGTGGTATAACGGAGCATTGCCATCTACAGCATTCAAATCTCAGTGTGACCTTGGATAAGACCCAACCTCCCTAGGCCTCTATTTCCTCATTTGTAAAATGAGAAAGGTAGAACAGATGATCTTTAAGGTCCTTTCTATCTTTAAATCTGTGGTCTTTATCATATTTTATTGTATATTGTTGGCTGGAACTATTGTTTTATTTAACCTTTGTGACATCCTCAGAATGTGTCTTATATAAATGTCATATTATTCTTGGCATCTAGGGTAGGGCCCTGTCATGGTTGGACCTGAATGTCTGTTGAATTGAATTCTTGCCATTACCACATTTTAATAGCTAAAAAGGTAGTGGCATTTACATAATGCTCTCAGGTTCACAATGCATTTTACCTGTGGTAACCCATTTGGAAATTCTATCCATCCTTCAGGGCATAGTGTGTTAAGGATTTCTGCATTTTAACTCAGGTAAGATGTTATCCTGGAAAGGTGACATTTCAGCAGTGGTGTTCATTAGATCATCTCAGAGACTCAGAGAATCCCAGAGTTAGAAGGATCTCAGAGATAGTGGTGGGATATAGCATAATGGGCTCTGAATTTGGAATAAGAAGACTTGTGACTAGTCTTAAGGTTATACAGGAAGTGTCTAGCCCACCAAAACAAGCACCCACATTTCTGGTGGGTTTCTGTTTTCCGTATTTCTGTTCATGAAGCCTCCCCTGAATCCTCGCAGGAAGAAGGGATGTTTCCTTCCTCTGACCTCTCATTCCATCTTATTTGTGTCTTTCATGAACCTCATCACATCCTGCTTTGTGACATCGAATTTTGTGTTCCTTTTACCTCTACCAACTCTTCAAGCTCTGTGAGGAAAGACATCACGTATTATTCATTTGTGTATATCTGGAAACACCAAGCTCATAGCAGGCATTCAGTAACTACTTACTGAATTCAATAATGTGGGAAATACAAGAATACAAGACCGTTCTGACCAGTAAGAGCCCCCTTAGACTCCTACACCTCAGGATCAAATGAGATAATATACATAAAAGTGCTACGTAAATTCTAGTTATTTTCATCATTATCTCTTTTGTAGAACAATCCTCAGGTCGGCAGGGTTTCCAGAGGTCACAGGAACATACATTTAAAGCTGGAAGAGACCTCATGGACTATACAGTCCAACCTCTCCCTTTTACAGAAGAAGAAACTGAGACCCCAAGAGAAGGGGGGTTAAATGATTTACCTAACGTTAAACAGGTCGTATAAATATCAGAGTTAGTTGTTATTTATTAGCGTTCGCCTCTTGGTGACCCCATCCGGGATTTTCTTGGCAAAGATAGAGTGGTTTGCCATTTCTGTCTCCAGCTCATTTTACAGGTGAGGAAACTGAGGTAAACAGGGTGACTTGCCCAGGGTCACACAGCTAATAAGTGTCTGAAGCTGGATTTGAATTAAAAAAGATGAATCCTCTTGACTCCAGGCCCAGCACTTTACCAAGATGCTACTTAGCTGCCCAGGACTAAAAAATAATAATAGCTAGCATTTATATAGTGTTTTAAGATTTACAAAAAGCTTCACAGATATTACCTCATTTTATCTTTACAAAGACCCTGGGTGGGAGAGGCTATTATTATCTCATTTTGTCTTTTGTACTGAAAGTCACACAACTAAAGAGCGTCTAGGGCAGGATTTGTACTCAGATTTCCCCAACTCTAGGTCCAGTGCTCTAACCACTACACCACAGAAATTTAAATTCAATCCTCTGACTATGGATGGAGCCAGGGCTTTTTGAACTCTGCCTACTTGTACCCCACTGGCTCATTTGCTCATCCCTCCTTGAAACTCAAATGACGTAAGAGAGATGAGTAATAGTCTGAGTCATCAGTTCCAAAACAAAGACTCTTTACAACTATTCTCAGCAGGTTCTAGCTCGCCTCATAACCCTCCAGGCTTTTCTTGGCAATTTCTGTAATAAGAGTATCACCTTGCTTATATAAATCTGGTCCATTTGGGGATTTTGGTTGCTGGTTTGTTTTTTTCCTTTAACCTCATCTCTGCGTAAAAAAAGCAAACATGCAGATTCATACTGTCAGATACCTTTTGTTCGTATTTGGTCAGGTGATTCCGTCTTTTTAGTAATTAGCCAGCCTGCCATTTGAACTCCCACAATTCCCCCAGGCAGATGTCTGCCTTGGCCTCAGAGAGGGCATTGAAAGTCACTGTCAATCAAGCAGTTTCCCTGTGGCAGAGATTAGCTTCTCAGGCCTAGCTCTCTGATGGGACTCTAGTACTACATGCTCCCCAAAGGTTTTCCTCAACAAAGGCTTGAGCAGAGCTGTCCAAATGAGTGTCTAATTTGGAAAAAAAATAAATGCCTGTTTTCGTTGGAAGCAGGCGGCATATTGTGACCCAAAGGGACTTCAAGTCCCATTTCCCCACTCGATGAGGTAAGTCAGCTGGATTTGCACTTGCTGAAATAGCACCTATAATTTTTCATGGCATTTTTCTAACAATGGCAAACCCCATTATTCTGAGCGTCTAATCTCCCTTTATCTCCATAGCTGTCTGTTTACACAGCCCCTTTCACTGTAGTACCCAGGGCTTTGACAAGATGTAATTTTACAATGAAACAGTCTTTTTAAAAGTGTTGAGTTTAATTCATCCTAAGCCTGGGTTTCTATAAAAGTTCCTAATGTCCTCCCCTCTCCTACCCTAACCACAGCAGGTGACTGACTTCTAGAATGGCAGTTTCCTGTGTCTATAAAACCCCTCCCCAAACCAAGTAAAGGTATGGCTGCCTGTCTTAAACAAGTAGAATGTTACACTCAATCATGGGCAGAGGCTGCACCATGGCATTCCATGTAGGGTCAAGAGCATAAAATGGCTCCCCATTGCCTGACACAGCAAGTCTAAGTTACAAGATGAGGCCCTTCACATCCACCTCCAACCTAGCTTTTTAACCTGTCTGTTCACTACTCTCCTACTTCACCTTCCACTCAAGTCAGACCATCCCCAAGAAATGAAGAACTCACTACTGGCTGAGCTTTTAGTCAGAAGACACATGCTTTATTTATTCTGAGTTTTGGAGAAAAGACAAGTCAGAACATTTGTTGGGAGTGGGGGTGGGAAAGAAGGCAATTTCTTGACCCAAAGGAAAAAAAAGAACTGTAGGGACAGAAAAAAAAAATCTGTTGGAGTCAGACATCAAACAACTAGAGGAGCTCTTATACAGAAAAGCCTACATTTACGACTGTGATTACATAAAGTGCTTCCTGTAGATAATCTAATCTGATTCTTCCAAACACTCTATGATGAGGTGGATGGTTAAGACTGTTGATAGTTCCATCTTACAGACAAGGAAACTGGGCTTCAGAGAGAGGTCATTTGTATTTCTATTGATGATACAACTAATTAGTGATGGAATCAGACCTGAAATCCAGGTATCTCTGGCTCCAAATCCAGAACTCACAGGGCAGGCAAGGTTCTTAAAGTACTGGTGGAAGGGAAATTGAGTTTGTAAGCAAGAAAGGGAGATAGGGTACAAGCTGCTGTCCTGGAGCTTATTTTACAGAATGTCAGAGCTGGAAGGAACCTTAGAAGTTCATCTAGTCCAAACCATCAATTTCCCTATTGAAGAAACTGAGGCCCCTCCAAAAGTGAAATGACAAACTTATTAGTGTATTTGTTATACTTCCCTGTACTTCCCCTCTCCCCACCCCCACCCCACATACACTTAGATATAAATTCTTGAGGACAGGGACAGAATATTTTTGAAAATGTTAAAACTCAATCAGCTAGTTAACTAGTATTTATTAAACCTCTCCCATATGCCAGGCACTGTGCTAGGTGCTCTCAGGATACAAAGAAAGATAAAAGAGAGCTCCTGTCCTCAAGGAACTTACAGTCTAATGGGCTAGCCAACGTACAAACAACCTGATCCAAAATATAGCACTTTGCTCCCCAGGAGGATTGCCCATGTCCATACAGCCAGGGCAAGGCAGGAGCTCAAACCCAGATGGTTCTTCCCAACACTCCAAGTCCAAAGTCTCCTCATTACACCATCATTAGTATAATCCCCTCCCCTCCTAGTAACTCCAATGCAAAGGCAATCATCACTTTATCTGAATAGTTGAGGCCAAAGTGAATCAAAGGCTCACCTCTCATTTCCCTTGGGCTCAGAAGTTCAGTTTAATTCTCACTTGATCTTGCAAATGGATAGAGCATTAGATGTGGAGTCAGAAAGATGAGTTTAAATCCATCCTCAGACACACATTCCATGTGTGACCCTGGACAAGTCACTTAACCTCTGTATCAATCAAAGCTTTATTAAGTGCCTACTATATGCCAGGCACTGTGCTAAGCAATGGGGATACAAAAAAGAGACAAAAGACAAGACCCTGTTCTCAAGGAGTTTACAAACTAATACGGGGAGGCGATATATAAAGAAGTCTATACAAACAAACTATATACAGGATAGATAAGAAATAATTAGCTGAGGGAAAGCACTAAATTAAGAGGAGATGGGGAAGGTTTCCTGTTGTTGTTGAGTAGATCAGTCATGTCCGAGTCTTTGTGACCCCATTTGGGGTTTTCCTGACTAAGATACTGGAGTAGTTTGCCATTTCCTTCTTCAGCTCATTTTACAGATGAGGAAACTGAGGCAAACAGGGTTAAGGGACTTGCTCACGATCACAGCTAACAAGTATCTGCGATTGGATTTGAACTCAGGTCTTCCTGACTCCATGCCCAGCACTTTATCCACCATGCCACTTGGCTGCCCCATTATATTGCATACATGTATACATACATATCAGGCATGGCTAACGCAGAGACCTGTTTTGCTGAACTATACAAGTTTGCAATGGGTTTTATTTTTCTTGCTTTCTCAGTGGGGACAGGAGGTAAGAGGAAGAGAATTTGGAGCTGAAAATAAAAGAAACTGAATTTTTAAAAAAAGCATGTTCAGGCTTCAGGTCTAAGATGACTTTATCTGTTCAAAAGTCTCACAAAGGGACTTTACCTGAGGAGGAGGGGATGGGGGTGGGGAAGTAGGGAAGAAGGGATGTATAATGAGTGTAATAGGCTACTTAAGATTTGTTCATAGATTCCTGAGAGTTTTTTGTGGCAGAGGAAAAAAAAACAGGTCTCATAACTGGAAAAAAAAAAGGTTCATTTTAGCATATTGAGGAAGTTCCTAAGCCAGCCATGACCATCTCTTCTCCTGACTCTCCTACGTGGGTATTAATACTTTTTTTCTATTTTGTTAATATTTTCATTTTTATGGATATTATTTTCCCTTCATGAACTACTTTTAGCCTGAAGGTCCCCTTTCAACTTCTTTCTATGCGTTGTCTTCACCCATTAGAATATAAACTCTTCGAGGGCAGGCACTATCTATTTGCTTATATCTATATACCTAGCACAGTGCCTGGCCCATAGTAAGCAGTAGTAAATGCATTATCTAGCTACTGAATGTTATTTGCATAACAGAGAAACATGGTGCCCATTTGGAAACAGCACTAGCTAGGGTGTCAAGATACCTTGGTCCAAATCCCTACTGTGATAGTCATTGCCTTTGTGACCTTGGGCAAGTCACTTAACAAACCTCTTAAAGGTGAGACATTTTGACTGTCTGATCTCCATGCTTCTTCTGACTCTAAATCCTATAAAATCATAAGCCTTGGAAGACCTGAATTCAAATCTAAGTTCTATTTATTAGGGTGCTGGTCCTTGGAAGTAAATTAGCTTTCTGTATTTAAATGTATTCATTTGTAAAATGAGGATAGTAAAGCTTTTTCTCACATAAGTGTTGTAAATGAATATGGCTACTATTCTGATTGTTACTGTTTTTGGAATATTAAAGCTTTTGCCTTTTCTCCCCATCTAGTCCCTCCTTTTCTGTCATCTAGCATTCCCAGACCTTTCATTACTTTTGCTCACAGTAAAACCCTTTAGCTCTTAATTCATTTCCACAGAATGGCCTGAGACATGTCCAACCTGGAACGATGATTGATAGGGCAATGCTCAGATGTGACTGAAGGCTATAAGGTCAGGTCCTGTGATGGTGGTCCTAGATGGGCTATTTCCAGATTGACTTTACTTTGCAAAGACATCTTTCTGCCAAAGCTACTACCCTCCCTACAGCAACTCTGGTGCCTGGACTGAGCACAGAGCTGATGGGTGAGACCTCGTTACATCTACCTGGTCCCAGTCACCTGATCACATCGTCTTCCTGCCATGATCTCACATCACAAGTGAATTCTCCCTTCTCCTCCCCCCTCCATCCTTTCCAACGTTCCTTCTGGGAATAGTAATTAAATCAATAGCATCATTGCTTCTGGAAAGGGCACGTCAGATGTTGCCCTATGCCCTCCTCCCTCTCCATAACTTAACTCTTCCTTGGCTCTCCCTATTAGAAATAAGTTCTTCCCACTGCGTGCTTAGCACATGGTAGGAGTATAATAAATGCCTGCTGTCTTGTTGACTTGAAATCAGGGACTGTTTCTCTTTTTTGTACAGGTATCCCCAGCACTTAGCACAGTGCCTGGGAAATGATAAACATTTAATAAATGTTTTTCATTAACCAATCAATCAATTCTTTCATTCCAGCTCTATATACATTGGACCCCTGTTATATTATAGCTGCTCAGTTTTTCTACAATCTTTCCCTATTACCCTAATGTTAACTTTACACAAGCTATTGCTTCCTGGCAGCAGAACCAAAGGAAAGTGTGCTCTCCCCCTCTCCCCCTATCAGTAGCTGCCTGGGGAGGTCCACCCCATTTGACTCTTTCTGTGAGTCCCCAGGGAAATGGAAGGACCAGAAAGATAGGGAATTGCTCTTTCCAGTAGCTGTACTGATCTGGTGTCTTCTCCAGGGAGCTGATTTCCTTTCTTCTGACATTTTGGGTGGGTGATAATAGCAGTGACCAGCAGACCCTCTAGTGCCTACAAAATGACGTACAAGGGAGGGGAACCTTCAGCCTCAAGAACACATGTGGCCCTCTAGGTCCTCAGGTGTTGCCTTTTGACCAAGTTCAAGTTTTACAGAATAAATCCTTTTATTAAGGGGATCTGTTCTATGCAGTTTGGATTCAATCAAAGGGCTGCCCTTGAGGACCGAGAGGGTCACATGTGGCCTCGAGGCCAAAGGTTCCCCACCCCTGCTGGTCTACAACGACATCTGACTGTCACTAGGGTTTTATATTGTACTAAAGCAGCAAGCATTTCTTAAGTGCCTACCTATTAGGTGTCAGGCACTATCCCAAGTGATAAGGATAGAGAAAACAAACAGATAAATGAAACAACACAAAGATTCAGTATCAACAACAAAAGGTCCCTGGCCTCCAAGGTGCTTCCATCCTGATGAATGGTCCCATCCCCAAATCTCCAGATCCCAGTGTTAGCACAGCAGGGGATCACCCAGTTCAACCTCTTTATTTAATAGCTGAATGGGATTGTCTAAGATCACATAAATTAGAACTAAAGCTGTATCTGGAGTCAAGAAGACCAAAGGTCAAATCCAGCCTCAGATACTTACTAGCTATGTGATCTTGGACAAGTTACTAAAAAATAATTAAAATAAAATTTAAAAAAACAATCTGTTTTCCTCAGTTTCCCCAGCTGTAGAAAGGGGGGGAAATAATAACACCTACATAAGGATCAAATGAAATAATATTTGTAAAGAGGTTAGTGCAATGCTTGGCACAGAGTAAGCACTACAGTAATGCTAGCTATTAATATTATTAATAATATTATTAGTCAGTGGTAGTTCTAGGCCTCCTGATACCCAGGTCCACGCTCTTTCCTTTACACCATGCTGCCACTTCCCAGAGGACAAAGAAATATTTCTCAAAAAGGAAGGCTGATTAAGCTACCAGGACGAGGGCAAGATTTGCTTCACTGGCTCTGGAGCAAGAAAAGACCTTAGAGGTCATTTAAGGCAAGTACTAATTTTTACAGTTGAGAAAATCAAGGCCCTTAGCGGTTGAATGACTTACCTAAGGTCACACAAATAGCATGCAGCAAGCCAGGAAACCAAACCAGGTATTTCTGAGGCCAGGGTCAAAGTTTTCTCTCTGAAGCTGCACCCTTCAGAGAAAGAGGAAGAAGGGACTCCTCCCCAAAGTAGGGCAGGTTCTCATTTCAGTATGGCAGTTGACAAACTAGCTCTCTTGGATACAAAAACCGGATGGCCTTTGAAAGCGTCTCTGGGGCTCTCATAGAGAGAGACAGAAAGTAGCTGTCAGACAAGAGAAAACTGCAGTTGATCAGCCGGCTCCCTTGAGAGCCCAGACTCTGCTTTGACAGAAGCTGCCTGGCCAGGCTGCTCAGAATGTCCCCTCCATCCCCCATCCCCACCAGCTGCACTCTCTTCCTACCCCAAGTACACAAACCCCATCTTTAGCCCTTGAGTGTTGGGCTCCAGCAGGGCTCACTGTAGGGAAGTAGCGGTACAGAGATCTCCCCTCCATAGTCCCAGCCGCTGCTTCCTAGATTAACCACCAGGTGAGAAACCAGGCCCCACTGCCCCACCTCTGCCTTCTTTCTAGGCTACTTCCTACAGCCTGACTTTTCTCTTATGGTCCTGAAGAAAGACATGATGGGATTGCTTTGAAACCCACAACAGCTACCCCAGGCTACCTCAGGGATGCCAGCTCCACGTGGGAAAGGAGGCTGCCTAACAATTAATCATTCCACATAGCCAATCTGTCACTCTCCACCTGGGAGGTTACAGCAGCCTTCTCTTTTCAATAAGGTGCTAGTGCTGAAACCTCTTGGATCCTCCCCAAACCCCTTCCCCCTGGGTGATTTTCTCCTTTCTTTCCAAAAAGTCAGAATCATTTGGATGCCAGATTGCCAGCACAAACTAAAAACCACCATTTCTCATGACTATCCCATGAAACCAAAACAGTTCTGTGAACTTTCTAAAACCTTATAATTTCTTCACTTTAAAAAACCTAGGTGAAAGAGATTCGGGTGTCAGAGTGGACCACTCACAGGTAGCAATCGGGTGCTGTTGTTCATTAAAGAAAATAGGAAAAATAGATGAGGTGAGCAAAAGTCTTGAGTTTCTCACTGTATATGGCAATGGCCTATTAAGCCAAATCCTCTTAGAATAATTGTGACCAAGTTGAATCTCTATACTTCATAGAATCATAGATTTAACGCTAGGAGAGACATTAGAGATGGCAAGATTTGCAGCTAGAAGGGATTTCAGAGGTCATCTAACCCAACTTCCTCATTTTAAATTAAATTTTGTTTTGTTTTCAGATCTGCACTTTTTCCCTCCCACCTCTCAACCTCACCCCCCTAATTGAGAAAACAAAAGGAAAAAAAACCCTGTTAGAAACATATATAGTCAAGCAAAATGAATTTCCACATTGGCTGTGTCCAAAAAATCCTGTCTTAATCTGTACTCTCTCAGGTACTGGATACCATGCTTCATCCCAAGTCCTCTGGAATCCTCTGATCATTGTCCAGTCTCCTCCTTTTACACATAAGGAAACTGAGACCCAAAGAGGCTAAGTAATTTACCCAAGGTCAAAAATGCTGTGGCAAAGCTAGGATTGGAACCGGTGTTCCCTGTCTCTAAATCTAATGTTCTCTACCTTGTACCATTTTCTTTTGAAGTAATTGAGGTTAAGTGACTTGCCCAGGATCACACAGGTAGCAAGTATTCAAAGTCAGATTTGAAATCAGGTCTTCCTGATATCAGGGCCAGTGAGTGCTCTATCCACTACACCAACCTAGCTGCCCCTGCACAATTATTTTTAAGTCTTATTACTGTTGCTTTTACACCACATTCATTTCCTAATATACCCTCTTTCCCTGTCCCCTACTACCCAAGGAATCTTTTCTAATAACAAAGATTCGATGCACCTGAACCCCCACCCCACACATAAACCAGTTCATCAAAAACAAAGGACACATCACCTGTGTCTGAGAATGCAGGAAACGTTTCCTACCCTTCGTCTCCAGTCTCTGTTGTGAAGCAAGGGAGGTACAGGCCTTCTCTGAGGTCAGCCTTGGTCCTTATGATGACATAACATGAAGTTTTGTTTTATCGTGCTTCTCATTTATGTTGTTATATTCCTTTTATAAATTGTTTTCCTGCTAACTCTGGTATTTTGCAAATGAGGTAATAGAAGCCCAGAGAAGGGAAAGGACCCACCTGAGGTCAAAGCTAGTATTCAAACCCAGTTCCTCTGACTCCCAAGACAGTCTGTTTCCCATTTGGCCTCTGAGGAAGAGTTAGGATTGGCCCTGGCTGTAAAATAATTACAAATAATTTCTCTATCCCACCACTCTCTCTCTACTGTCACCTCTAAGGAAAATATATATGAGAAACATTATAAATAGAGGAAAATTCTGGGCAGGAAATCAGAAAGCCTGGTTTTTGCCTTAAGCTCTAGTTGTTGCCACATAGTCTTAGAGAGGTTGGTTTCTGAATTTTAGTTTTTTTCCCCTTTGAAAAATAACGGGAAAAAATTAGAAGGTTCTTTCTCTCTCTGTTGTTCCCCCTCCTTCCTTCTCTCCTCTTTCTTACCCTCCATTTCTCTCTTCTTCTCTCTTTCTTCCTCTCCTTTCCCTCCTTTCTTTTCTTTCTCTCTCCCCTTCTCCTCTTTCCTTTTTTCCCCATTCTCTTTTCCTTTTTATTCCCCTCCTTCCTTCTTTCCACTCTTTCTTCGTCTCCCTTCTCAATCCTCTCTGTCTTTCCCTTCTCCCCCATTTCTCCCCTATATCTCTTCCCCTTTCCTTCTCCTTCTCCCTTTCTCTTCTTTCCTTCTCCCCTCTGTCTCTATCTCTGCCTCTCCCTTTTTCCTCACCTCTGAACCTCCACCACTTCCAAAGTCACACAGCTAGTCAATGGCAAAGTTAATATTTAACTTCGACTCTCAGAACAGTGCCCTTTGCTATGGGAGTTAAGATTCTAGAGCCAGAGAGATCTGTGAAAAAGCAAGTCCCAATTTCCCCAAGAAGCTTCACAGGCAAGGTTGCATGTCCACTATCCTTGATGTCCTAAAACGCAGAAATTGAGCCTTGCTCCCCTAATTGTTGACTGGTAAGGTTGAGAAGTTAAGTCTAGACTCTAGAACATGAGCCAGGACACTGAACATTTACAAGTAGCTTACTCTAGAACAGAAAATAGGAGGAGGGGCTTTCCTAGCTCCCCACCCTAATGATTCCATTTCCATTGAGAAGTTAGCATCCTCATAGAAACACTGTCAGAAGAGCTTGTCCTGGAACTCTCTAGTGGTCTCAGTAGGAGACCATAAGAACAAACAAAGGGGATTAATTACCTTGTCTCAAAAAGAGAAAAAGGCAACAGAGTCTGAGTGATTTGTCCAAGGTCATTAAATGCTGTAGCATTAAGGCCAAGCAAATTCTCTTAACAGTTTGGCTACACTGCCTGGATCTATGGAACTGAGCCAAACAGTCTCTGGGGACATTGAATGATATCATGAAAAATTCAGTGGTCGGGGAGTCAGGAAAACCTGGATTTTACCCCCCAGTTCTTCTAATAATTTGGGAATGTGTGATATTGGAAAAATCATTTTACCTTATTTATCTCCATTTTCATACCTTTAAAATGGGTACAATGACATTTTTTGCTGTTCACCTCATAGATTCATTGTGAGGAAAGAACTTTGGTAGCTGGAAAGCAAAATGTGAATCTTAATTATTCAGACCACAGGTGGGTTCTGGCACAGGACGTGAACAGCTTTTTGTAGTCATGAGCTTAAAAAAAAATCATCTCCAATGCCTCCTTCTTAAAGCAAGAAGTAAGGATTGGACAGAATGACTCTGGAGAGAACTGGACAGATACCGGACACAAGGTTGTATCCATTATTAACTGTGGTCATTAGATCAGATGGTTTTGCTTAAATCTCACTCTTTTATAATAAGGCAAAGTATACTTTGAAGTAGATGGTTTTCCTTCCAAGAAATCACAACTCCAAGGATAAAATGCATCATTTGAACTTAAAATGAAGGTTCATTCCACCTTGTTGTACTAATAGAGAGGAAAATTTAAATAAAATGTTTTCAAACCATAAAAGTAAGAGGTAACTTCAAGTCTGGGATCAGAAAATTTAAAACCAGGAACAGAATGAGTTGAATTCTTTTAAAAATGTAATTCATTTCCACTGATTTATTAAATGCTTCCTCTATGTATGCAATGGCATGGCTAGACAACAGGAGCAAGTCAGTGGGGTTGAGCTAAAATGAAATATCTGGAGGGACTGATAAGGTTGGATGGAGCTGAAAGCCCAAGGATGGATTTGCATGTACTGAGGTAACTTGACAGGTTTGGAGAGAGAGAGAGAGAGAGAGAGAGAGAGAGAGAGAGAGAGAGAGAGAGAGTGTGTGTGTGTGTGTGTGTGTGTGTGTGTGTGTGTGTGTAGACAGATGGATATAGATAGATGCTATGTCATATTATTGCAAAATTGGTAAATAAAACAATATGTTGTGAGAAAACTATAATGTTGGATGGGACTTCAAAGAAAGGGAAGCTTCAATGGAGGCTGGATGACCATTTGTTAAGGACATTTAATAGGAGATTCCCTTTTGGATAGGGGTTATACCAGATGGTTGTACCAGATGCAGTTCTTAGTCTGCACCCATACATAGCTCCCAGGCTAATGTCACCTCTTTGTTTTGGGGAGAAATCAAGAAGGGCTGGGTGGTGATGCTATGGGAATGTTCTGTTTGAAATCCTAAGAGGATGTGAACGAAAAGAGTGAAGTTACCTTGCTTGGATTTTAAAATGAGGTTGAGGGACTTGGCTAGAAGACTAGATAGGATAGCTATCAGGATAGATCTTCTCTATCTTACTGTTGAGATGAGAAGAGAAAATAGGGGAGTGGGCCTCCGGGAGTCCTTGGTCATAATCCTCTAGATGCTAGAACAGAGGTAGTTCTTGGTAATGGAAATAAGTATCTTGTTATCTCTTTAAAGTATTTCCAATGGGATTTTTAAAACTCTAGTTGTCAACATAAGGCAGAGAGCACCTCTGCTACTATTCCCCTGGGGTAGGGACAAATGCCTCTGTGTGTGTGTGTGTGTGTGTGTGTGTGTGTGTGTGTGTGTGTGTGTGTGTGTGTGTGTGAGAGAGAGAGAGAGAGAGAGAGAGAGAGAGAGAGAGAGAGAGAGAGAGAGAGAGAGAGAAGGAGAGAGAGAGGGAGAAAGGGAAGATGAGGAAGAGAGAAGAGAGAGTGGGAGAGGATACAGAGAGAGAGGAGAGGGAGAGGGAAGGAGAGACAGAGAGAGAAAATGAGGAAGAGAGAGGGATAAAGAGAGAGGAGAGAGAAGAGACAGAAAAGAGAGGTAGAAGAGAGGGAGAGAGAGAGAGGGAGAATGAGGAAGAGGGAGAAAGAGAGAGGAGAGAGAAGGGGGGCAGAATGAGGAAGACAGAGAGGAGAGAGACAGAGACAGAGAGAGAAAGCGCACCTGCATCATATGTCTGCTAACATTAATTAGAGCTAACATTTATAGTGCTTTAAGGTTTGCAAGACAATGAACTTTATGGTATCCTAGGCTCTGGGGGAGAGGGGAATAGAGGGAAGGCATAAGAATTTATTAAATGCTTACAATGTGACAGACACTGTGCTAAGTACTATATTATCTTGTTTGATCCTTGCAAAGTAGGTGCTATTATCTATTCCATTTTACAGATCAAACAGAGGTCAAAAGGACTTGCCCAGAGTCACACAGATAGTTTAGTATGGGAGGCCAGATTTGAACTGTGTTCTAGTCACTCACAGTGGGTACCATTGGTTTCAGAGCCAGGTCTTTGACATAATGTTGGTATTAGTCAGGTGGTATTAGTCATCAATAGTCTCTTTTCTAGTATCCTTCCTATGCCTTTTAGAAGCCACTCCTGATTCTCCCCGGTATCTTCCCATATCAGAAAGAAACTAGCGATGAGTCACTAACACCTTGGAATAAATTTCTTTAGAACCACCATATCATGGTTATCAAAGATTTAGAAGTCATGTCATCCAAACTCCTACTACATGGATATGGTATTCCTGGTATAGTAGAAATGGCACTGGCTCTGAAATAAAAGGACCTGGTTCAAATCTTGCCTCTAAGGCTTACTATTTATGTGACCTTGGATAAATTACCTCAACTCCCTGGCCCTCAGTTTCCTCATCTGTAAAATAAGGGGGTTGGACTATATGGCTTCTAAAGTCTCTTCCAGTTCCAATCTCTTTAGAGAATAAGAACAACAAAGCCACACTATACATACATCTGTTCATCATTTCTTTCTCTGGATGTGGATCGCCATCTTCCTTCATAGGCTTCCTTTTTGAAAAACACAAACATTTCAGGAGGAAATAGTACAATCATTTCATTTTAAGAACCAAGAGAGCAATCTACAAGAGGAAATCTTTAAGAGAGGAATTTCATCCATGGTAGAATCAAAATAGGGAAGGAAGTTCAAGTGGGGAAGGTGCCAGTTAGGTGACCCTTGACATCTAAGACTGGCCCCTGGCCACTGTCTCTGCAGGATGCAGTACTAGGGATAAAGCTGCCCTTTCAGCCAACTGGAACAACAGGAGTAGCCATTTTTCAGAACTACCCCTCTTGCCGCTTCCCCACCTAGCTGCTACAGCTGATCTTAGCTCCAGAAAGCTACAAAATTGAGCTCGGGTAGAGGGAAGGAATTACAGGAAGGAGTTTTCTTCAGCTTTCCAGGTGTTGAGAAATAACAAAACTCTCCTTGAAGCAGTATTCAGTATTCCAGAATTCTGACAACGCCTAAATCCCTCTCTTCTCCACCTCTTCTTGCCCAGGGCATAGAAGAGTCACATGGCTTGCTAATAGAAGAGTTCTGTTTGAAATCCTAAACTCATAGAGGCACTCATCTTATGGTAGAAGTAGGAAAACAGCCAAAGTTTTCATCCAGATAGAAAATAGTCCTGTGCAAAGGACACATATAAGAGAGAGGGCATCAGAAGATATGGGCTTTGATCCTGCCTCTACTATTTTCTAGCCATGGGTTGTCAGATAAGTAATTTGATTCTTCTGAGACTCTGTTTCCACATCTCTGAAATAGTAGGCATCTCTCCCCTGCCTACCTTATAGGTTTGACATGGAAAATAAAATGATATATTGTATTTGAAATCGCATAATTCTGTACCTAAAATGGTCTCTATAAATGGAAGGTGTTATTACTCCTGCTTAAAGCAAGCAGGAAGCTCCTCTCCATTTTCCCCCTGCCCACTTCATGTTTGTGTGTGAGGTAGGAGAGATAAAAAAGGCAGAAGAGGGAAGGAAGTGGAGAGGAGGGAAAAGAAGAGAGGAAGAGGAAAAATGGAAGAGGGACAAGAGAGGGGAGAAAGAAGTAGAAAGGGAAAGGAAAAGGGGAAAGGAAGAGAGAGTAGAGATGGATAAGGGGAGAAGGAGAGTGAGAGGAAAAGAAAAGAGGTAGGAATGGTAAAGGGAGATGAAAATAGAGAGGAAGAGAGGTAGAGGGAAAGAAGGGGAGGGAGGAAGAAAGAAAGATGTGGGGAAATATATCTTTAGCACAGTCATAATGGTGCCCTCTGTGAGACTTATGCCAAAGAGCTACATGTGTGTATAAACATATATGCATGTATATGTATATATACGGAGACAAGAACTGAGAGCCAAGAGTGGAAGAATGTTCAAACAAGAGATCAAAGGAAGCCCAGAACTCAAGCAGCAGGAAAGGGAGGACAGTGAAAGAAAGAGAGAGGTTAATTAGCTTGGTAGAAGCTGTGGCTCAGAATCCACCTGCTGTTCAGAGTCCTGGAGCTAGGCCAGTGATGCAGCTCTGCTTGATGGAGAAGAATGAAACATCCAACCTCTGAAGGGCCCTGGCTCACCTTGGACTAGGCATTGAATCAAGCACTAGAGGATGTAAACTTCTCAGCAAAGAGCAGAAGCAAGGGAAGGAAGGACCTTGGCCAGTGACAGGCTACTCTAGGGTGCCCACATACAGGTAGCCAGAACCTAAGAGTCTCAGGGAAAAATAATTTTCTGACGAGACAAAGCTAGACTCAGTAGCTTCTACTGTGTACCTAGAGTCATCAACTTTTATCAAGCTATACTACGATAGACTCTTATCCACACTGCCTGAAACAAAGTAACACTTTTTTCTTCCTAGAACATTACTAGTCTGAGAATGTATTCACCCTTATGACAACTAAAAGGAGGAAAATTCACAGACAATTATTAAGTGCCTATTATATGCAGAACATTGTGCCAGAAACTGCAGAGATGCAACGATGAATAAGAAATAGTCTCTGCCTTCAAGTCTAGTGGGAGCGCAGCATGTAACACACTTATAAATAACTGTAATTCAAATTTTAATCACAGATCAGAGTTGGAAGGAACATCAGATGTCATCTAATAAAGGAGGCAGGATGGTGTAAGGAAAGAGTTCTAGATTTGGAATCAGAAGACCCGATTGGATGATCACTTGTCACATGTTACAGTGGGAACCCCTTTGGAGTGGATGGGGCATTTAGGTGGTGCAGTGGATAGAGCACTGGACTTGGAGTCAGGAACGCTCGTCTTCCTTAGTTCAAATCCAGCCTCAGACGCTTACTCCTATCTGTGTGACCCTGAACAAGTCACTTCATCCTGTTTGCCTGTTTCCTCATCTATCAAATCAGCTGAAGAAGAAAATGTCAAACTAGTCCAGTAACTTTGCCAAGGAAATCCCAGAAATGGGGCCATGAGGAGTCAAACGCAACTGAAAAGACTGAACAACAACTTTTTGTGCTTGGGTTGGACTAACTGGTTTCAATCCATTCTCTGATTCTGTGACTCTGGTCTCAACTCTGCAACTTACCACCTATGTGACTTGGGCATTTTATTTCTCCCTCTCTAGTCCTTGGTTAACTTATCTATAAAATCAGAAGGTTGGATTAGATCTAAGGTTTTTAACCTAGCATTTCAGAAGGTCCAAACTTGATTGAGGAGAGAGAATTACATATTTGTTTTCATTATTACTGTCACTGAAATTATAAATTTTATAAAGAAAACATTCTGAGAAGGGATTCATCCATGGGCTTCACCAGACTTCCAGCGAAGTCTGTGACTCACACATAAAAAGGCTAACAACTTCTGGGTTAGAAGATTTTTATAGTCACTTCCAGCTTTAAAATCCTATGACCCTCTCCCCAGAATATGAATTCTGTCTATAGAATCTACAAGTAGTCATCCAGATTGATCTTGAAAACCTTCAGTGACAAGCAAGGCAGCGTGTGCCATTTTTTGGACAGCTTAATTTGTAAAGCATTATAATTATTAAGACATGAAGAGTGCATTTTAAAAAAGACATAAAATGCTAGATGAAATAATACAAAGGAAAGGGAGCTGACTCTAGAGTCCAAAGGTCTGGGTTCAAATCTTGCCTCTGATGCTGACTATCTGTATAAGCTGGGCAAGTGATTTAACCTCTCGGGGCCTCAGTACCTTCATCTATAAAAAATAAGAGGATTAGATTACATGGCCTCTGAGGTCCCTTTTAGGTCTGTAATCCTATTCTATAATTTTATTCTAAGTGTGAGGAAGAAGAGAATGTTTCCAGCTGATGGGGTCAGGGATGAGATGTAATGAGAGGTCTCTGAAGCTGTAGGCAAAGGAGCTTGTTATGGCAGCAGAAGAGACAGGTATGTTGTCCTTTTAGGAAATGTCATTTGTTACTCCCTGGGCTATGGTGATATACGGCCAGGTTGCTGGAACTGTCGGAATGCCCCTTATGTCTCTCTTTCTATTATTCAAAACAGACAGGTGGGACTCCATCCCAAGAGATTCCTAGCATTGCCAAATATTCACAAGTGAAGCATGAATCTGCCTCCCTTCTCCCAAGAGTGGAATAGAAAAGGGAGAGTTTCTATTGCTTAGAACTTTTCACGCACCATCATGCACTTCTTGGCTTATCCCCTGGGCTGCTGGGATTTTGGAAACATGCCCACTGTGCTCTTTTATCCACAGTCATGGAAGACTGGGAAACCACAGAGAATCTACACACTCACTTTGCCCATTAACTTCTACCTCCTCCCTGCAAATCTTTTAAGATATTCTCTAGTTTAGACTTTTCTCTAATTCACATGTTCCCCTCTGCACTCGATACATATTTACTACTCCCATCAGGGTTTTTAGGGTGTTAATTAAAACAACTACCCTTGAGGTATATAGCCTTTGACCCAAAGATCTCACTGTTAGGCCCCATTAAGGTGAAAGACAGAAAGGAATGCCCCAAAGGCACCAAAATATTCCAAAATTCTAAATATTTCTAGTAGCAAAGAATTGGAATCAAACAGATGTCCAGAAATTGGGGAATGGATAAAAAAAATTCGTGGTATAGCAATGCAATAGAATATTACTGTGTAGGAAGAAATGGTGAATGTAGAGGATTCAGAGAAGCATGAGAATACATATGAACTGATGCAGAGTGAATTAAGCAGAAGCAAGAAAACAATATACACAATGACTACAACCGATGTAAATGGCATAAAGAACAACAAAAGAATGTGTCATTATAATAATCCCAGAGAAAGGTCCATCTTCCTCCCTTCTCTGCTGAGATTGGGTCATGGCTGTGTAATAACAAATACACTGCCAAGCTCAGCTGAGGAGTTGACTGGTTTATTTTTGCCGAACTACTTCTTTTTTGTTTTCTTTTAAAAAATTCTTTGTTACATGGAATGGCTCACTGGGTGGGGCAGGAAGGAGGGAAGTATTCAGAAATAAAAAGGATATAAAAAACAAAAGATTAAAATTATTCTTGGAATGAAAAGAATAAACACATACTTTTATGTCACCGGATTCATCTTGCTTTAATATGCTAGTAGGTCCTGATTAGAAAAACAAATCAGTTGAGTGAAACCAGTAAATTGATGACAAAAAACATTAACCCAGACTCAATATATGGATTATTAATGGGCTGTACTCAAGGTAGCTATAGCTACTAAGCTGGTTGGGCCCTCTCCCTTTGTTTCTGTTATTGTTCAATCCTTTATCAGCTCTGTCCTTCTCTTCATGACCCCATTTGCGGTTTTCTTGACTAAGATAATAGAGTGATTTGCCATTTCCTTCTCCAGCTCATTTTACAGATGAGGAAACTGAAGCAAACAGGGTTAAGTGACTTGTCCAGGATCACACAGACTGGATTTGAACTCATAATGATGATTCTTCGGGATTCCAAGCCCAGTGCTCTATCCACTGCACCGCTAGCTGCCAATTTCTCTTACCTATCCATTTTTCTTACTGTATATACAAAGAGGAGTCAGTAACTACAGCACAACTATACTTCTCTGCCTAAATATTTCATATGCATCTCGAACATATTATATCCTCAAAAGAATTCATTTTCTTTCTTCCAAAAGCCACTATTGCTCCAAACTTCTTTTTGTTGAAAGGCACCACCATCCTTGCAGTCACCCAGGTTTGCAATCTCAAAGTTATCCTCAACTTTTCACTCTCCTTCACTTCCACACCCTAAATGGCAATCAGTCACCAAGTCCTACCAATTCTTCCTCCATAACATCTCTCTCATTCACCATCTTCTCTCAGCTCACACAGCCACCACCATACTTCAGACCCTAATCACTTCTCATGAAGACTATTGTAATAACCTTTAATCTAGTCCCATGTCAATCCATCCTTCACAAAACTCCCAAAATAATCTTCCTAAAGCAAAAATCTGACCATGTCACTCCTCTCCTCAAGAATATTCACTGACTCCATGTTGTTTTTTGGATAAATTACAAATTCTTCAGGGTGGTATTTACAACCCTTCATAATTTGGTTATAGCCTACCTGTTACTCTCTGCACTCATCACTCCTGCTCCTATGTCTGAGGCTTTTTGGAATTTACTCCCTCCTTGCCTTTACCCTTAACATCCCTTTAAGGCTCAAAAACCAGTCCCTGCTCTCAAGATGCTCATGTTCTAATGGAGATAATACGCAAATGACTATGTACACACATACTACACACACACACACACACACACACACACACACACACACACACACACACACACACACACCCCTGTTAAAGGCACGTCTAGAACTCAGATCTTTGTGACTTCCAAGGTCAGCCCTCATTTACTCTGGTACTCTGCCTCTGCCTTGCACAAAATATTTAATAAACATCTGTTGAATTGAAAGTATTTTTCTAAATTTTTTTCTAGAAACATGAACTAAAATGCTGCCAATCCTATGTTGCAGAAATATGAGTATTATGGCTTCATCATGATAACGAGAATAGGGAGTGAATATATTATAAGTAACTTCTATGTGAAACGCAAAATTTTTGACTCTTTTCATTATGGAATATGAAATCATAGAATGGAAAGAACAAGAGGGTTCATGTAATCCAGTCCTTCTCTTTATGAATGAGGAAACCAAGTCCCAGGAAACAATAAAGTCACAAACCAATTTAATGGCAGAGCTAGGATGAGTACCATGGCCTTATGCTCTCACGCCCTTTCCAATCCTCCATAACCACCTCTGTCTCTGTGTGTGTGTTCATGTACATAGATGTGACTAGCATGTACCCCCAAAAGGCAGAACCTGAAGCAAAGCAGACAGTGAATCTATCATAAGTTCATAGATATAGAGTTAGAAGCGACCTTAGAAATAGCTAGTCCTTACAGTCATATAAAAAAATCCTCTAACTCACTACTGATTAGGGAAATGCAAATTTAAACAACTCTGAGGTACCACCTCACACCTATCAGATTAGCTAACATGACAAAAAAGGAAAATGATCAATGTTGGAGAAGATGTGGGGAAACTGGAACATTAATGCATTGCTGGTGAAGTTGTAAATTGATATAACCATTCTGGAGAGGAATTTGGAACTATGCCCATAAGACTATAAAACTGTGCATACCTTTTGATCCAGCAATATCTCTATTAGGTCTGTATCCAAAAGAGACCATAAAAAAGAGAAAAGGACCCACATGTACAAAAATGGTACTAGCAGCTCTTTTAGTGGTGGCAAAGAACTGGAAATTAAGGTAATGCCCATCAATTGGGGAATGGCTGAACATGTAGTGGTATATGAATGCAATGGCTATTGTGTTATAAGAAATAGTAAGCTGGTAGATTTCAGAAGAAACCTGGAAAGATTTATGTGAACTGATGCTGAATGAAGTGAGCAGAATCAGGAGAACACTGTATACAATAACAGCAAGACTGTGCAATGATCAACTTGGATAGACTTAGCTCTTCTCAGCAACACAATAATCTAAGACAATTCCAAATGACTCATGACAGATTATTGACATCCAAAGAAAGAATTATAGAGTCTGAATAAAGATCAATGCATACGATTTTCTCTTGTTTTCTTTCTCATGGTTTTTCCCATTTGTTCTGATTCTTCTTTCACAATATGACTAATGTGGAAATATGTTTAATATGATTGTACATGCATAGTCTATATCAGATTGCTTTCCATCTTGGGGGAGAGGGGAAGAAGGGAGGGAGAAAAATTTGGAACTCAAAATCTTATAAAAGTGAATGTTGAAAACTATCTTCATAAATAATTGGAAAGAATAAAATACTATTAAGTGGAAAAATAAAAAAATAAAAATAGCAAAAGAAATAACTAGTCCTACCCTCTCATTTTACAGATGAAGAAAAGCAGGGCCAAAAATATGGAACAGCAAGGATTTGAACCCAGGTTCTCTGACTTCTAAGTCCAACACTTCATGTTACACTATAATAATCTCATAAAAGAAATCAAATAAAATCTGACCCTCCTTTCAATTCCTCCTCTGCTCTGGTTTTTGTGAAAGTCTCTGTTAAAGAGTAACCAGTATGGTAGAGATAGATGTTAAGTAAGAGAGGGAGAAGAAGAAAGGGTGAACATAATTGGAAGCTAGGGGATGATGTTGGTCCCTGGGGAAAAGATCATTCATTGCAAGCTTTTATATTGCTAAAAATGTTTCTGGGCCAATCAATAAGTTAAAAAAATAAAACAACCTACATACACAGGCTGTTCTTGATTGATTTGTATTTTTAAATGCTACCATTTACCAAAATAGTCTCCAAGAACTGTAGAATCTTAGAGTTGGAAAGGACCTTAGAGGTCATAGTCCAACTTTCCACCTAAAGCTTGTATCCCAGGGAAACCATCTCCACATTTAGGCTGTGCTTTCCAGCTTCCAATGATGGGGAATTCCTCATCTCCTTAGGGAACCCATTCCATTTTTGGAAAACTCTTGATTATCAGGAAGCTTTGCCTGTCATTTTTTGCCAAAACTTGCCTCAGTGTGGCATTTACTCACTGGTCCTAGTCCTTTCCTCCAGAGCCAAAAAAACCAAATTACGCCTCTTCTATGTTGTAACTCTTTCAACGCCTTGAAGGCAACTGTTCTATCCCCTTGATTCTTCTATTCTCCAGGTTAACCAACCCCAGTTCCTCTAGCTGATCCTTGTATGATATGATTTTTGAATCCTCTTACAGTCTTGGTTCTCCTCTTCTGAATATACTCTAGCTTGTTAATGTCTTTCCCAATGTGGTCTGACTAGAAGAGAGTGTATCAGAGCCATCACTTCTCTCACTCTAGATATATTTTAACTATGAGTTACATTGTGAACCTTAGACAGAGTGCTTCTGGGAGTGAGCTAGAACTGCAATCAGCAAGGTCCTAGTTAAGACCTTAACATACTCTACTGCCTTTATAATACAGGAGCTAATTAAACAGTTAATAGATTATACCAATCCATCAATTCCCCTTCTCTCATCTAGCTTTTGGTCACTTCACCACTAATTGGTGTATTTTCCAGTGGGTAGAAAAGGGTGGATCCAAAGATAAAGATAGTGGCCTTCTGACTACATATGGGCAACCCCAATTAAGGAAGTGCATTTATGATCACTTTTATGTAACAAAGTACACAAACCTATTAAAGCATAAGCTCCACAAGGACAAGGACTGAGTCTTACTTAAGCATTGTCTCTCTTGCACCCGCTATGCACCCACACATGGCCATGCTATGCTTAAAAGATTGAATAACAAAGTACTGCCAAGTAGAGACCCCTGCTAGATTTGCTTTAATGAATGAAAACATCTTGAAAATGAGCACCGTCATTGGTGCAAGTAGCTATTGTTATACTGGGTAGTAGACTCACATAAATGTCAGATCTGGAAAGAACCTCAGAATATCTTGTTTGCCCCTGCTATCATTTTACAGATGAGGAAACTGGCAGCAACAGTACTGAAGTGATGTGCCCAAGGTCACCAAGTTAGTCGGTAGCAGAGCTAGGAGTAGAATCCAGGTCTGCCAGAAAACAGTTTATCTAAACAAATTAAATATTCCTCCCACCATTATCCATCTTATATATATTATTAATTAGCCTAGCAATTTCTTTTCTTATTAACAGCACACAGGCAATACTCCTGGTTGAATGATCAGGATATCTGATATGGTGGTATCCAAATGAATGAGACTTTCCTCCTTCTATAAACACATACCATTTCAGAATCTTCCCTTCTAAGAATTTTTTTCCTCTTCTATAATGAAGATACAAGGCTGCTTGCTGCTTCTCAGTAGAGTCCCTAGAGATTTGGGCACAACTTCTTTTATGAGGGAACAGATGTGTTCCTGTTGTGTAAGCTCCCTGCCTACCATCCACAGAGAGAGTTTCCGGCTCTAATCCAACCAGGCTCATGAAATGACTCTTATTGGTAACCTGTTCCACATATTCCCTTAGATTGAAGAGTACAATTTGGAGGGGCTCATTGCCCATTTAGCTTTGGGTTTTCTTGGCCCAGTAGCTATTCATTCCATCAGCCCCGGTATTGTGCATTTGAGGGATCAGTTTTTAGATACAACTCTGAGATTTTCAGAGTACCAGGACAGGAAATGGAGGTTCTAAAGCCAAGACTCTCTGTGAGCTTGACAATCCTAAGCACTGGTATTTATATAGATAACACTTTAAGTTCTTGAAGTGTTTTACAAACATTTTCTCATTGGATCCTTAGAGAAACTTTGTGAAGTAGGTGCTATTATCATCCCCCATTTTACAGATGAAGAAGCTGAGGCTTGGAGAAGTTAAAGTAGGATTTGAACCCAGGTCATCTTAACTTCAAGTCCAGTATTCTATCCACTGTCTTCAATTTTGTGCATATGTGAATATGTCTATGTTTTAGAGAAATAGTTAATTGGATAGATATGGAGAAAGTGATATAGAAAGGCTGAGACAGAGGTATACACAATGCTAATGATACAGATAGAGTGAGAAATGAGTCTGGAAAGAGAACTGAAAGGAGCTTAGAGAAAGCAGACAAGAAAGGTCAGAGGTGTGCTGCACTGTCAATGCAGATCAGAGAGGTAAAGAGTATGTTTTGGTTGGGCTGAAGTTTCCACTAAAACCTAGCCTGGCACTTCTTAAGAGTAGTGAGTTTTCTGTACCTAGGCATTCAAATTTCTGAGGAACCACTAGCCTTTGATAGTAGGTGGCTCAATCCAAAGCTGGTGGGTTTTATTAGTGGTCTGTAATGTTTGACGTAACATGTACAAATGGAGGACTCCTCTGGTATTTCATCTTGTCTAGAGCATAGCCTATAGCAGCCCTGCCATCAAAATGAAACATCACAAAGCCAGGCATTTATTGAGTTGGTTAATCTGAGTCAATCTGCAAAAGGTCTCATCAGTAAGGAAGTATTTAATCACCATTATCTTTCTGCTTCACTCAAAACATAGGGTTCAGCATCTAGTTCTCACAAGCTAGGTTAATTGTTTCAGTCAAGAAGAATGGTTGCTGTTAATGGTGACAAAGGTGGTGGAATCCCATGCAACTTTGCCTCTTCCAGTTGGAGGTGCTAAAGAACTACCAAGAAGATACAATGCCCCTAACTCCCTTTTCTTTCACCCTGTCCAGTTATAACATCCAAATCCAGGCATTCATAAAGCTGCTACCTTATATAAGGAGATGTATCACCTCAACTTGTAACTGAAGAATTAAGATTAGTTGTGGGCTGAGAAGAAAAAGAGGTGAAATTTGGGAAGAACTTGGAAAACATGGCTGGAAATTGAGACCTGGGTTCCAGTCTTGACTCTGACACTAGCTATCTGTGGGACTTTGGGCATATCATATCACTTTCCAAAACTCAGTTTCCACAAATGTAAAATGAGAAGGTTAGACTGCAAATATCTAAGTTTCCTTCCAATTTTAATATCCCATAGAAAATGAGAAAACAAATTCAGATTGCAATTCTTAGGATTGATAGTGGTTGGTAGTGGTGGTAATTCAGCACCATGATCCTGGACAGCAGTCACGGTTCATAGAGGCCAGAGTGTGATTAAGGGAAGCAGGAGGAGTTTGGAGAATTTATACTGCATCAGGGACAGAATGGAAGGTGAGGGGGTTAATTTGATTTCAGTTCACTAAATTCTGTCTCTGGGGAGAGTAGACTGGTAAGACATTTGGGGAGCAGCAGTTAATAGTAGCTCCACTCTATATGATGAATTGGAAAGCCCTTTCCTGTCAACAACCCTGATCTTTTGACTCTAAGCTCAGGGTTCTTTCCATTATGCCAAAATGCCTCTCAGATGTTATGTGGGGTATGGTATGTCACCTCCCCAAGCCCTCATTTCCCTTTCTGTCCTATGGGAAAACAAAGTCATACGCTTGTCAGGGGTGTGGAGAGAATTAATGAATTAAGAGTTAGGGAACAACTTCCAGATCCTAGTGTGGTATTCTTTTAAAGTCATCTAAAAATAAGCAGCTAATTTGAGAGTGGTGGGTTTTTTCACCCTCATAAAAAGAAACTCTGATTAGGGCTATGCTTTACACAGCCTTCTGAAACACAGGGTGCGTGGGAAAGTGGAATAAAAAATTCAACCCGCACTTCTCCTCCCTATTTGTGATCTATTCCAGTATCTCTCTGTGTGTGAATACCTCAAGGGGTGGCAGTCCCAGAGAAAGAGTCTGGAATTTAAAGGATTAGGTGAGATTTTCTTTATGAAAAGTAATGATGGATCTTCAGGAAAATATTCTATCAACTCTTCACAGCCAGGACTAGAAGCAAGAAAGATAGTAACCAAGGACAATTTAGGGGAGGAGGTGAAAAGGAAGTCATAATGAAGGACATTTTTAGTATGACTCTTTAGAACTGCATATATTTTTAATTCCAGAAAATCTACTTTCTACTTCTATGTTTATTTTGTTCTAAGTTGAGTCACATAGTCAGGAAGACCCAAATTTAAATATCCCCTCAGAAATTTGCTAGCTATGTGACCCTGGGCAAATCACTATAACCTCTTTCAACCTCAGTTCCCTAATTTGTTAAATTGGGATGATAATAGCACCTATCTCTCCAGTTGTTATGAGAAGCAAATGAGAAAACACATGTAAAGTGCTTTGCAAACCTTAAAAAGCAGCAAAACCTTAGGCATTGTTGATACTACTGTTATCACATGGTGAAGGGTTGAGCGCCTTAGGGACAGCAAGATACAAGAAGTATATTTTTCAATTCATTTCAATTCCATAAAGAGTTATTAAGGATCATGTTGTATACAAGGTATGGTATTAGATAGTAGAGATTAAAAAAGTGAAACAATCCCTACATTCTACAGAGGATAGACATGTACACAGATACATAAACATAAGGAGAACTGAAGATGGAGAGAGCGTTGACTGGAAAGGTCAGGAAAGGCTTCATGGAGGAATCAGCACCTGAGCAGAGCCTTGAAGGAAGATAAAGATTTTTAGAATCAAAGATGAGAAGAGAATACTCTTCAGGCATGGAGAGCAGCTTGTACAATGTACAGAAGTAGGAAAATGGATGTAGTCCATTAGTAGTCTATAGTCCAATGGGAAGCTAGGTGGCACCATAGTGCATGGTGCACCAGGCCTGGAGTCAGGAAGACTCACTTTAATGAGTTCAAATCTTGCCTCAAGGCACTTACTACTACTAGTAGCTGTATAACCCTGGACAAGTCACTTAACCCTGTTTGCCTCAATTTTCTCATCTATAAAATGAGCTGGAGAAGGAAATGACAAATTACTCCAGTATCTTTGCTAAGAAAATCTCAAATGGGGTAATTACTGAAAATATCTGAGCAACAACAAAATAGCCCAGTGTGACTGAAACTTAGAATATGTGAAGCAAAATAATGAGAAAAGCTGACTAGGTAGATTAGAGGTGGACTGTGGCAGGCATTAAACACTAGCCTGGGGTTGGTGTGGACAGAGTTTTGTATATCCTCCTAGAAGTCACTTACTTCTTGTTCCTCCAGGAGCACTTGCTCAACTGTACTAGTCTTCACTGAGCAGACTTTCCACTGAAACAGATCTGGTGCACACCACATCACTGCACCCTTAATTTGCACGCTGTTGCATAAAACTGCAATAGATGTGAAGGAGGAAGACCTGAGTTCAAATAACAGCTCCACTGCTTACTACCCATGTGACTTTGGTCAAGTCTATTGGCCTCAGTTCTTTGAAGGGAGAGAGTTGAAATACACGATCCCGGAGGTCCTTTACACATCTCAATACTATGATGTATTATTTTCTGTTTATATTTTTCAGTCTTGCTCCCAGAGCTAGGACCACATATATGTGAGTCCTAAGCAAAGTCTGAAAAATTATTCTTTCCCCCTCTGCAATGTGTGTGTGTAATAAAATTTAAAAAATTCTAGAAATTTTGACTTTTACCTCAGGATAAGATGGCTTATCACAAAATAAATGCCTAGATGCCATGGACAACAGTATTTTGTGCATTAAATATCTGCACGTTTATAAAAATAATTTAAAATATTCTTCATTCTACCCCCTTGTATTTAGTGTTGTAGGCAGCTAGCTGCCTACCTGTGCTAGCCCTAATCCTTTTCTGCTTATTTACATAGTTTATGGGTTCTTTATGAGAAGAGATAGTGTTTTATATTTATTCTATATGGCACACAAAACCTAGCACAAGGTTGGACGTGTGGAAGGTTCTTAGCAATTCTGCTAGTTGAGACACTTCCCCTTCTCCTCACACTCACCTGATCCTGTCCTGCTTTTTCCAATCACCCTCCCCACCCCAATCTCCCCTTTTCCCCACTCCCTCCATCCAGGTCAAGGCTTCCCAGCAGAGGGAGAGGTGAGAACACTCGGTCAAGATGGACCTTTCTGAGAATCCAGTTCCTTCCTTTCCAGTTTCATTGATTTTTGTTTACTCTGTAGACAGGAGCCACCCCCTCAATGGGAGCAGGGATACTGGAAGCTTTGCTGGAAACCCTGGTAGGCTTCCTGGTCTCTTCTCTGGGAGCCTCAGCATCCAGGACACTCTGTCCTGTTTGGCACATATGAAAAGAAAAATGCAACTTTGTAAAAAAAAAAACTCTTTGAATAAAGACTTTAAAATGAAATGTGAATAGATCTGTATTCCTCAACTATGTCTATGAGATATTTTAGTGTCTTTTCCATACTGTGAAGTTCTCAGGGAGATTGCTGATGGGGAGATGGAGAAATATCATGGAGATAAATTAAATTTTTTTCTACTGATGAAACATTTCCTTTTTCAAACAGATTTGCTTACATAGAAATACCCATATACCTCTACCCATTCACAAATATACACAGATGCTTTAAGAAGGGGGCCCTCTGGGCCCATTGCCCTTTGTTCAAAGGACAAAGCTGGGTAATATAAAGAACCCTATCTTGGGATTCAGGAGTTTTGTATTCTAGTTCTTACTCTGACCCTCATTTGCTTCACAACATCAGCCATGCTTTGGGCCTTAATGTCTTCATCTGTAAAATGGAGTAACAGGTTCCGATTGTGGAGTTAATTTCCCATATTAACTTAAAAAAATAAAAAGGCAACTCTCTTTTCTCTTTTAAAATTCCCATCTGGTAACTGTGGGTGAGAGGGTCTTCTGTAAATGTATTAGATAAATTGCTTCTGATATTAGAAATTCTTTATAACCCAAGAATTCTCTTCTATGACCTGTGTGAGTTTGGAGACTGGACCATCTGGATAAATATGCAAGAGGAGAGCCCAACGGGACCTCTCTACAGCTCAGCATCCAGCACTGATGGCCTTCCTTAATTAGGATTTACTGAAAAGCTTTCTGGTGATGATGCCCTGTTTTCCATTTCCTACAGATCCAATTAGTGAAGAAGGATGAATCTGACAGAGCCATCTGAAAATGGTTTCTTTGTCCTCCCTTTGTAGTCAGGCACACAGAAGATAAGGATGTAAGAGGACGTTTAGCTCTTGCTGAAGACCCAAAAGTTCTTTAGCAAGGGAAAGATTACAGAATGAAAAATCACCTACAGAATGGGAAGCAATGCCAGGATTTAATCTAACCAACCAGGAATGCCTGTTTGAGTGACGTCAAAGGCATAAAGACTCACTTAAGAAAAAAACAAAACCAATTTTCTAATAATAACATCATATTTCTATAACATATATGGTAATGAACCACTTGATGTATATCACCTCACTGAATGCTCACAACAAGCCTTGTGAGGAAAGCAGGACAAGTATAATTATAAACCCCATTTTATAGAAAGGGAAGTTGAGGCTCAGAGAGATTAAGTGATTTAAATAGACCACACAACTAATATGCAACAGGGTCAAATGAAGATAGAATGAGAGCTAGAGGAGATGTCAGGGGCCTTCTAGTCTAACACACTCATTTTATGGGGGAGAAACAGAAGCTCAAGGAGGCTGAGTGAATTAACCAAGGTCACACAGGTAGGAAGTATCAGAGATTGGGTCTGAACCTAGATGCACCTGATTCAAGAACCCTGATTCTTTTCTCTGTAACATATTAGTACCCAGAAAAAAAGGGCAGCTAGGGTGGTGCAGCTGATGGAGTGCCAGGCCTGGAGTCAGGAAGAACTAATTTGAAATCTGGTCTCAGACAATAGCTGTGTGACCCTGGGCAGGTCACTTAACCCTGTTTGCCTCCATTTCCTCATCTATTAAATGAGCTAGAGAAGGAAATGGAAAACCAGTCTAACATATTTGTCAAGAAAACCCCCAATGGGGTAACGAAGAGTTGAATACAACTGAGCAACAAATCCAGAAAAAGTTAGAAATTCAAATCTGGAGTCAGGTATCCTGACTCCCAATCTGGTTCTCTCTCTCCCACAGTCCACTACCTCCAACTTCCCCACTTAATTATGGAAGAGGATGATCATCTATTTTTATAGCTTACCTTCCTTCCTCACTTCTCCTCCTCCCTATGACTGCTCATTTTTTGACTCTCCCATTAGTCTCATTTCCTCCCCACCCCTCACCCCAAGAAGAATAAATAAAAGCAGCTCCAATGTTAGCTCCTGGGTAATGGCAGGAAGATTTGGTGAGGCATGAGGCTGAAATTCACAGCTGTAATGAGGCCCTAGAATTATAAATGAGATAATGGATGCAAAGTGCTTTACAAAGTACGACGTAAATGTCAGCGATTGATACTGCTGTTGCCTGTAGGTTGCAATGCTTTCTCCCTTCTCCATGAAGCCAATCCCTCAGTGGTCATTCTTTTGATTCATTAAGCTCTTGGAATGCTCCAAAGCTAAAGACCCCACTAACTGAAGCTCTACAGACACACATTGTTCAAAGAATCAAACTGGAAAGGTCTGACCTTTTGATGCCCACTGGGTCCCTTCCCTTCCTATTATGACTCTTGCTTACTGTTTTTAGTTGACTTCTCTGCTCTCCCACTTATCCACTATTCTGTGCCCATGTCTCTCTCCACATCTCTTCTTCAGGTTAAACAGCCTCAGTTCCTTTACCTGGTCATTATGTGGCATATATTCTTGTCCTATCACCGTTCTGATCACCCTCCAGCTCATCGAGGGCTTCCTAAAAAATGGGACACCCAGAAATGAAGAAAGACATCAGTGGGGAAAGACAAAAGATATAACAGTCCCCCAAGACAAATTTCTGTTTCATCAAAGGCACTACTTTATAGCATTCATCTTTTCAAGGTTCCCTTATTTAGAACATAAATCAGAACCGCAGAGTCTTCTACCTTCTGTCTAGTTCATTTGGTCTATAGAGTAGGCAGTATGAAGTGATAAAGTAATGGATTCCTAGAGCTGCAAAATGCAATGTGACTCTAAAAGTCATTCCAACCATAGGATGGAAATGTCACTCTGAAAAGCTCGTCCATTCTCCCTGGGTCTCGTTATGTATATGTCTTTCTACCTATGCCTCTTCCTCTTTCTTGCTTTTACTTCAATATTATCAATCTGAGTCTTTTTCATTCCATCTTTTTTCCCCTTTTCCTTACTGCTCTACTTCTTTCCATTAACTTCGGTAGGGAATAAATACCATAAATAATTTTTTAAAGATATACTTAGTTCTGTAAAAATATCATCTACTTTTTATTCAGGAAAAGCAAATGAGTCAAACGTAATTTTTTTAAAACAAAAAAAGAATGATCAATTTATGTGACTTTCCCATAAAGGGAAGGAACTGGATGATTTTGCATTAATTTCTGAATCTTATCAATATGGTCCCAGATGCCTTAAAATCCCAGAATCTCAAAGTCACAAGTTGCCTCAGAGGCCACCTGGTCCAACCCATACCTAAACAGAATCCCCTCTATCATACTCTCACAGGTAGTCCAGCCCTTGCTTTAAAGTTTTTCAGTAATTGAGAACCCACTGCTTCCCCAAAACAATTCATTTCACTGTTGGATATCTAAGTGTCAGGGAATTTTTTCCTCCCATAAAGTCAAGATATGCCTTTCTTTAATTTCCACTGACTGCTTCTAGCTCTGCTTCCTGGGGCCAAGGAGTAAAAAGCTACCGTTTCTTCCATATGATAGCCCTTCAAACACTTGAAGACAGCTATTGTGATGTCCCCTCCTCAACCAGTGTTCTCTTCTTCAGGTTAAACATCCTTAGTCCCTTTACCTGGTCATTATATGGCATGCACTCATGTCCTACCACCATCCTGATCACCCATCATTTCATCCATGGCTTCCCTAAATGGGGCTACCCAGCATCCTTGGGTGATCCTTGATAAGCATCCTTGGATTTTTACCTCTGATGTTCTGAATACTATTCCTTTATCCCAGGATGATAGAATTTAAAACTAAAAGGGGAATCTTAGAAATAATCTAATCTAAACCCCTATTTATTTCCTATATAATACAATAAACATTTACTGAACACTTACTCTGTGCCAAGCACAATGCTAAGTGCTTGGGACACAAATAAGAAAAAGATAATCTCTACCCTCAAGAAGCTACTGGCTTTGGAAGCCTGATGAGGGTGGAGTAGAATCCAAAGAGAGCAGCTGGTGAGCAGTGAAGAATTGGCTGGCTTTCTGAGTCCCCCTTAAATGGAAGCTTTGGGAGTATTTTCTTTTTCTCTTCTGTACAGCCCTTCCATCGGAGGGTCAAAAACAACCAAAGGTAATGATGAGGTATGAGTATTAAAGCTGATGCAATCTCCTTGAAGGTGAATTTCCTAGTGATGGCAAACCACTCCAGCATCTCCAGTATCGTTTGCCAAGAAAAGCCTAAAAGGGTTCATAAAAAGTCAGACATGGCTGAAAAGTGACAACTATGTAAATAGATACACATATTTGTTGTACAGTTGTTACAGTCCTATCTGACTCTTTATGACCCCCTTTAGGGTTTTCTTGGTCATTTCCTTCTTCAGCTCATTTTACAGATGAAGAAACTGAGGCAAACAGGGTGAAGTGGCTTGCCCATGGTCACAGAGCTAGGCCATGTCTGAGGTCAGATTTCAACTCAGGAAGAGGAATCTTCCTGATTGCTAGCCCAGTACTCTATCCACTGCACCACCCTGCAGCCCTATGTGTATACATATATCCTATATACAAACATAGACATATATCACTTGCATGTTGTCTCCCCCATGAGACTGTGACATCCTCAAGGATAAAGAATATCTTTTACCTTTCTTTATATCCTCAGCACTTAGCATAGTATCTGCAACAAGCTTAATAAATAATTATTGACAGACTAGTCAAGTTGATAGAGGATGTCCAAGGTCATACAGTTAGCAATTTGCAGAGCTGAAATTTGATCCCAGGTCCTTATTTTTCTGCTCTAACACTCTAGAGTTCTATTCTCAAGAATATTCATCATCTATACAGAGAGCTCCTTCCCTAGTTTTCTAGCTACATTCTTCCAGGTCTGCCTCTCAGACCCTGGCTTGGACAATGAGGATTACAGAGGCAGTGCTGGATATCTCCTTGCCCATGTCTGTTTTATTACAGTGAATGTATTAGTGTTTCCCTTGATATAAAAAATCCTTAAATTGAGATTTGAAAAATCTCAGCTTTTCCCTTAGTATTGAAAGACTGATATTAGATGACACAGAACTATTGAATTCAAGCCCAGAAAGGACCTTGAGAAGTAATCTAATCCATCCTCTTGCCTCTAAGTTGACCCACACCTAGAACTTCCTCAATGGGAGTGAATCCATTTTTTAAACAAAGAAAGTCCTCCCTTGGGGTTCCTTTCTAGTTTTTAGTAACCCTTTGTGGTCTTTGAACTCATTCCTTCTAAGTCAACTATCTCATACAGTGGTGGTAACACTTAACCTTCAGACAGTATGGGTTGCTAGAAGCAGTTAACGTCTGCTCATTTTCCCCCCTTTCTCTAAAGGGCCAGCGGAGAGCAAAGACAGAGTAGAGAGCAGAAGACAGCAAAAGTTAAATAAAAGAAACTCTTCCCCCAAGACTGACTTGATGCTAACGGTCTCTCACTCAGAAAAATGGGTTTTACTTCTTTCTCAGTGCCTGCTAATGAAAACCAGAGCACAACAGGCACTCACAAGGAGATAAAACCCTTTTTCTAACTAAGAGACCCAAGAAGGTAGGCCTTCCTCAACTGCACAGAAACTTGATGCAATTAATCTGACAATGCCTCAATGAGACCCAGGGGTGCTGATTAAAAATATCCTTTAATTATAGATGGAGTATAATTAGGAATCTGTTCTACCCAGAGAGGCCAGTGCAGTACCATTCTCTGGCAAGGGAACATCCGACACAGCCTAGGTGAGCCTCAAAGGCATAACCAGGGTTGGAGAGGCTCGTCTGGAAGAAGACTAGGAAAGTCAGGGAGGATGAAATGCAGAGCTGTGTGTGGGGGCCGCAGGGGGAGCTCTTGAGAACAGAACTCTAGAGTGTCAGAGAAGAGATCATCCAGTTCAATCACCTAACTTTACAGCAGACAAGGCTGTGGTATGGGGAGCTGGGGTAACGTGCATGCTGTCACATAACAAGTCTGGAACCAGATCTTCTCCCATACTATTAAGCGGTATTCATGTGACAGCAGAAGAATGCTCCAGTATCAGGGGCCGGAGAAACTTTAAAAAGGAAAATCCTTTGTTAGGCAGCTTGGTAATATAGTGGATAGAGCACCCTAGCTAGGGTCAAGGGGTTCAATCCTGCCTTGGACTCTTACTAGTCGTGTGATTCTGGGCCAATCACTTTAAACCTCTGTTTGGCTCCGTTGCCTCCTCTGTAAGAGGGGGATAAAAATATCGTCTATTTCCCAGAGTCACTGTAAGAATCAGATGAGATAATATTTGTAAAGTACTTTGAAAATACCAAGTGCTATATGAGTGTCATTAATTATTGTTGTTGTGGGTTGTTTTTAGTGTTATTAATTCTGGCCAAGTGATCCTCCTCAGACTACTTTTCCCCTAATAATTGCCTCTTCCCTCCCCCATTCTTTAGTCTAACTACACCACACCCTAGGCACAAGGGCAAGAAAGGCAGACGTTTGTCTTTAACACCCACCTCTCCACATTTCTACATTCTTTATCATGGCACCCGGTGCCCAAGCCTGCTACAGCATCGTTTCCACATCTGCCCTCCCTTAACAAAACTCCATGTTCCAAACCAGGCTTTGTTTTTCTCTATCAAAACTTACCTGTCTGATGTCCTTTCCACCAAGGCCTTTTCCAAGGTATCATCTAATAATTCAGGCTAAGGTGTCAGTGGCTAATAACAAACAGTGCCTCTCCCCTCCCTCCACCAATGAAGGGCATTTGACTTCTTGTTCCTAGAAATGAAATATCTTCATCCAAAGGAGTGACGCTATAACAGTAGAATTCCAGGTACCAGTACAGACCACTGAGGGAGTGGGTGCAGGGCTTTTTTCACAGTACCCTTCAAAGCTCACCATGTAAGTAGGTGCCCATTTGCCTAGGTATAAAACCCAACCTGCCTCTACAACTCCTTAGGAGAGATGAATATAATGAGTGAATAACCAGACAAGCATTAAATAAGCACCTACTGTATACAGAGTACCACAATAGGCACTGGGAGAGAGGTAATACAAAGTTTATATAAGATATAGTCTATGTCCTCATTGAGTTAACAGTCTAGTAGTAAAATCCAACACAAAATATAAATAGCTATAGAACTATAAACAAGAGAGACAGGATCATTGGAAATAATCAACAGAAGGAAGGTGCTAGAATTAAGGAAGATCAATAAAGGCTTCCTGGAGAAGGTGAGATTTTAGCTGGGAATTGAAGGAAGCCTGGAAAGCCAGGAGGTAGAGTTAAGGGGGGAGAGCATATAGATGGAGTTGGGAGATGGAGGATCATAGCCTGTGTGACTGTGAAAATAATGTGGTGCCCTTGGCAGTAACAGGGATGTTCAGAAGCAGGAGGCCTCATGTGGCCCTCTAGGTCCTCAAGTGTGGCCCTTTGACTCAATCCAGACTTCAAGGGGATTTGTTCTGTGAAATATGGATTCAGTCAAAAGGGCCACATGTGGCCTCGAGGCTGCAGGTTTCCCACCCCTGATGTAGGAGAAAACATAATGAGTACAGTTTTGGACATGTTGAATTTAAAGAGGTCTTTGGGATATCCAGTAGGCAATTGTAGATTCCAGTGAGAATGTTATACAGCTACTTAAGTGTCTGACACAGAATTTGAACTCAGCTCTTCTTGATTCCAAGTCTAGCACTCTATCCACTGCACCACCTAGTGAGAAATTATTAGTACTACAAGATAGGCCTCCTTGGCTAGCACAAGTAGCGTGGAAAGGACACTAGTAAAACAGCAAAGTGCAAGCTCTCATGTCTGAACTCATGTTATCTTTCCTTTGGTGAGACCTCGGCTCATAAGATCATAGATTTAAAGCCTCAGGGACCTTAGGGACTGTCTCATTCAAGCCTTCATTTTTCAGATGAAGAAATGAACTGAGGCCCAGAGAGGGGAAGGGAGCTAGCCATTAGGCAAGCTATCCTTGGAATCTAGGGGTTAGATAGGTGATTGGGAGGAAACCTTGATGAGAAGAGGGATGGAAAAGAAAGAATTTTCCAGGATTCGTTTTTATACCTTATATGATCTACTTAGCTCCTAAGTAGTCTGATTCTTTAAAAATCATTCTATTGACCTATAAGCATTTAAATAGCAATTGAAAATGTACCCCCTGGCCAGGTCAATACTGTTTATGCCAAGATGGGAACAATTTTCCTTTTTTTTCTATTTTATGATATCAAAGATTACTGATCCACAGAGAAAAGGTTAAAAAAACTTTAATTACATTCACTTTATTCTTTAGAGAGAAATGTAAAATGTCCTATTATTTTTGTTAAAAAGTATAGAATGAGAACTATAAATTTTCATATAACAAATAACATACATAAATATACCTCAAGTATTGAATTTAACATATGTGGTGTACATATAATTATCTCTAACTGTACCTCCTGGGATCAGGAAGTCTTATCTTCCCAAGTTCAAATATGACCTCAGACATATTTGTCACACGTAGCTGTGTGACTCTGGGCACGTCACTTAACCCTGTTTGCCTCGGTTTCCTCATTTGTAAAATGAGCAGGAGAAGGAAATGGCAAACTACTCCAGTATCGCCAAGAAAACCCCAAACGGGGTCACAAAGTGTCAAATATGACTGAACAACAACTAGATAAGCTTAGAGATGCTTAGCACCTGATGGCTGAAATTTTATCACCAGTTGAAATTTCTGACCACAGTATTTTAGGAAGACTGTCTATTAGTAAGCTGCTGAGGGACTGTGATCTGTATCAGTGGAGGGAGTCTTCTTACCAGTGAAATGAGGGTCTTTCAAAGTATTGGAGTACAGATACACTTAGGCACAAGACAAACTGTCACACCATGGGTCACACTCCAAAGCTTTTCCAGCTGGGTAAGATCTGCCATCATCAGCGTTACACCCAATGCCATGGGAAGCAGGGAGGAAGACTTCAGTGTAGAATGCATGTGATGTTAACAGCTGATATTTCTATGGCACTTTTTCAAAATAAGCTACCTTCATTATTTTGTACCCAAACTTTATTTAAAGATTTTTATGGCATATCTCCAAGGAGAGGACAATGAGCCAAAAAAAGATGATCTTTTTCTTTTTTTTTTTTGCTGGGGGAAGAAGAGAGAGGGGTCAGTACTCAGGATTAAATACAGTCTAGTCAAAAGGGAGGAAAGACCTGGGTCTCTAATAATATCACTTGAGATCTAATAATCTATGTCTCTTTCATTCCTGCTGTGCTTTTATATAAGCTACTCTCTGTGGGGAGGGGAGGGAGGGCCCAGCATGCATGGAATGCTTTCCTTCCTCATCTTTTCCTCCTAGAACCCTTAGCTCCTTTCAAGGCTTATCTCCTGGGCACCCCAACAAGAAGTCCCTCCTGATTACCTCAGTTATTAGTGAGCTGGATTCACTTGTGAGTCAAGACATCACTTTTCTGATGTCATTTGGTCCTATTCTTAAACAAAGGAAAAACAATATTGTGAGATATTAGCGCCTTCCACTAAACTTATGTGTAACAGTGGATAGAAAGCTAAAAGACCTGGGTTCAAGTCCTGCTGTGGACACATACTATCTATGTAACCCTAAAACTCTCAGGGCTCTAGTGAACTGTCTTAAGATTATAAGATAAGGTGCCAACTTGCATTGGAGGAGGAAATTTCCTTACCTGGAAGTTCCCTATGGCAATGAAATCTAGTTCCTATCCCTATTATTTTGTACAGATGTTTTGTTTTTCAGTAGTGTCCAACTCTTTGGGACTCTATTTGGGGTTTTCTTGGCAAAGATGCTGAGTGGCTTGCCATTTCCTTCTCCAGCTCATTTTACAAATGAGGAAATTGAGGTGAACAGGGTTAAGTGATTTGCCCAAGGTCACATAGCTAGGAAGTGTCTGTGACCAGATATGAGCTCAAGAAGATGAAACTTCTTGACTTCAGACCCTGCGCTCTATCCACTGTTCCACCTAGCTGCCTTGTGACATAGTTTTTACTTACCTGGGAACATGTAGGGTCTTCCCTCTTCTTCCTCACCTCCCTTAGATAAAGCTCCTTGAGGGCAAGAACAGTCTCACTTTACCATTTGTATTCACAATGTTGAGCACAATGCATATCCTTAATAAATGTGTCAGACAGATAGTTGTTGGTTGTTTGGTTAGTCCTAAAGGTTTTATTATCCCCATTCTGCAGCTGAGGAAATGGACGACATAATTACAAGTATCTACAGCAGGATTCAGTACAAGACTCTAGACTTCAGGTCTGGGGCTCTTTCTACCACAAAGTGTGGAAACATACTACTCTGCTTCTATGCATTTGAAGGAGACAGGAAGGAAAGGAGGGAGAGACATAAGCAGAGACCACAGCCCATGAGACTCAGAGAGGGTGGACCGACACACAGGAGGACGCTGTATTACTATATTCACATATTTCCTGGGACCTACGGACACCAGAGTCAGTTACCACCTTTCTTATAACTTGGAACTTGAAATGGTCACTGTCTCTCCAGCATCCCAAGTCCCTCATTAACTAGGAAACAATTTCTACTTTCACTTTTAAACTTCAAATATGACTTTAGAAATACAGATCTGTTTTCCCATGGACTTCTGAAGGTTTTCCAGACTTACAAAGGAAATTAGACATTGGAAATTTCCTTCAGAACCTCAGAGGCCTGGGTCAATCTCCCCTGCTGGGCCAGCAAGTCCCTTTGATATTCAAAAGCTGTCAGATGGTTTTATCTCAGCTGGGAGATGAGGGCTGCGCCATTCCACAATGTTTGAGAATGTTACTGAATCTAACACTTATTTCATCATTCCTTACCTTTTGTTCCAGCTTCTCTGCCCCTCCCCCAAATTAAAAACAGTTGTTTTTGTGTTTTTTTTTTAATTTAGCTGGATCTTGATGAGGAGAATGCAAAAATAAACTTTTTGGGGGAAAATAAAGCAAAATAAACAAACATTTATCTTCAGAGACAAATGAGTTTAGTTCTCTCCACAAGCTGTTCAATAATAATAATATTTAAAGAGTACTTACTCTAAGCAAACACCGTGCTAAGCACTTACAATTATCATATTTTCTGATCCTGACTACAATCCTGGGAGGTATTACCTTCATTTTATAGAAGAGGAAACTGGGGCAAATAGGTAAAATGACTTGCTCAGGCACACACAGCTAGTCAATGTCTGAGGCCTATTTGAATTCAGGTCTTCCAGACTCAATCTACTAAGCCACCTATTACCAACATCCAAGAGAGGTGGCCCCCAGAAGGGAAATTATTCTCTGACCTATTTCAGTCCTTTCCACAGGTGCTGTGCTCAGGATGAAGCATCCCTGATGGGACTCTGGAAGGGGTGGGATTGACTAAGGTCCCTTCATTAGACTGATAAAATCTCTTTGGAGCTGGGAGATTTTCTCATTCAGTTTGCAGGATTACCTTAGCTCCATAAACAGTGGCTATGTTCTTAGGAGGCACTGACCTGCACTGATGATGATGGAATAAAGGTCAAGTATAAGGCAGATGGAATCCAAATCCTCCGGTCTGTTTAGGGGTGGGGGTAGAGATAGTTGCAATGGAGGACAGGAAGGAGGGGGATGCTAACAGAAAGAAAGAAGAAAGCAGGAGGAGGGGATGGGCCAATGGACAAGAGGATTGTAAATCCAAAGAGGGAGAATGGAAGGAAGAGAAGCAAGCTGACAGAACCAGCCACAGAGGCCCTGACAGGAAAGGGAAGTGTGGAGAACACTAATGCCTAATTAAAAACCATGCGAGCTCCCCTGCGGAGCCCTGCCTGCCTCGCAGGGCCAATGAGCTGTGCTTGGGTAGCTCCTAAGGCAGTCTTTAGGAAGGATTTGTAAGACAAGCAGCCTTCATTCAGAGAACCCGGGTCTGCCTTTGTGCTTTCCAGGGCTGAGAAAAGCTGGGAAGGTGGGCTGAGAGGGGATGCCACAGAATCTGTGGGTAGTGAGTTGTAGGGCCAGGTAAGTATATGGACCCTATTCAGGGTATGGGACACTATTAATGGGAATTCAGCTTGGAAGAGCCAGCAGACTCTGTAAGGGAAGCCAATAACCCTGGTTGCTGCGGATGATGATTTTGTTGTTTGTAAGAGAACTAGCTGGGAGTTGTAGCACAAGACTGTAATCCCTGTTACTGGGAGACTGAGGCCAATGGATGCCTGGAGTTCAGGAGTTCTGAGCTGCAGGGGGGGCTGAAGGCAACTGGGCATCCATATTAAGTCTGGCACCAATATGGTGAGCAGCGAGAATCAGAGGGAGGTGGGGAACCAAGCTGCCCAAGGAGAGACAAACCAGCTCAGGTTAGAAACACAGCAGAGTGGACAGAGTGCCAGACCTGGAGTCAGGAAGACACATCTCCCTGAGTTCAAATCCAGCCTCAGACATTTCCTAGTTGTGTTACCTTGGGCAAGAGACTTAATTCTTGCCTCAGTTTCCTCATGAACTGGAAAAGAAAATGACAAACCACTCCAGCATGTTTGCCAAGAAAACCCCAAATGAGGCCATGAAGAGTCAGAAATGACTGAATAACATCAGAGTTAGGTTAAATGGCTCTCCTCCATCCCCCCCAAACCCTGGTGTCCTGTTCATACTACCCCTTGCTCCAAGCAACTGGGCTGACCAAATCATATTCAGGATTCCAGTCTCTTCCCTAAACAAAGCTGGTTGTTTCTGATCAATGACTCTCCCTCCCCATGTCCCATCCCTAAGGTTGTAGAGGTGGGAACATAAGGAACTGCCATCATCTTCAGAGGATCATGGGGTTTAGAGCTGGAAAGGACTTAAGAGTCTAAGAACACAGATTAATGTGTGGAAAGGTGAGTTCCCATCTTGGGGCCTCACAGGAAATCAGTACTAGATGGAGAAAAAAAAATGCTCACACATAAAGACCAATGGAAGCAGTGTGGTTCAGTGGGCAAATGCTAGAATTGGAGTCGGGAACACTTGAGGTTTAAATTCTGTCTCTGATGTTTGCTAACTATGGACAAGTCAATGGACTTCTCTGAACCTCTGTTTTTTCATCTATCCAATGGGAAGGATAATATCTGTACTTCCTACTTCTTAGGGCTGCTGTGAAGTTCAAACAAGACAATGTATGTAAAGCATGCTTTGCTCATCTTAAAGGACTATATCAATGTCAGTTGTTGTTAGAAGTGCGGCGGAAGTTGGAACCTTTCTGCATCTCAGCTTCCTCATGTAGAAAACGAAGGTGTTGGACTAGATGATGTCCAAGGTCCCTCCCAGTTCTAAATCTATGAGCCTATGAGTTAGGTCTTGCAAATATGAATTCTGCCCATTCCACAGATGAGCTTCAAGGAAGGATAAGTGACATTCACAGTCACACAGCAATCCTGTGCCAAATCATGCAATTCCCAATCCAGTTCTCTTTGCAAGACATTATTCTTCTACTCAGGTCTCTAGGAGTCTCACCAAGTTGATGAGACTGTTGAATGTTGTTTTGGATTATTTTTTCCTCTCTCTCTCTCTCTCTCTCTCTCTCTCTCTCTCTCTCTCTCTCTCTCTCTCTCTCTCCAATTGTGGCCTTCATTGACCATTTGAGAGCAAAATATGACTTCTGGTAAGTACCCACTGGGGTTAGTAATGGATGTGTACTTGAGAACTGTTTCTGTCCAGGTGAATGAACCTACCTCCGAGTTGAGTTGCATAGGGACAATCCCTTTCTAGGGGGTATAAAAGAAGGGGGAACATTGACACAGGTCACCTGGGCTTGCATTTTTTTTTCCAAAGGTCCTTTTTGTTGGGAAAGTGAAAACGTAATGGCAGTTATGTATTATACATGTAGAATGGGGCTGCAACTGTTGCCTAGCAACCAGCTGCAAGTATGTCCTGGGGAAAGGACCAGTAAGAGTAACTGGGACCTTGGCGCTGGGCCCCAGGTGTGTGCTGGCATAGTTATAGGGCACCAGAGAATCCCCCAGCCTTTCCTGGGAATTGTGGGGAAGGGGAAGAGGTTTTGTGTGTGTGTGTGTGTGTGTGTGTGTGTGTGTGTGTGTGTGGTATGTGTGTGTGTGTGTGTGTGCATGCAAAGACAGTGATAAAGAGTGAGGGAGAGAGACAGAGACAGAGAGAAGATGCTCCTTAGAGAAGTGAAGGTCGTGGAGGTAGGGAAAGCAATGACAGATGTTAGCAGCAGGAAAGATGTTAGCAGCTCTTGTTAGGCAGTCCAATTTAAATTCACTCAACAAACATTTTTTAAGTGCCTACTGTGTGTAGAATGCTGTGTTATAGAAATATGTGTTGTTGATTAGGTACTATGTGGAGCTCACATAAGCCATAATCCTTGTCCTCTCCTGTCTCATGGATCTCAGAAGGGGTGTGTGGCCTATGTATAAATCAATATAGTTTAAAATAATGCAAGAAAATGTGTCAAGTGCTATGTTTGGAGGGAAGGGTAAGAGGTAAGGTCCTTAGCAAATGGCAAAATCAAGGAAGAAAATGTATTGGGCTTGAAAAAGGGTACGTAATGAAGAGGGCGCCCATCACTTGGGGAATGGCCAAATTATAGTATAGAGGTGTGACAGAGGTCCATAGTGCTGTAAGAAATGATGATGGGGATCGTCTCAGAAAAACTTGGGAAGACTTGTACGAACTGGTGTAGAATAAAGTAAACAGACCAGGAAAGCAATTTAAACAGTAACAACATTGTGAAAAAATCTTGATCTCATTGATCTCTGATCAATGCAGTGACCCACCACTATGGCAAAGGACCAGTGATAATCTCCTGACAGAGAGGTGACAGAATCAGGATGTAGATTAAGGTACATCTTTTTGGAAATAGCACATGTGGCATTTGGTTTTACTTGACTACGCACATTTGCTTCAAGGACGAGCAACACCAGGAGCTAAGATAAGTGCCCAGAAAGGGATGAGTATGTGTGTGTATGTAGGATGTCAGAGGGGCTCAGATGGACTCAGGGTAGTTACCAGGTGAATGTGTTGTTACTGTTCTCTCTTAAGACATCTGGGAACCTTTTCCTGCCCGTCAGGAGTTGTTTCAGTTGTTGGTTTCTCTCTTACCAAGCTGGCTTGTTTGAAAAACAAGGACTCTGAGATTTCCCTTTTCTCAAGAGAAGATACTTCTAGGACAGATGTTCCTAACCTGGGTCCTTGGATAGATTTCAGGTGTTCTATGAATGTAGAATGGGAGAGAAAATATATTATTTTCACTAACTGCTGACTGAAATGTAACATTTCCTTCAATTATTTGAAAATATTATTCTGGTCTGGCATAGTTGTATATATCTATAATCCATGGGTGCTGCCTCAGTCAAACTAACACCTGTTAAAGACTTTAGCTCAGCGGTAGGGAACCTGCGGCCTTGAGGTCACATGTGGCCTTCTAGGTTCTCAAGTGTGGCCCTTTGATTGAATCCAAACTTCACAGAACTCATCCCTTTAATATAAGGATTTGTTCAATAAAACTTGGACTCAGTCAAAAGGCCACACCCAAGGACCTAGAAGGTCACATGTGGCCTCCAGGCCTCAGGTTCCCCACCCTGCCCTAGCTTAAAAGGCCAAGGCTTCCCACTTCATCCAGGGCCATCTCCAGTTGTTCTGGTCCACATCTGGCAACTGGACGCAGATGGCTCCAGAGGACAAAGTAAGGCTGGTGACTTGGCACAGCCCTCCCTCACTCAACTCCAATTCACTTGCATGTCATGGCATCACCTCCCTGACATCATGGTCCTCTTTGAGAACAAAGGACAAGTTACTAGGAAGGTTGAAGCTGGTGGATTGCTTCAAGTCAGGAGTCCTGAGCTGCCAAATGGGTGTCAGGACTAAGGCTAGCACTAGTAGGGTGCTCCCAGGGCCAAAGGGCTAGATGCACGGCTAAGGTCAGAAACCACCCAGGTCAAAAAACAGAACAGGTTAAAGCTCCCATTCTGATCAATACTGGGACTGGGTGATATTATGCATCCAGTCTGGGGAAGATAAGGAGACCTAGTCTCAAAAATCATACAAAAACCCAACTCTGAGAAGGGGTCCACAGACTCCTCCTAAAAGGATCTATAACACAAAAACAATGAAGAATCTCTGTTAATAGGACTGAAGGTAGTTCTCTCCCTAACTGGGGTCAAGTCTTGTGGACCTCTCCTCCACACGGACACACACATTTAATATAAAACTTTAAATATTTAATATATATAATAATATATATTTAATATATATAAATATTTAATATATAATTTAATATAATGCATTATATTAAACACATTTAATATAATACCTTAAAGTTTAAAGGAATGAGACAGTTGTGTTACTTATGGTGTAACTTTTGGGGGAAAAAAATCAATGGATCAACAAGTACTTAGAAAATACTTGTGGTCCTCCCGTGGGGCACTAATACAAGGCATCTGGGTGGCAGTGCAAATAGAGTTCTTGACCTAGAGTCAGAAAGACCTGAGTTCCAGTCCAGCTCCAGACACTTTCTAGCTGTGTGTCCCTGGGCAAGTGTCTCAGTCTGTGTCTGCTTCAGTTCCCTCGTCTGTAAAACGGAGATAATATCAGCTTCTGCCTCCCAGGATTGTTGTGAGGACAAAAATGAAATAATATTTATAAAACACTTTGTAAAATATAAAGTTCCATGTAAATGCTAGCTGTTTTATTATTATTTTTATTATTACACAGACACAAATTACAAAAACAAAAATGAAACAGTTTCTTCCCTCAAGGAGTTTACAAACTATCTGGGAAAGAAAGGAAGGCAGAAAGAAAGAACACACACATCTATTAAGCGCCTACAGTGTTCCAGACATTATGATAAGGGCTTTACAAATATTATCTCATTTGAGCCTCACAAGAACTCGAGAGATAGGTGCTGTTATTATTCTCATTTTACAGATGAGGAAACTGAGGCAGCAGAGGTTGAGTCACATAGCTTGTATCTGAGGCTGGATTCAAATTCAGATTTTCTTGACTCTGGGTCCAGCGTTCTATCCATTATACCACCTAAGTTACCTCTGAAAGATAAGAATCTTTATGGTGAGAACCAAGGAGGAATTTAGCTTCTAAGTAACAGGGGGAATCACTGATTAAAGACATGGAAGACATTCAAAATAGACATATATTATTTTTAAGGGAAGGCTAGTGCAGCTGGAGGACTCAAAAGACCTCATGTAGTAGGTGGTGTTTGAATTGAGCCTTGAGGGAGACTGGGGCTTATACCAGAGAGGGTATAGGGGGAGGGTGTGTGTGATAGCCAATAAATTAATGGCTTATTGACTTCTATGGCTGTGGATTTAATAACCTCTAAAGTGGGAACAACCCCCACAGCAATAATGACGTTTATAGAATGCTTTCAAGTTTGCAGAGCACTTATCTTGCATTATCTCCTTTGAGCTCCACAAAAATCCTCTAAGATAAATACCCCAGAGAAACTTCCTATCTCAAAGCACTTCTCTGAAGAACTGCTGAGTGTCCATCAAATTATTTTGAATACTTTAAAATGTTATATGAATGAAAGGTATTGTTATTGCGACCTCTGTCCTGATCATTAAGGGAGCAGGCACTACTAGGGGCTCTCTAACAGGCTCACTTCATGCTTGGGCCCCTAACCCCTCCTGCACACATAAGTGACAGGCACGTCTTAGAATCTTTAGTTCTCAGATCATGTAGTTCACTGTCCCTGGAATGAAACCAGTAAATCATAGGACCATAAGAACACAGATTTAGAGCTGGAAGAGATCTTAGAAATTGTTCCACTCCAAACTCCTCATTTTCCCAGGGATTTACCCACGATCACACAGGAACATGTAAAAGAGCTGGGATACAAAGTCAGTTCCTTTGACTCCAAATCCAACATTCTTTTCACTGTACTATCATTTCCTCAATTCAATGAGATCTAAGAGAATCAGGAATACTGGATCCCATAAATAAAACTCCCTTCAGCACTGGATAGACTCTTCCCATTCTTGGTGGATTCCTGCCAGGCTATTAATGACAAAAGTACAGAAATTCTTTCCCATCACAGCCACTCTGAGATGGCTCTGATATCTCAGGATAAACAGACATGGTTAAGGATGCTGCGATTCATTTTTTAATCTGCTAGTGAGGACTGGTCATCTTAAAGATTTCTTGAACTTTCTCTGATCACACAGAAAACCTTCCCTTATCTAAAACACACTCTTCTTTGCTTTATAGTTTCTTTTTCTGTTCCCCCACCCCCGCCAAGCTCTGAGGCCAGATTCCACCCTGCGCAGAAAGCCTCAGCTGTCTTTACTGCTAAGGCAATTGCCGTAGGCTTCGGCTCTGACCTGTAAGTGAGTTTCCTTTGGAGCTGTGTGGGAGAAAATGGATCTGGCCCAATTAAGTCAAGGACACTCGCTCTGTTCTCCAACCACTTTAGCAACCTCTGCCCACAGACTTAACATTTCCATCCATCTTAGCACAAATTGGGCCTTGGACTCTCTGGGTGGAGGCAGTAGGGTTTTGCGCTCCTCTGGGAAACGGTCAGAAACCTTTTTAATCACCACTGCTTTAAACAGCCCAGGAAACATCACCTGGTGCTTACCCCCCTCCCACCACCAACTCAAATCAGGTTTTTTTCACACTAGCCATTTTTTCCTTAATTGAAAGAGGTTTTTTGTGTTTTCTTTTTTTTTTTAATCTGAGCTCTCTGAAATCTCTTAAGTCATTCAGGATAGCCTGGAGTTTCCTATGACAGCTGACAATTTAAGCACCAGATCTAGTTGGGTGACCCTTGGCAACTCATTTAAAGTCTCTGACCCCCAGTTTCCTCATCTTGAAAATAACAGCAGCACCTGCTATGAGGTTCAGAGGATAGAACGTATGTAAAGCACTAAAGTGGTACACAAATGCTAGCTATTAGCTATTTAAAAAAAAGAAGTTTAATCCTTTGTGGAGGGAGCTCTTTGTAAAGTACACCAACCTTCCTTCTTAAACAGAGTATAATCCTTTTCCTGATGGATGGCATTTATAATTTATTTGTACTAATGTTTTCTATAATATTGTGATTTCATATGTGCTATATTTACATATTATACATTACATGTACAATTGTATTATAGTTTTATTATGTACTCTATGTATATATAACGTATTGTTGTTTAAATGGTTTTGGTTGCGTTCAATTCTTTGTGACCCCTTTTGGGGTTTTCTTGGCAAAGATAATGGAGCGGTTTGCAATTTCCTTCTCCAGCTTGTTTTATAGATGAGGAAACTGAAGCAAACAGGGTTAAGTGACTTGTCCAGGGTCACACGGCTAGTAAGTGTCTGAGGCCCGGAACTCCAACCACTGTGTTACCTAGCCACCCCCTGTAGAATATACTATATCTTATATATAATTTTATTATGTTCAATATGCAGTATAATATATATTACATAGAGTTATTTATAATTTTATTACAGGCTGTATGTATATAGAATATATTGCATATTATGTAGAAATTATATTAAGATTGTATTATACACTATATACGTACCATGTTACATATTACATAATTTGTTTATATGGTAATATATGTTATATGTAATTATTATAGACTCCATATAGAGAGAATGTATCATAAATTTTATGTATAATTGTATTGTGATTTTATTGTATACATGTGCATATCTAACGTATTATATATTATATGGGCAGTTATAGGTGGCGCAATAGTGCATAGAGCTCTGGACCTGGAGTCAGAAAGACTCATCTTTCTGAGTTCAAATCCCTCCTTAGATATTTACTAGTTGTGCAACCCTGGACAAGTCACTTTACCCTGTTAACCTCAGTGTCCTCATGTATAAAATGAGCTGGGGAAGTAATCTGCAAATCACTCCAGTATCTCTGTCAAGAAAACCCCAGAGTCACAAAGAGTTGGACACAACTCAGCAGCAGCAACATAATGTTTATAATTTTATTATATGCCATAGGTAATAGAGTATGCATTATATATAATTCTTTATAATTTTATTTAAGGCTTTATGTGTATAGCCTGTACACGATATTGTACATTGTATACACTTATTATCATTTTATTATACACAATATGCATACATTATATAATATGTAACATTGTATATAATATAGTATACTATGTATATCATTTTATTATAGCTTATATGTACATAGCCTATTTATAATACTGTATGTTATATATAATTATATTATGATTTTATTGTATACTACATGCACATATTATGTTATGCATTTTATTATGTACTATATGTAATACAGTATACCATATAAAATTATTTATAATTCTATTACATTATAGAATATATCACACATCATATATTTAAAATTGTTAGATGCTAGATTATATAGTATACATTACATAATTATATTGTGATTTTATTATATGGTATAGGTTAGACATATAAGTATGTTTCATTTTTAAATATACTATAATTATAAATAATTATAATCTACATGTGTAGAAAATGTCATACTTTATAATTATATTATTATTTTACTATGTACTACATATAATTACAATTTTACTATATGCTATGCATATATATATTCTGTGTCACATATAATTATATTGTAAATGATTAATGTCATTTATTATTAGCTAGATGATATCCCAAAGCGTAACCCAGTGATGTTCTTGGGAGTTTAATGAGGTAAGTAGAGCTCAGAATCAGTTTTACTGAATGAACGACTGTCAGCCTGGAGAGCCTCTTACAGAACACCTAGGTCCAATGTCCTTCACTGATGTGGAGTCTGAGGCCCTGAGAAGTTAAGTAATTTGTCTGGAAATTTCCTGTCCTAATTATCTCCAGACCATTAGTTTTTAGTTCCTGGTCTTTGTTTGTTTTTCAGATTTTTGTCTCTACCCTTGTGAGAGTATCACTGTGCCTACTTGGAGGAGCAAACTTCCCCCACCCTTTTTAACTCTTGTTGTTCACTTCATTACCCTGTTTTGGGGTTTTCTTGGCAAAGATACTGGAGTGGTTTGTCATATCCTTTTCCAGCTCATTTTAGAGAGGAGGAAACTGAGCAAACAGGGTTAAGTGACTTGCTCAGGGTCACACAGTTGGTCAGTGTCTAAGGCCACATTTGAACTCGGGTCTTCCTGACTCCCAGTCCAGTACTCTATCCACTGCACCACCTAGGTGCCCCTCTAATCCCTTATAAATTTGAAAAATGCTTGTTAGAATTATGTGAAAAGTAAAAGAAAAATAGTTCTGAGTGAGGGCCTTAGGAGTTCACCATGAGTGAACTCCATGAGCTTTGGTAGATAGTTTGTCTACTTAGGTAGTTAACACCTAATAAATAAGTAAACCTGTGCCCCAGCTTTGCAAGCTGCAATATGAAGTTACCCTGACATCAGTCTCAATCCCTTGTAAATAGCTGGTCTGTATTTATTGGTCTCTTGGCTGATTACTTGATTAACCATTCAATTAAATTCAATGAATATTTTTAAATTCCTATCACTAGGAATATTGTCATCACTGTGCTGACTATACAAAGACAAAACTAAAAAATAGCCCTTATCTTCAAAGAGGGCAGTGAGGTGATGCAGTGGGTGGAGTGCTGGGTCTGGATTCATGAAGACTCTTCCTTTGTTCAAATCGAGCCTTAGATTCTTACTAGTTGTGTGACCCTGGGCAAGTCACTTAACCCTGTTTGTCTCAGTCTCCTCATCTGTACAAAGAACTGGAGAAAGAAATGGCAAAATACTCCAGTATCTTTGCCAAGAAAATCTTAAATGGGGTCCTGTCTGGGTTGCACTATGTCTACTGGAGGCAGCGAGGTGACTCAGTGGGTAGAGTGCTTGGCCTGGAGTGGGGAAGACCTGAGTTCAAATCCAACCTCAGACACTTAATTAATAGCTGTGTGACTCTAGACAAGTCACTTAACCTCTGTTTGCCTTAATATATCAGAGAAGGAAATGGCAAACCACTCCAGTATCTTTACCAAGAAAACCCCATTGACAGCATTGTGATGCTAGGATCCACAGGTTCATGAGGAATTGGACATGACTGAAGACTCAGCAACAACAGATTTTCCAAAGGTCAAATCCCTCTGGAGACAGTACCTTCTGTTTCCCAGGATCCTCTAGCATTCTGATAGTGGCTAGGTAGGACAGAATAGAACTATTACCCACAATCCTTTGTGGGATGGTTCCCTTCTCTTACATTTTTTTCAATCAGGATTCTGTTCATGGAAATGAACACTGTCATTGTGCTAATGGGTAGGGAGTGGAGTAGTTGAAGTAGTAGTCATGGAAGGAAAAGGGTCACAATGAAACATTGAAAAAATACACAGAAAAGAACAGGAATAAGTTCAAAAAGGGACACAGACAGGGAGGGCAGTGTTGTTACTACTGAATTTAATATATATTTCCAAAAAAAGCTGAACATTTGAGAGATTTAGGGTTTCACATACAATCTTTTTTATGTATAAGGAATGTTCAAGTTTGCTATGTTTATAATTTTTTTAAAAAACTACACATTAAAAAAAATGCTAGCCACTGCCATCTCATGTAGTTCCTAAAACAAAACTTTAGCTCCATTCCAAACTTACTATACTAAAGTCTAATCTAAATTTTATAAATTTAAAAAATAATGATGTTTCCCCTTCTACAAAACCATCATTTTCCAGGGAAAATCATGATTCTATCTCCGGATCTTTAGGTTCCACAAACCCACTGCCTCTCCACATATGGCATTTGGCTTGACTTCATAGGTTTAGTTTTCCGTTTGTTTCCTCCTAGGTACTGTGCCTACAATTTGGATAAGCTGCCACCAGATGGATAGCAGTGCAGTCATTACCCAGTCTCATGGTCCAAAGAGCTAAGCATCAACCAACATGGTTAATTGAAAAATATAGATTAACATTCTCTCCAACTCAATTACACATTTTTTCTGTAAAAGGAACTTTTAATTAAGACACTAAGACATCAACATGAACTAATCACAAATTATTACACTTTAAAAGGTGATACACAATCCAGAGGAAATTCTAAAAGCAATCTGGAAATTAAGAGTACAAATACAAACAGAGGTGCAATTAGGTATCTAGATGCTCCTTAACAGTTATGAATCTAAATTCTCTTTCCCTCTCCTGTTTTACACAGAAGTTTCTCATCTGTGGCATTTCAGGTCTTTTTCAAAAGCCTCTAGGAACAGAGTCAAAATTCCCCTGTAGTCTTTCTTTCAAGCCTAATAAGAGGACCTTGCCTTTGATTACTTTCAGTTAATGCCAGAAAAAGCATTCCCTGAACACTGCTTCGGCCCTCCTGTGTCTTCTCCCTTCCAAGGCCTTGAACAAAAAGAAAAAATAAAGAACATGATGTCCTATGCCTTATGGTTACCAATGTGACACTCCCATGAATGGCCTTTTCCAAATCAGATTTTCCTCCACTTTCAACACTTCTCTTAAATTTGGGGTTTTGCCCTTTGAAGTCCCCAAATGCTGTCATTCTCCACCTGAATCAAATGGCCACCAGGCAGCAGACATGTCAGAATAGGCTGTGTTAGCATTCTGTAAACTACTACTTTCTATAAAGGGGTATAGAGTAGAAAAAGCAACCTAAATGAGGAATTAACTTTTAAAAACTTGTTTAAACAGAACCCCCAAAGGCCGAGTATAGGACAATGTTTTCTGTTGTCAAACTCGTGCCATACTCCTCCCTGCAATTCTGAAAAGTTGAATTACTTAATGAAATGCTACAAAATTTCTAAACCACCCAAGCTGTTTGTATGGAAGACTACCTGAAAGGATAATGTGGATCTTTTCACTTTTGATATGTCAGTACCTATATTTTGTGAATTTTGCTATTCTACATGTAACCGTTTCATCTTCTTTAACATTCTGTCTAGTGTTTACTCACTTTTGAGAAGGCAAAAATATTTGTTCTTTCATTCATCTATCTATCCATCCGTCCATCCATCCACTCGTTCAATACCTATCAACTACTACTATGTGCCCAATACTCTGCTAGAGACGATGAAGTGATGTCCAAAACAAGCCCCCGTCCTAAAGGAGTCTACACCCTAGAGCAAGAGTTCTTAGCATTTTTTTTGTGATGAACACTCTTGAGAAATCTACAGATCCTTTTCCAAAATAATATTTTAAAAGCATAAAATCAAATATATAAAATTGCAAAGTAATTTTACAGCATATATCACATTGAACCAATTATATTCAAACATTGAAATGAGGTTATCAAAATATTAAAAAAAAAGGAAAAGAAAAATTCCATAGATCCTAGGGTAAAAACCCCAGTTTTACTGGCAACAAATTACAAGGCATGAACTGACTTTAATATTACCAAAGAAAACTTACAACAAAGTTATCTGACATATTTAACTACGTAATTGTTATTTTGCTGTACAGTAATTTGGTTTAAATGGTAAGCAATTCATGTAAATAGGCACCACATGACTATAATTAGTTTTACTTTTACACAGACAAATCACATTTTAAAAGTTTTCCTTTCCTTGCTTTGCCTGTTTTCTGTTATCAATAATGTCCATTTCTCCCAATACCAAGTACAATTTAATTTTCATTACATACACATTAAGATGTAAAGTTCTTTTTGATTTCCCAAAAGTTAATGCTCTCTGTGCACACCCTTCCATGCTCCCTCCACCTCCTCCTATCACTCAAAGCTCCAGTGATGAGGGCTCTGGACCATTCAGCTATAGCTTAGAAAGAAACAGCCTGACTCTAAGAAGCTCCCGACGGTAAGCCCCCAACCAACAAAACTAAGTTTCTGAGTTCAAATCTGGCCTTAGACACTTAATAACTGTGTGATCCTGGACATGTCACTTAACCATGTTTGCCTCAGTTTCCTCATCTGTAAAATGAACTGGAGAAGGAAATGGCAAACCACTCCAGTGTCTTTGCCAAAAAAACCCAAATGGGGTCACCAAGAGTCAGATACAACTGAAACAACTCAACAAGAACCAAAGCTAAGTCAGTTCCATTCTTCTAGCTGGACTCATCCTCTTCAGGGAAGGGGGTAGAAACTGCAAGAGCCCTCCCTAGACGCTCTAAATTAAGAAGATGGTGTTGTGTAGTGGAAAGAGCACTGACTAACTCTGGAACCAAAGGACTTTGGTTCAAATCCTCCCTTTGATAACTACTACCTATATAGACAAGTCCCTCAACTTCCAGTCTCAGTTCTCTCATCTTGAAAATTAGCAGATTGGACAAGATGGTTTCTGGAGTCACTCCAAGCTCTATATCGATAATCCTGCAACTAAAACAGGTTTACCTTGAGTCCCAATGTCATCAGATGTCAAGGCTGAAGGGAGGATTTCCTGCCCTCTCCCTCACCCCCAAACTATATAATCAACTGAAATTTATTAGTACTGCAATGCAAATGATTAAGATGAGATATTTTTCCATCTTGATGGGGAGTTAGATAGCAGAAGCACTGCGTGCCCAAAGTGGGGAAATGAGGACACCACTCAAGGCCTCAAAAAAAAAGATCTCTGGGGCAACAGAGCAGAAGCATTTGGTTAGAAAGCAAACTAAAACTTTTCCTGACATCTTATTTATTTATTTATTTTTTGCCTGGGCCTATCAAGACTATTCTCTCTGAGGTCAAAAAGAAGCACTAACGAAGCACTCTATGGAGCACAGAGCAAACTTGTGCAGCTTGGAGGGTATATTGAATCTAGCTCCTTGGTGGTACTCATGTTCCAGGCAAAGTCTTAACCTAACTAGGCAGGCACAAGGGGAAAAGTCTGAGAAGCTAAGCTATACTATGCATACATTTATTGTCATTTAGTGGAATACCTGAAAGCATCCTGTTTTGTTCTACAATGTGTCAGTTAATGAGATCAACAACTGTCCAAAAGGGTTCAACCTAACAATCCACACCAGAAAAACTGAGTGGATGAGAAATGCCTCTTGTCACGACTGATGGGCAGCTTGATGAACAGACAATTTAGTTGGTCAATCAGCACGTATATCTCAGATGAACGTTACCTACGGACTGCAATCTGGATCCAGAATTGATTGAGAAGAAAAGAGCTGACTGGGCTTAATTTGGGAAATTGTATAGGACTTTTACCAATCCCAAAATGTTTCCTTAAAACAAAACAAAACAAAAAACCTTTTCAACATCAATATTCTCCTGCTGATGTTATATCACTGTGAATCCAGGAACATCATGATCTCTGATGAACCAAGATCAAAATTCAAGAATCAAAATCCAATTCCAAAGGACAAGGGAATGACCTATATTGGGTATAACTAGGTTGTCGAATATTGTTGATGTCAAATTGTGCACGATAAATAACATACAATATGTTATCCAGGAAAATTACAGTGAGAAAGGGAGGTGGCCTGGGCATGTATTAAGATCAAGCGATAAGAGATGGCCAAAGTGTTGCCCGGGTACCCAGAAAGTTTTAAAAGACCCTGAGAAAGGCCTCCAGTATAGTTGATAGATTCTTTAAGGATAATTTATGGGGGGACACGGACAAAAATCACATAAAATGAAAAGATTTGAATGAATTGTGATCTACACCAGTGGTGTCAAACGCATATAAAAACAGATCCCTGTGAACATGTTGGCTTAGAAAACCATAATTAAACATTACCTGTGTGGTGGTGTATTTTTTATTATGCCAGACATTTCCCAAATACATCTTAATCTGGTTCCAGCAGCGAGTTTGACACTTCTGATCTATAGTTATGGATAGAGTACCCACATAGGTGAGATTACAAATTCACAGAAGTATAAGTCAATTCAGATCTTCCTCTTCATTCCCAGCTCCCTAAAGGAGTCTAATAGTGGACCTGAAAGGAATCTTCACATCCATGAGAACTATATCTTTGGAGGTAACCAATTCTTCTCCTCCACCAAGGACTAAACACAAGAGGCATAAATGTAAGTAGAGGATGAATTTGGGTCAGGTTCATGGCAGAACTGTCCAGTCATGGAAGGCATCAAAGTACAGTGGAATGGGTTCTCAAAGGAAAGACTCTCCTTCTTGGGAAGTCCTTAAAAGTCAGCAGGGCCTTCATTATCTATAGACTACAACATATTATCCCATGGATTCCTTCTAGCTCTGGAATTCTGTGAGCTAATCAGTATGGTTTAGGCACACCATTCCTTAAGGCTCAGGGACCTATTGTGTGACCTCTCAAGGCCAAGGATAAGCCTGAGTTTCCATCCTTCAATACTGTCTTTACAACAGCACCTTCATCATACATAGGGATGATCACTAAAGATGAGTTGGACTAGGAAATGGCAAAACACTCCAGTATCTTTGCCAAGAAAACCCCAAATAGGATCACACAGAGAGTCAGATACGACTGAAAACAACTCAACAAGAACTGAAGCTAAGTCAGTTGCATTCTTCTAGCTGGACTCATCCTCTTCAGGGAAGGGGGTGGAAACTGCAGAGCCCTCCCTAGACACTCTAAATTAAGAAGATGGTGTTGTACAGTTGAAAGGGGACTACGTCTGGGGATCTTCGAATTTGTCACTGGACATGGCCTCACCATGCTCCTATGGAGCAAATGGACAAAGAAATAAAATCTTTCCCTGTTTTATAGAAAAAGCAGCTGAGGCATAGAGAAAAATATTCTGGGACTTCCAGATCAAATGGATACTGAATAAGAAAAAACCAAAATGGTCTGCTTTTAAAATGTTTTTAAATATTATTGGTAAAATGTGTTTCGATAAAAAATGAGCAAATAGGAGAAATCATTCTTGTCCCCAAATTGGCCTCTTTCCATTAATATGTTATCATATACTTATCAGTCAATTTGATTAGACATCTATTGTGTGCAAAGTATTATGTGAGGTACTGGGGCCATAAATACAGAAATAAAACTCTCCTGAACCTCAGAGAGCTTATATTTTATTGGGAAAGCCAATATGCATACATATAATTATCTACAAAAAGAGATGCAAAATAAATATTTGGTAATTTGAAGAGGAAAGACACCTGGGAGATCCGGAAAGGACTTATTCATGTAGGAGGTACTGTGAACTGAGATTTGAAGCACACTAGGAATTCTGAGAGAACTGCCCTTCCTGTATAATAGTAACACCCATCCAAATAGGATAAGAAACCAAATTCCAAATATTCTCAAAAATCTAACCAACTCATTCACTGTGTTCACGAACTACAAAAGGGTTTATGACTCTGACCTCAAAGAGAAAAAAGACAAATGGAACCTTTGAGTAAGCAGATGTCACAAAGCCATATATCATTCATTAGCAAATGACAATAACTGCTAGATTGTGAGCTCCTTGAAGGCAAGGTCCTATCTTATTTATATTTGCCCAGCACAGTTCATTGCATATAGGAAGTGTGCATTTAGTGAACATTGATGGAATGAATGGTTCAATGTTAACTCATATAAAACAATACCATTACCTATTTGAAGGTGGATACCATGTGAATGGCAGCTAAGTGGCTCAGTGGTTAGAGTTCCATTCTGGAGTCAGGAGGACCTGCATTCATTTTTGGCCTCAGGATACTTATTAGCTGTGTAAGACCTTAGCAGGACAAGTCATTTAATCTTGCTTGCCTCAGTTTCCTCATCCGTAAAATGAGCTGGAGAAGGAAATGGCAAACCACTCTAGTATCTTTGCCAAGAAAACCCCCAATTTTGCTCCCGACCAGTTCAAGAATATCCTTGGCAAGAAGTCTTTTGGAAGTGGTGAGACCAAAATGTTTAGCATAAAGAATCCGACAAGACTGAAACCACTCACCAAAAACAAAACCATGTGAATGGCTGATCTGAACCTTGTCTTCAAAGCAATTCATTATATTCATTGACTAACCATTTCCTTAGTTCTTGTGGCCTGATTTTCTTTAGAAATTCAACATTGCCACTGGCAGATAATCTGCTTGATTCTATATCTGTCTCATCCCTCTCTCATAATATAGCAATCAAGTCATTTATTACCATCCTGGGTTATAGGACAAATAAAACCGTCTTCATGCTGCCATTTTGCAGAAGCACTTGCAAAAGACCTTTTCTCACCAAGAATAATTCTTGTATGTGTGGGGAGCAACATGGACCATTAACTGTTCCATTTTCCCCTCCAAATATCACATGATCACCCTGTCTCTCACCACAGAAAGAGTTCTTTGGGGGTCCCCTCTGTCTGAAGTGAATCCTGTCTCCTCTTCTTCAGTTTCCTTGTTCTTTAACTCACTACAAACAGGAAAGAGGCTATTACCCTGTATAAGGTTTACATGTTGTCTCCCCCATCAGATTGTAAGCACCTTAAGAGTAGTGATCCTTTTCTACTTTTCTTTGAATCACCAGCAGTTAGGACAGAACCTGGCACATAATTGGTGCTTAATAATGATTGTTGACTGAGTGACCCTTCCAGGCACTATTAAGTACTTTATGAATAACTCAATATATCTGATTAACTTGATCATTCTGGGTTTGATCATTATCCAGTTCCTTGACTGCTCCTCTGCCTTCCCATTACCCAAGGTTCAAAACTTCAACCTTCTGTGAGAAAGAGTTTAAAGTAACTGGCCAAAATAGAAAATTTTGTGACCTGTGGATTTCTGGTCCCTTTCATTATTACCAATCATGAACATCAACTTAATTCAATATTTATTGATCTCCCATTGTGGACAAGTCAGGATGCAAAAACAAGATCTATTTATGATAAATGGAATGATTCCTTTTTTTCTATTTTCTCTGCAAAGCACCAGATTTCACAAAGAACAGAAGTCAAGCTCAGATAGATATCAATTTGCACAATAAGTATCTTCTTCACTAAATGATGAATATATAACTTTTCAGTCTATGGAATCCTATTTCCTAGTGACAGACATGATTATTTCTGAGTTTATGATATCATATATTAAGAGCAAGAAGAGACCTTAGAGTACACCTCATTTTATAGATAAGGAAACTGAGGTCCTGAAAGGTTAAAGGGAAGGGGAAGAAATAAGCATATATTAAATGCCTACTATGTGCCAGGCACTGTGTTAAGTGTACATATCTCATTTGATCCTCATGACAACCTTGGGAGGTAGGGAAGTAAGTAATAATATAAGGAAACTGAGGCAGACAAAAATTAAGGAATTTGCCCAGATTTGAGGTCAAATTTGAACTCAGGTCTCCTGGACTCCAGGGCTGGAATTCTATCTTTTGCCACCCAGTTGATTTGCTTAAAGTATTATAGGTAACAACTAACAGAGCTGGGATTGAAACCTGAGTCCTAAGACAACAAAGAGTCTTTTCTCTAGTCTATATCATGCTTCTTCTAATGTATATAAGATGGTCACTATACAATATATTCTACATTCCATTATTTTATTATGGAAAATTAGAATAGGGATAGAATAGAGAATTTAAGAGCTACAAGTGTTCTTAGAGATCCTCCTTGACTTTGCATACATTCCATATCTGGAATGCCCTCCCTCCTCACCTTCAAATCAGGGAATTCCAGCTTCCTTCCAAGCACCACTGAGGTTCCCTTTACTACATGAGACCTTTGCTGATGCTCCCAGTTGTTTGTACTTATTTCCTTTGGAAATTATTTATCTATTACTTTATATAGTCTTTGCATTTATATATATATGCATATATACATGTGTGAATATGTACATATGTATATACCTACACATACATAGGTATATATACTGTATATACATATGTGCATATATCATGCGTGTGTGTATGTACACACACATATTCCCTTGAGGTTAGGTACTATTTTAGCATTTTGTCTTTTTACCTTCCTGCCTCACACAACATCTTGTACATAGTAGGCTTACTCTGAATTCAACTGAATTAATGGAATGAACCTCCACATTTATAAGGCTCAGAGAGACTGGGTGAATTACCCAAGGTCATAGAACTATTTAGAGGCATCCTAGACTCCAGGTCTCTGGGATTTCAGTTCAGTGTTTTCTCTAACACCCCATTTCTTTGTTTACATTTCCGAGAGGTCTTTAATTTTCTGTCCTCTTCATTCCCCATTTCTCAGCCAAGTAATTAACATGTAAAAGGACTGAGGGAACTATTTCAAGGCATCCCAGTATTGATGGAGGGCTTTTGAAATGCAAATAATCATCTTCTAAATTTTTTTTATTTGCTAACTTGGTCAATTTTCTTAAAACCTGGTAATCATACCTTATGTCCTGGGGAATGGGCTATACCCTACACAGAGAATTCTTCAAAAAATTGTATTACCTTTAAAATAGTTTTCTTAATTGAAAAAGTTATCTTTTCATTCATCTTTTTTTTCCTGCCTCTGTTTTCTCTTAATTTCTCTTTATCTTTAGTCTTTCATCTCTTACTTATGGATTTCCTTATCTCTCCTGCCTCTCTTGGGCTCTGTTCTTTTCCCAAGTCAAGGTCATCTAAAGGCCCCAGAATTTGGTACCAGGTAGCGAGCCATCAGAGTGGGAATTGGGAGATCTAGACTTTATTGCTGGCTCTGTTCACTTGACCTTGTGACCTCGGGCAAGTCACCTTTGTGGACCTCAGTTTCTTAATCTGCAAAATAAAGAAGTTGAATTGAATACTTTTTAAAGGCCCAAGTCCAGCATGCATTTTAAACTCTTCAATATTCTATGATCTAAGTAGTTTACAAAGCTTCATCCCACCCTATGGACTAGCGAAATAAGATGAAGATTTTCTTTCAAACTCAGACTAAAACACCTTATCCCTTAGGCTATTTCTGGTGCCCTATGGCTAAATATGGTCATAGAGCCATATTTAGAGATGGAAGGAACCTTAGAGGCTCCTTAGTTTAACTCCTACATTTTACAGATAAGAAAACTGAAGTCCAGGAAGGTTGACTTACCCAAGGTCATAAAAGGTAGTTGGGTAAGGATTTGAACCCACATTCCTTGATTTCAAATATCTCACTCAGGCGGTGCATTGTCTCCCTTATATATATGTCTAACACAAATGGAAATTCCCCTCCCTCCGAAAGCCTAGACCTGGGATCTCAGATGAATAGAGCAGGTCTCAAGCTGGAGAGAACCTATGCATTTACTTCCAGCGAGAGAATAAGAATGCCCAACTCAGTGAAAATGTTGTCTGGGGGATGATGAAAAATTCCACTCACAGAGCTCCTGTCCCTTGGGGCAAGTTAGAAATGTCAAGTTAGGCCCAAGGAGAAAGCACCCAAGTCTAATGAAAGGAAACAGTCTCCTGAGTTTCAGCCCCGTGCCTGTGCTCAGACGTTTAAATGCATCCAGGAGCCAGGGAGGAGAGCAGTCTCTCAGCCCTAAGGCCGCAGATCGCCACACCCACTCTCAGAGCTGTCAATGTGCTTGGTCCCTCACACAGGCACAAGATATCAAACAACGTAGCTATGAAGAAGAAATCTGGATCAGTCTAGAAGGATAAGATGTTGAGTTCTGGGAGAGGCTGGGCATGAGAGACACACCTTTCACATAGTTCATGGATGCTCTTAGCTGAAAGGGGATCACAGGCCCTATCTTGGCCAGGAGTGTGACCTATTCCATGTAAATGCAGATACACCTCCTTTCTCAGATTGAGGAACCACATTGAAAACCAAACTAAACACTCATCCTACCCATAGCTCCACTTCAGTAAGTATCATCAAAGATCAGAGATGGAAGGAAACCTAGAAGGAAAAACTAGCTTAACCTCTGAAATTTACAGATGAGGAAAGAGGCCCAGAAGGGTTAAGTTACCCAAGGTCACACAGCTAGTAGGGCCTAGGACTAGAACCTAAGGGCCCCCCGAAATCTCAGGTCAGTGCTCTTTCTACACATTCCTCTCCTACCCCTACCCCCACTACCTCTTGCTCCCTTTCTCTTGGCCTGTGACTTCTGAAACCTCCCTGGTCATTCTCCACCAGAAAATTGCCTCTTAGAGACCAAGAGCCAAATAGAGGGGCAGCCCCTCCTGTGGCATAGCAGGAAAGAGAAGCAGCAGGTTCCGCCCGTCATCCCTAGTCAGGTCTGGTAGACTGGCTGCTTCCTTCTCCTTCTCCCTCTTCCTCCCTGCCCCCTCCCCTGGAGATTTTTTTTTCTCTGTTATTTATGATGAGAGATGGCAGGAAAGAATGACACGTTCACACACTTGGTGGAAGGACCAGGGTGTGTCTCTTCTCTCCTTTCTTTGCAGAACCAAAGCGGCACAAACCTCTTGGGAGTAGTCTGACTTTCTCCACCTGATGTCCCCCCACCCCCCCAAAAAAATCCCTCTCCTCCTCCAGTCTTCCTCGGGGCACCTCTAGCGAGAAGCCTGAGAGGTAAGAAACAATCAGTCTCACCGTCATCACCTGAGGACCCCCTCCCTAGCAAATAAACACAAGACTAGAAGAGATGGCCAATACTAGAATCTTCTATGCCCAGTTTGAGGTGAGAGGCAAGGCATTAATATTGAAGCTACTTCCTCGAACCCCAGTCTCTCCAATCTTCCTGGAAGAGCAGAAGCATTAGCAAGTTTCGTGGCCCCCCCTTTTCTTTCCCTGAAACCAATTTTGACTTGGGGGGGGGGTGTTCATATTCTTCTTCTGCCTTCTGCAGCTTTCTCCCATGCCCAGAAGCAGCCACGCTTGAGATCCCGGCGGTGCCACTCGCACACTGCCCACCGTTCCACGTAGGGGCACAGTTCCAACCATCTAAGTCTCCAACACGCCGCCCTCCCCCACCTTCCCCCCAAAGCAGACGGGGTGCACCCCAGAGCCCAAGTCCTGGTGTAGGAATAAAAGGCAATCGGGCTGCCTGCCCCAAGCCCACTCCCTCCCCGGTCCGAGCAGAGCCCACCCAGTATTGCGTGCAGCACTAGCTGCCGCACTATGCAAAGCGATCGCCAGATCCGGAGCCCATTTCCAGACTCCAGCCTCAATCAGTCGCCCGGCTGAAGCATCTTCCTGCCCTCCCTCCGTCTGCCCCCACCTCCACGGCCACCCTGGTGCCCAGGGGCCACTCTAAGTGTTTTATTTCCTTTGTGTGTGGGCGGGGGGGGGGGCAGGGTAAGGTGTGGGGTGGGGATGGGGGGGGCGAGGATGAAGGGAAGGTGTGCACTACAACTGCAGGGAGGTTGAGGGATGGAAGGGAGTGGGAGAGAATCCAAAGTGGCACCAGACTTAGCCTCCAACCCTGGCAAATAAACCAGCTACTCACCGCTTTGCTCCCCCAGGAAGACCAATTTGAATTTTCTCAATGGGTTCCCAAAATCTCCTCCTGCGGACATGGTGTTGGCTCTGGGGTGTGGGAAAAGGAGGAGAAGGAGTAGGAGCGAGAGGAGGAATAGAGAGGGGAGGACTGTGAAGAGGAGGAAAGGGATGAGGAGGAGGAGGGAAGAGAGGCAGGCTACGATCCAGAAGGGGGAAGGGCTGGATGCAAGCGTCGCCGGCTCTGCAGCTTCCCCCGGTCCCCTGACTCGGGCTGCGCTGCGGAGGAAGGGGTGGAGGAGAATGCGGAGGACGACTCAGGATGCCGCCCGCGCGGGCTGCAGAGCTGGAGGGAGGGCGCGAGGTGTCGGAGCGCCGACCGTCTGAGCACAGGGCTGGGGATGCTGAGGCGGTGTGATCTCGGCGAGCCGGGGGCTGGAGCTTCTCCCCTCCCCACCTCCAGCGCCTGCGCCCTGTCGGCTCTCTCCCATCCTCTCTGATGTCATGCAGGACCGACAAGCCAATGCAGTGCTGCAGGGAGGCTTTGCCTAATGCATCTGAAAGGAGCGGGGGATGGCTGGGGTCACTGTCTCACCAGCCGCCCCTGCTGCCGCCCCTGCTAGAGGAGGCAACGCGCCCTGGACGACGGGGCGAGCAGAGTGCCCTGATCCTTCACCCCTTACCGCCTCGCTCCCACCCTCCCCCTTTGAGCCCAGAAAGGGCTAAGAGAGTGGGACAGAGATATTTATTTCCTACAATGTCAAGCTAAATCTATCTGCATTACTCCAGATCAAAGGGGAAGAAGCCCATGAATTAAACACCAATATACACCACAGCTGAGTCCATCTAGGAGAGAAAATGGAGTGAGAGAGAGAGAGAGAGAGAGAGAGAGAGAGAGAGAGAGAGAGAGAGAGAGAGAGAGAGAGAGAGAGACTGAAGGGGAGAGGTTATTCCTTCCACTCTAGACATCTCCAGCCTCCACCCTTTTCTCCACACAATGCTGAGGAAAGATAAGGTCACTAGTTAGAAGTATGCTGCACAACAGCTCCAAAACCAGAAGCAATTTTTAAAATCTAAATCTCATATAATCACTTGGAAACATGAAAAGTAGGGGATGGAGAGGGAGTGATTGCTAAAAGGTAGATAAATCCAAGAGTACTCAACTCCACCACCTGACGATGTGGCTCACACAAAATTCTACCATCTTTCAGAAAATAATTTGCGTTGGAGTTCTTGAATCTCAGAGTCCAGGGTCTGAGAGCTCCAAAGATGATCTAGTCCTCTTTCTCTTACTGCCAGACAAGAATGTTCCTAACCCTGCCTAGAGAGAAGAAATGGTGTTTGTCTTTCAAGGTCCCCAGTGGAGATTAAAATGGCTTCTTCGATTGTCCGTTCTAGTGACTGATGGGCCATCATTCCCCAGAAGATACTTCCCCCTATGACCTGAATATCTCCTCACCACCCAGTTCTTGGACGTCCTGCTTTCTCTGGAGCATGAAGCTTCCAGCAAAACAATCCAGGTTTGGGCTGACGGAATTAACAAAAGGAAGAGGAGACTCCTCTGGCAGAATTTTCTCCCATCTTAGAGTGCTTGGCCTGTTCTTTCTCAGCGTTCTTTCCAGAATATAACATAGAGATCAGTGAGCTAGAGAAAGGTCATTGAGAACAATCTTTCATCAGCTCACTGTGAGGTACCAAGCAACATCCAAGATGGACTTGAGAACAGTGCCCTGACAAGTGTTGGCTTTGATGAAATAACATTGCCACCCATCTCCCTCCTCCTGAGTCCTGTGCTTAGTGCCTCCTCAAAAGTACACAATGCTTTCAATAGTGTCCCTAGACCCTCTTATTGCCGAAGAAACACTTTTATATTTCAGTGGATCTGTGATGTCATCAATATAGGCATTCCCTCTGTCACAGCAGGTCTCTCACCTTCTGTGCCTTCTCACCTTGATACAGTTCTAGTCCATTTCTCCCAAAGATTCTCCTAAAAGAATTCCCTTAATGTGCTGTAGGTCTTCATGTGTTTTGAACCTGCTTTGTGTTACAGAATTCTTGGGCAGTCTGGTAAAGCATATCCCTTCTCAGAATGAGATGTTTTTAAATGCATAAAATAAAATGCATAGGATTACCAAGAAAACCAATTCTATGGAAATATAGTTATCAAAATGTTTTCAAAAATTAAGTTTGTGGACATTCAGGTTAAGAACTGCTCTAGACTTTTTTTTTTCACATTTCTTGGGTAACAATGGAGAACTGTTCATCTGTTGTATGCCACACATGAACATCCTGCCTTCTTGTCTGATCACACATTTTTCCAATAATATCCCTCATGGCACTTGAACAGAGATTGTCTTTGGAAATAGGTTTCAACCCACTTGCATACACCAAGCAGCTCTCTAGCTCTATAGTGAAATGAAATTTTGATTCTTTGGAGTTCATGCTGGTCCAATATTGGCAATCATGTACTATCGCCAACAGACCGTGTAGTTTGCTTGTTTATTCTATAATGATTGCTCTTTGTGTCAGGAAGCAGCTTGGATTGTTAATAGCTCTGTTCTGTTCATTTTTCACTCACTAAACTTTGTCAGCAATCATTTATTAAGAACCTACTATGTGCCGGAGAGTGTTTTAAGCACTAGACTCATTTAGTTTAAGGCTAATATCCTTTGAATACATTTTGAGAAAGCCCCTCTGATGATCTGAAGCTTGATATCATCTGCAAACAGAAGTGTCTGGAGGAATTCGCTGTCCACATGGAATCCCTCTTCTGTTTGGACATAGAGCTAAGTATTGCCTGTGACAGTGGTGAGAAACTGGTGAGTATACATTTTCCTGTGCTATGCCTCTCTTGACATACAAGAGAGTTAGGGAACAAAGTTATGTCTGTGGTGGCATTTATGAAGGAATCTTTTATGACCATAATATACACATGAGAGATTTTTGGTTGAAGGAAATTCTTTAAGGCTAAGTTTTGCTCTAGTATAGAGCAATTTTTATTGTAACCAACGAACAATAAACGTAGCAGAACCTTGTATATTTTGACCCTTTCTGTCACTTATGCTACTGTAACGTGTTCTCTTGCAGACTACCATTTGTGAAAGGCTGACTGTTCCTCTTGCATATTTTCATCAAGAATAACCTTGATATATGGTCCTCATTCTCATAAACATTTTATAAAGATGAGAAAGTAAGAATATAGGTCAGGAGTTATTGATGTTTTTTCATTCACCTATTTTGGAGAAATAATAATGTCCATGACTTTTATTCCCATTCTTTTGGTATCTTCTCCTCCCTGAGATATCTTATAAAACAATTTCTTATTGCTGTCAAGATTCTATTACTTCCAGCATGAATTTGTTTTGTGTGTACTTCTTCTGGCCTAGTTGATCTTTTCAACTTTATTTTCTAAAGTGCAATTTCAACTTTTTATATATTGTACCAGGCACCAAGATGATAGGGAACAAATATGGTGATTCTCTGTCATTGATGAAAAAGATGGTGTTATAGAAACATTGGCAGATTTCTTCCATTTTCTATTGGTTTAATATTCTCCTAATTTCATCTATCAATGCTGTTGGGATGATGTGGTTCACTTGGGTCTCACATCAGGCTTTCTAATAGAGAATAATTTTCACTTTCATGGCTTTTCTTTGCTTTATGAGGGGGGAAAACATCAATAAAAGATTTGAGAATTATGATACACACCATGACTTGAAAGTTGGAGCAGTATGCTTCCCATCTTCTGTCAAGAAGGTGGTGGACTATAAGTATAGAAAAAGGCATATATTTTTCAGACATTGCCATTGTGTTAATTACTTTTGTTTAATTAAATTTTTGTTACAAGAGATGATTCTAATGGGGGGGGCATGTTGTATGAGGGAGTAATAATTGGGAAGTCACAGTAATGAAAGAAAAAGGAGCATGAGTAAAGTATTTCTTTTTTAAAAGAAGCATAAGGAATGTCATCAAGGAGAAATATCTATAAAAGAAGCCATGCTGGTCATGTTGTTCTAGTTCAGGATAATAGATAGATCATCTGAGTTCTATATTGTACCATCTAAATGTAGAAAGACTTACAGGATGTGTTCAGCATATTGACAGGAATCTCTGAGGAAGGATCATGGAAGAATGTGGATAAGAATTCCACAGGACCAGAAGTCACAGATGTTTTGTGGTCTGTACCACAGATCCAATACCAATACTTCCATCAATGAGATATTTCTATTGAATTATTGAAGAAGGTGTCAATGATTTCATAGGTTATCCTGCTTCTAGAGGAATTATTTTTTTTAAAGAGGAAGACAGATTGACCCAAACGAACACATATGTAATGGTAGAATTTCAGCAACCAGGTGGGAGAACTGTTTAGAGGTAAAGAAGGGGAGAGAACTTTTCAGCAAACCAAAATCACAATACCTACTCTTCAAGTTGATTCTTTATCTTCACTTGCATCAAATACTGTGTTCAGTTCTAGGTACTATTTTAGGATAATAATAAGTTGGAATAAATCCAGGAGAGGATAGATTGATAGACAGATAGGTAGATAGGTGATAGATAGATAGATAGATAGATAGATAGATAGATAGATAGATAGACATAGAGATCTCCTTCCTCTCACTGAGCAATTAAAAAATTAAATATAATACTCTTAGAACAAATGCATAATATATTCCAACAAAAGAAACTCCCACATTATTCATGTCAAAAATGTCTTACCTACATTTTAAGTCCATCACCTCTCTGGCAGGAGACGAATGGCATCTTTCATCTTTAGCCCTTTGAACCTGTGGTTTCTCTTTGCATTGATTAGGGTTCTAAAGTCTTTCACAATTGTTTTTCTCTATAATGTGTGATTATGTTCTATTTATGTTCATTTCTTTCTTCATCATTTTGTACAAGTCGTCCTAGGTTCCTCTGAAACTCTCATCCATCATTTCTTATATTACAGTAGTATCCTAACATATTCATATTTTGCTTAGCCATTCCCCAGTTGATGGGAACCTTCTTATTTTCCAGTTCTTCGCCATGAGAAGGGTTGCTATAAATATCTTTATACATATAAGATCTTTTCTTCTTGCTTTAATTTCCTTAGGGTATAGCCCAGTAGTCACATAGCTAGGTCAAAGGATATGGCCGGCTTAATATCTTTATGGGCATAACTCCAAATTGCTTCCAGAATGGCTGGGTCAATTCACAGCTTCAGTAACAGTGCATCAGTGTGCCTGTCTTCTTGCGGCCCATCCAACATTTGTCATTTTCTTCATGTGTCACCTTTGCCCTCTGATGGGCAGGAGGTTGAAGCTCAGAGTTGCTTTAATTTGCATTTTGCTAATTATTAGTGCTTTGGACCATTTTTAATATCGTTATTGACAGCTTGGATTCTTTCAAAGCTGTCTGTTCATATCCTGAAGCTATTTATCTATTGAAAAAGCTTACATTCTAATGACAGAAGATAATACATTAAGGGGTCCTGGAAGAGGGAAGGAGAAGAAGAAAAGGGTACCTGCTTGGAACCATGATGAGATGTCTGTGAAGTATTGTAGCGGCCTGGGCCCCATCAAAATAAGGTAAAACTCACTTTTTAGAAAATCTGAATGATTAGGGGACTTGAAATGACTCTGTGTGTCGTAAGTATAAGCTATGAGTTGATCGAAAGGACTAGACTGAAAAGTTGATTGAAGGGACTAGAGATGTTTAAGCTGGGAAAGAGAAAACTAGAGATGGGGCATGATTATGTTGTTTGTTGTTTAGTTGTTTTCAGTCGTATGTTACTTTTTTGTTACTCTTTTGGGGGTATTCTTGGCAAAGACACTGGATTTGTCATTTCCTTCTCCAGCTCACTTTACAGATGAGGGAACTCATCTATTAAGTGACTTGCCTACGGTCACACAGCTAGTAAGTGTCTAAGGTCAGATTTGAACTCAGGAAGAGGAGTCTTCCTGATTCCAAGAGCGGTGTTTTATATACTATACCACCAAGCTGTCTTTAAATATTTAAATTAAAAAATTAGATAAATATTTAAATAAATATTAAATATATTTAAACATTTAAATTTAAATGTGAAGGAAGGCTTAGACTTGTTTTGTTTAACCCTAGAAGACAGAAATAGAAGCAATAGATGGAATTGATAGAGGCAGATTTTTACTCAATATAAGACTGTAAGTGACATCTGCTATCATCTTCCCATACAACCCCAAATACTACTCCTTTTGGGGGGGGGGCAAGTATGTGAAGCAGTGGATATAGTGCTAGGCTTGGAGTCAGGATGACTCACCTTCTTGAGTTCAAATCTGGTCTCAGACACTTACTAGCTATGTGACTTTGGGCAAGTCACTTCCCTCTGTTTATCTAAGTTTTTTCATCTGTAAAATGAGCTGGAGAAGAAAATGGCAAACCACTTCGTATCTTTGCCAAGAAAACTCCATACAGGGTCACAGAGAGTCAGACATAACTGAAACAACTGAACAACAACAACCCCTTTTTTGAGCATCTTTCCTACCAAATATAACATAACTCCCACCACAACCATTTTTGATTATCCTTAGTTTTTCTCATAAGGCTTAGACCATTCTGAGCCTCAACACTCATGCCATTATTACTGTATTGTGATATTCTTTTGGATGCATCATCTGTTATATAACTTTTCTTCCATCTTCTGTACATACTCAAATGGATCTGTGATTTCGTTCATTTGAAAATTCCTTCCAATAATTCAATCAACAATCTCCTCCGTGTCTGCCCATCCTGTGTAACTCTAACCATGTCCTGTTTTAAGCTTACCACAAGGGGTCTACCCACCAAACCAAAGGCCTCCCTCTAGACATCACTAGAATACTTATACTCTGGTTACCCACATATCATCCTTCACTCTTTTCTTCTCTTCCTTGATGGCAACATGTATTTCTGTTCTGGGGATTCTTCACTGGTTATGTGTTGCATTCTGCTCTCAACGCCCATGCACTTCTCCATTGCCCTCTGTTTGATTCATTTTAAATTATTTGGATACTGTTGTATTCTCCATCTTGCTGCCAGACAACAACACTAGCAGAATGTTGGTGTCCTTAAAAAAAAGTTTTGAAATTTGCTGAAGGCAATCCAATCCACTCTGCTCCTATTCAACTCTGGGTCTAATTTCTGCATGTCTATTTTAGAATTCCTCAGGCTGGTGAGTTCCTTGTAGATCTACATTGGTTTCTTCAGATGGCTCCCATTTTCATCAGCCTTTGAACTGTTTCCATTTATATGCTCAAAACTTTGTTCTTGAGAATTTCCTACACTGTTTTCCTCTGCAAAATCCCTATAATGCTACCTATCTTTAATAGGATCAAAGGATCATAAATCTAGAGCTCATCATGAGGTGCAAAGATTTTAAACTACTTCTCCAAAGCATGGGTGAACATCACAATTGAGATTTGAATTCATGTCCCTTGACTGAGATGGACTGTTCTTTCCATTTTATCATAATTAACATGAATGTCATAGTATATCTAATACTACCTACCTTCTCTATCTTTTCTATCACTCTTTTAAAGAGGAATTTTTGGTTCTCATCTCTTCCACCCAAGTAATCAGTGAGAATCAGATGCAAGGTGGAATTTCCTCTCACTATTTCCTCCACCTTTTGAAGGGTGAAATTCTCAAAAAGGCAAGGCAAGAAATTATTCACTGCTCTACTTTAGTAGAGAGTTCCAGATGCCTGAATAACTGAATTCCCCAGTTGCTACCATATCATGCATCTATGTCAGCCTTTTGATCTGTTTCTTGAACTCTTCACTATTTACTATTCTGTCCAGGTGGTCTATAGTTCATTCATGACAAAATCACATCTGTTCCTTCTTCCATTGCTATTTGCCATTTGCTTTCCCACAATGCCTTCTGCTCTATTTCCTGGATTTCTTTACCTGAGTATATTCTCTTACTGTACAGTGCTGCCCTGTTCCTCCCTTATCTTATTTCCACTCTTATTTCTTCTGAAAAGGTATATCACACTATACCAAGATAAGGTCAAAAGGGTACATGATTTAGACATAAAGGATGATAACATAAGCAAATTAGGAGAGCGAGGAATCATTTATGTGTTAGATCTATGGAGAAGGGAAGAATTTATGATGAAACAAGAGATAGAGAGCATTATGAAATGCAAAATTATATTTAAAAGATTTTGCACAAACAAAGTCAATGCAACCAAGATTAGAAGGAATTCAGAAAGCTGGGAAACAATTTTTATAGCCAGTGTCTCTGATAAAGGTCTCATTTCTAAAATATACAGAGAACTGAGTCAAATTTGTAAAAGTGTAAGTCATTCCCCAACTGATAAATGGACAAAGGATATGAATAAGTAGTTTTCAGGTGAAGAAATTAAAGCTATCTATAGTCATATAAAAATAGTCTACATCATTATTGATTAGAGAAATGCAAATTAAAACAACTCTGATATACCACCTTACACATATCAGATTGGCCAATATGACAAAAAAGGAAAATGATAAATGTTGGAGAAGATGTGGGAAAATTGAAACATGAATGCATTGTTGGTGGAGTTGTGAACTAATCCAACCATTCTGGAGAACAATTTGGAACTATGCCCAAAGGGTAATCAAACTATGCATATCCTTTGATCCAATAATTCCACTACTAGGTCTATATCCCAAAGAGATCATATAAAAGGAAAAAAGATCCACATGTACAAAAATATTTATAGCATCTTTTTTTTTGTGTTGACCAAGAATTAGAAACTGAGGGGATGCTCATCAACTGGAGAATGGCTAAATAATTTGTGGTATATAAGCGTAATGGAATGCTATTGTGTTATAAGAAATGATGAGCAGGCAGACTTCAGAAAAACCTGGAAAGACGTATATGAACTGATGTTGAATGAACAGAACCAGAACATTGCACACAGTAACAACCACATTGTGTGATGACTGACTTTGAGAGTCTTAGCTCTTCTCAGCAATGCAAAAATCTAAGACAACCTCAAAAGACTCAGGATAGAAAATATTATCCACATCCAGAAAAAGAACTTTGAAGTATGAATGCAGATGGAAGCATACTATTTGCTCTTCTTTTCTTTTGCTGTTTTGTATCTTCTTTCTAGTGGTTCCTCCCATTAGTGCTAATTCTTCTTTACATCATGAATAATGTGAAAATACATTTAATATGAATGTATAAGTAGATCCTATATCAGATTGTATACTGTCTTGGGGAGGGGGAGGAGAAGGAGAGGGAGAAAATTTAAAACTCAAAATCTTGTGGAAGTGAATGCTGAAAATTCAAAATAAATAAATAATTTTTTTAAAAAAAAGACTCATGATGGAAAATGCTATCTATATGCAGAGTAAGAACTATGGAGTTTGAATGCAAATTGAAGCACACTATTTTCTCTCTTTTTTTTCTTTCTCATGTTTTTTTTTCCCTTTAGTTCTAATTCTTCTTTCACAACATGAATAATGTGGAAATATGTTTAATATGATTGTACATATATAGCCTGTATCAGATTGCTTGCCATCTTGGGGAGGGGGAAGGGAAGAAAGGGAGGGAAAAAATTTAGAACTCAAAATCTTATAAAAGTGAATGTTAAAAACTATCTTTACTTTTAATTGGAAAAAAGAAAAATACTATTAAGGGGGGAGAGAGAAAAGTTATATCCATCCATAGTCTCATTTAACTATCTATCTCATTCCATCAAGTCTTAATACTTATGAGGTCAGATTTGCCTCTCTGTGCTAGGATGTCTATTTGCTCTTACTTGTTGCCCCAACTTTGGGCGTTTATTTGTATATAGACATCTGAAGCTGTGGCTCTTGGATTTTCTTTTCTATAAATTTCTGGGTATCTTCATTGCTAGTCTTCTTTGTTTGTAATTTGTTGTGTGGGTTACAGTGACCCTTATTCAGGGTAAAAGAGGCTTCTCAAGGTAGAAGGCAAAAAGGAATTTATTACTATCTCATGAGAAGGGGCACTTCCCACGAGACCATGGGTGGTGTCAGCAAAGGAGTGCACCTGAGCAAGGTGGAGTACAACACTATATAGTCCCTGAAGCAGAAGTCTGCTAGCCTCCCTTCCCATTGACTGGGAATCCAGGCTTACAATCTAAGCATGAGAATCTACCCCAAAGACAAAGAATGCAGAAAGGATCGTTGCTCACCAATGAGGGTTTTTGTTACCAAATATGGAACTTAAAGAAAGAGTGCTGAGGTGGCATAAGGGGTGGTGAAGGGGAAAGTGAAGTGGGGAGGGTACATCAGGTCACATGGCAGGAACTTTGGTGGTTCTCCTCCATCCTGGAGCATTTTATTTGTCTAGGTAGCTTTGGCAGGAAGGGTGGAGGTTTTGGGGAATTCATGCCTGAGGAGTCTTCGCTTAACCTGTTTTCACTCATTTGTTCTCTATGGTATCTGTCTTGATGCATATAGACAATTTTCTCCCTTTCCCACCGTTTTCCCAATATATAATGCAAATACCTCCTTAATAGTCTTTGGTGCTTGCACTCATTCCCTGGCTAGTAGTCTGTCATTGCTATATTTTAGGAACTTAGGGATTTCATCTTAATGAGTTCAAATGCAACCTCTGACAGACACTTACCAGCTGTATAACCCTGGGCACTTAACCCTGTTTGCCTCAGTTTCCTCATCTGTAAAATGAACTGGAGAAGGAAATGGCAATTACTGTAGTATATTTGCCAAGAAAACCCCAAATGGGTAATGAAAAGTGGGACAAGATTTACAACAACAAATTACTTTTTAAATTACATACTAGTGATTACATATCATCTTAAAAGTACTTTGTTAAGACATTTGCCTCTTAACAATATGATAGGCACATTCAAATTTATTTGATTTGTATCAAAACTATACTTCCTTTCCCCTTTCTCATCAACAACCAATCAATAAACATTGATTAAATGCTTACTGTGTGCCAGGAACTATATAAAATTCAGAGGATACAAAGAAAGGCCAAAATATTCCCTTTCCTTAAAGAGTACACATTCTAGAAGGGGAGACAATATGCAACATACCAGATACAGAGAATATATGTAAAGTAACAATGGAGAGGAAAGCTCTAGCATATGTGAGGGAACCAGGAAAGGCCCTTTGCAGAAAGTAACATTTGAGGTGAGTCTTGAAGGAAACCATGGATTCTAAAAGGCAGTGGGAGGAGACACAGCAATCTAGGGATTAAGGATGGCCAATGAAAATATAGAGATATGTCTTAGGAAAAGTAGGGAGGCCAGTATAGCTGGACAATAAAGTACATGAGGAAATCAACATGCAAGAAGATTGGAAAGGCAGGAAGGGGCCAGGTTGTGAAATTTTAAATTCCAAACAAAGAAATTTATATTTGGTCTTGGAGATACTGAAGAACTCTTGGAGTTTACTGAATGGATTTGTGAATATGGTCAGAAGTGAACTTTTGGCAGTGATGTGGAGGATGAATTGAAGCAGGGAGGGACTTAAGATAGGAAGACTAATTATAATTAGAAGGCTGTTGGAATAATACAAGTGAGAGATGATGAGAACAGAAGGTGGTGTGTGGCAGTGGAGAGATGGAAACAAATACAAGCGATGTAATAAAGGTAGAAGTGACAAGAGTTGGCAATTTACTAGACAGCATCTTTCATTTGCTTAATGAATTTGTCATTATCACCAGTTTACTTTATCAATATTTTCCTTACTCTTTCTTACTTGTTTTGCCTTGCCAACTATCTTCTCATTTTCATTCCCTTTGAGTCCTTTAGGTCTTTACTTCCTTTTCCTTTTCTTCTCCTTTCTCCTCCTTCAGCTAAAATTCTTCCCTTCCAAATTATCCTCAAGTTCTCTGAAATCTCTCTTCCTCCAAATTCAACCTCTGACCTTTTTCATAAATCCAACTTCTCCCTCAAAAAACACCGTCACAATTTCTTCTTGCCTTAATTCACTTTAAGTCCATGTCTCCTTCACTGTTCTTTTTCCTCAATTTTCCCTCATAAAGGTCAGAAATAGAAACCATTTTTTTCTATTTTTTCAGTCCAAAGATTGTTCTTCTTGATAAAGAAAGCAAAGGCAAAGTAAGAGTTGCATAGTCTTGTCTTCTCTCTATAATTCATTATCCTTGTGCTTTCTGTTCTGAATAGAACATCTATCCCTTCTTTGATCTTTTTTCTTGCTCTCAACATGGCTTTTTAAAAGCTCTCTTTGTTGTCCTTAGCATTCATTACTAGCTTTTGCTCCTTCTGAGTTTCAGCACTTCTATTATTATTCATGCATTTTTATAGTGATTTTGACAATTGGCTTAATAATAAATCCTTTCTCAAAGGCCCCTGGTGGCAGAACCCCACAGTGTGGTAAACGCCTGTTTAGCCATAACAGTTAGCCAAAAGGGCTAGGAACAAATAAGAAACACAAGGATTTCATTTCCCATCAAGTACAAAGAGAAAGGGAAATCTTTCAGTTACCTACAGAGAATGTTCTGTGTTTATGTTTCTCATACTTACTAAGAACAGTGATCTGTGCCCAAAATGTAGGTCAGCTTTCCTACTAGAAGAGGAATTCCAAGTGTCATGTCCTTCCAAGTCACGAATTATCTTTCACTAGAGGTCTTCAAGCAAAGGTAAATTAGATGATTATTTATTGGGTATAGCTACACATTGGACCAGATGTCCTGTGAGACACCTTCAAATTCTTAAGATTCTGTGATACAGGGATACCTCTCTTGAGATTTGAAGGGAAAATGAAGTATTATTTGAAAGAGTAGAAGAATCACTAAGAGAAATGGAAAACATAGGGAAATGAATTTGAAGTGACAGAAGAGAGTTTTCACTAGTGTCAAATCACTGAAAATTAGTGAGATACTACTTAGAACTAAAATATATCTTTAGAAGAGTATGCTTCATTCAAAAAGAACTCATTGGGAACAAAATATATAGAAGATATGTTGATATGAGGAAATCCATGAACTGGATGGAACAATCATGGCAAAGACCATTTGACTGAAGACCAAGAAAGAGAAGCAATATTGTGATATGACTATACTAGAGACTTTCTGGTCAGAAAAAATATTGGATAATGAGTAAACCAATAATCTTGACAACTTCCTGGGAAAATTCTGGAATGCATTATTAAAGGAATAATTATATCTAGTCACAAAGATCTGTTATAACTTCACCAAAAATAGACATGCCACACCAAACTCATTCCCTTTTTAATAAAGTTACTGGAATATGGTCAAGGGAATTGTATTTACCTAAATTTTAGCAAAGCACTTGACAGAGCCTTTCATATTATTCTTTTGGATGAGATGGAAAGATAAAAGTTAAGCAATAGTACAGTTTGATGCATTTAGAATAGGTTGAATGACTATACTCAAAGAATAAGTATTGTCAACCAAGGCAATGATAATGTGCCCTTGGGATCTGTCCTTGGTAGAAAATAGAAGCTATTCTGTGTGAACTCCCTTCTTTCTCTTATTTGAAACCTAAAACCCCTCTACATCATCACACTTTCTCTCCTACTTCACTCCTAATAGATCGCTTTTCCCCTTTGTGAAAACAGTTGCTCTACTTGTCCATTTGCTCCTATCCATTCCCATCACCTCCATGAGTGTGGCCCTTCCAAAAGTCCATCTCCTTCTCATCTCCAATCTCATCTTATCCATATTGCCTGCTGCTTTACAAATATGTGAAGGCCTCACTCCTTAAAACAAACAAAAAACAAAAACAAACCTTTGGGTTGGCCCTGTTATCCCCTCAAGCTATTATCCTGTATCTCAATGGTTTCCAAACTTTTTTGGAGACTTGATCAGGTTTTTTAAAAGACTTCTCAATGTATGTATATGTGTATGTATAGATGTATGTATATTATATAGATATGATGTGTATAATATAATACTATAATATGTGCATATGATATATGTATAATGTATACATATGTATGTTTATTTATATTATATTTGCATATAAATCATATGCATTCATTATTATACTAACATATACACATGATAAAAATGTACATAAAATAGAAATCTCAAAGGATCAGATGAAATGAAACAAGTATTTAAAATAGGTTATTTTATCTGTTAATGGTATGCAATATTTTTGCTTTCAATTATTACTAATATCATTTAGTAAGAGCTATGTGATTGAATTGCTTCATTATTTTTCTTAAACATTGTTTAACACTTCTTGATATAATTTCTGGTTCTAAATTCAGTTTGTTTTGATTCTTGGTTTTAATGGCTGACAACTGGAAAAAAAAAATCTCACAAAGATAAGTAGACCCAAATTGAAAAAAGTTGATAGTTGGCTATACTTTCTAAATAATGATTCTCATTTTTCAATCCCATCTACCAATTATGAAAAGATTTTTAAATGAAATTTGAGTAGTAAATTTGCATATTTCCTGGTGTCTATAATTGGTTTTTGTAAACTAATCAGGTGTTTTACTTTCATATTTTAGCCACTAAGTCTAAAACTCAATGTCTGGAAGATCTTTAAACAGCTTAGAAAATCTGTTTCCAAGTTTTTTAACTGTTCAGAGATGAGGTTTGTTTTAAATAATTGAAATGCATACACGTCACCAATAAAAGCTTAGTTTTTAAAATGTCCTGCGAATCATGATGGCTTTATACTCTTATCAGCTAATATCTCAAGTACATATACATGTAGAGATAGGTCCATTGTTAACAATAGTGAGTATAAGTCCATGTTTCAAGTAATCTTGTTAATAATTTCAAACTTTTTTGTCTAACCTCAGATTCGATTAGCTTGTCATAATTTTCACTTCATACTATGAGCGGCAGAGGCTGAACTAAGAGGAGAGACATCTTTATTATTTTCTTGTTATTCTTTTGCACTCACATTGTTAATGTTATCCTCAATCTAAGGTTTCCTTGAAGCTTCTTTTTAAACCACGTGTCCATTTCCTGACCATTAATTTAATCAAAACTAGGTAAAATAATCCATAAATCCACTTAACTAAGTACACGTAAACTATAATAATACATAATGTCCACTTGGTAACACATCTCTGATGAAGTATCCCAGGGATCTCTGTTCAGCCCTGTGCTAATTTAACATTTTTAATAATGACTTGGATAAAAGTATACATGGCAGATGTCATATTTGAAGATGACAGAAAACTAGGAGGGATAGCTAACACACCAGAGGACAGAATGAGGAACCAAAAAGATCTTGACAGCATAGAATTTGGGGACAAAATGATTAAGATGAAATTCTATAGGGAAAAATGCGAAGTCTTACGCTTGGATTCAAATAATCAGCTTCATAATCATAAGATGGTGGACAATCATAGGGTTTTATTGGATTATAAGCTCAACATGAGGCAATATTATAATATGAAAGCCATAAAAGTTAGTGTATAAAACAAGGATAGTGTCCAGGAGTAGGGAGATCATCATTCTGCTGAACTCTGCTCTGGTAAGAATAAATCTAGAGTGTTATGTTTAGCTTTAGACACCATGATCTAGGAAAGACCACATTAGCAAATTGGAGAGTACCAAGGAGAGTATCCGAGATGCAGAAGTACCTTGACTGCATTCCATCTTAGAATCCATTTAAGAAACTAGGTCATGTTTAGCTTAGATAGAGGAGACTGGTAGAAGAAATGGTAGCTATTTCCAAGTATTTGACTCCACTGTTCAAAAATCTTTAGTAACTCTCTAATTGTCTCTAGGACAAAATAAAAACTCCTTGAGCTGGAGGTAAAGAAGCCTCCCATTATCTGGCCCTTACCTCCCTTTTGAGATTGCTACCACATCAATCTCCTTCATGAAAACAAGATAAATAATGGTCAATTAATCAGAAATTTCAGTATTACTTTCATTTACATCATCATAGTCATTTTCTATGTTATTCTCCTGGTTCTGCTTACTATAATCAGTGTTAGTTCATACAGGTCTTCCTATGCTTCTTTGAATCTTTCATATCCAATATAGAACACTTATTTAAATTACTATTTAATTATATCTTTGTACTACAACATACCACATATACCATAAATTGTTCAACTATTCCATGATATTCTGCTGGCACAAAATTAGTGGTATTAATATTTTGGTATATCTAGGGGGTGATAGTAACTGCTTTGGAGAAAAATGTTACAGTTTCTGTTTTCACCTGTCCAAATGAAGAGAAGTAGATCCTTTTTTTAAAAAAAAAAAAAGCTCTAAATCTTGGTAACTGTGTTTTCTATATCCTCAGCCTCCAATTAGGGGGTGGTAGTAATTGCTTTTGAGAAAAACGCTACAGTTTCCACGTACCTGTTCAATGGAAGATAAGTAGATCCTTTCCTAAAAAAAGGTTCTAAATATTGGTAACTATGTTTTCTATATCCTTAGCCTCCCCCTTTTACCCCTTTCCTCCTTTGGTGGTGCACCTTTCACTTGAGGTGCACAACTCAATCAGAGAAACAAATCTATAATTAGTCATTAATACCTGTTAAAAATTATTACATTGGCTGTGTCTGAAACCATAGGCCTGACTGTACATTTTTAGACCAACACCTCTTTGTCAAGAGTTTTGTAGCTGTGCTTTATCATCACTTCTCAGAAAACACACTTGCTCACTGAAGTGATCAGGATTATTTTTCTTTATAATATTCTTGTACAAATTGCTCTCTTTGTTCTGGTCATATCACTCTGCATAAATTCATACAAGTCCACCGAGGTATCTCTAAAATGGTTCATTTTATCATTTCTTATGCACAAAATTATGTTCATACATCATAATTTGTTTAGCCAATTACCTATTGGTGGCAACCCCTTTAGTTTTTAATTCCTTTCTGCTACAAAAAGAGACATTATAAGTATTTTATTCGTATGTGTCCCTTTACTCTTTCTTTTATCTCTTTGGGGTTATCAGCCTCATAATGGTATTGTTGGGTCAATTTAGAGACTTTTGAGGCATAGTTCCAAATTGCTTTCCAGAGTAGCTAAACAAATTCATAGCTCCAACAAAGTACTCAGTCTTACAAACTCTTACCCCTACCTCTACTCATCCTGACTATGAGTCTGGTTCTCTCCCTCATCTCTCAAACTTTCACTCAATTCCTGCTTTTCCTTGCATTTCCTTATGTCTTAAAAGAGGCCATGAGATGCCTACTTTATGTTTCCAGAGAATCTGGTATTATTTCAGTTTGTATTTACTTTTTTTTGTAGCACATCCCTCTTTTATGAAACATTATTACATGCAATTGGGTGATACCCCTTAGGTTGGTACATTAGTACATATATCTTGACACTACAGATGGACCATGAGCTGAATCCATATTTGAATAAGAAAAGGATAGTGCCATGGATTATATTTGGGAAACTGTGTAGAACTAACAGTAATTCCAAGCTATTGTCAAAATCTATTTTTAAACACTCTTAAGATACTATACGGTTGTGACTCCTAGGGCACCCTCATCTCAGATATGTCATCATTGCAAGAGACCCAAAAAACTATGGAAAGGAACACAGTGGATATAAGTAGGCTGAAAGACATTACCAATAACGATTTGTATGTAAACATGGTATGAAAGAAATTATCAAAGACATGTATGGCTAAGATAAGTCAGTCATGTAGCAAACACTATGCCTAAGTCCTGTACCCATATACACAAAATATTAAAAGATCCAATGAAAGTTTTCCAACGTGTTTGGCAGATAATCTATGAAAAGTTTTTGGAACAGAATTGAGTAGAATACTATTGTGATATAAGAAATAATACAAGGAACAGTTTCAGAGAATCCTGAGAAGATTATTATCAACTGATACAGAATGAAGTGAATAGAACCAGATGAACAATTTATGCACTAACAGTAACATTTTAAAAACAAAATCTTTGAAAAACTTATGAATTCTGAGCAATTTAGTTACCAATCATGATTTCAGAAGAATGACAAAACATGCTACCCACCTCCTGACAGAGAGGTGATATACTCAAGATGCAAAATGAGACATACATTTTTGGACATAATCAGTGTAGGAGTTTATTTTATTTGGCTATGAAATTCTAATACAAGGTGTTGCTTGTCTCTGAATCTTTTCAGTTTGGGAGAGAGAATTTGAGAGAGGGAAAATAAATGCATTTTTGTAAAAAGAGTAAAATAACAAAAGTTACAGAGCAAAAAAAATTGCAGAAGGATGTGACTAAGATTCTTTCAGGATGAGAAGGTATGGATGAACTGTGATCTGTACCAGTTGAAGAAATACTCATACTAATGAGATAATAGATTTGTCATAGTATTGAAATAACCCTCTGTATATAATAACATCAACACACCTTTATTATTCTAGTTTTTGGAGCTATACAAACCCTTGGAAGTCATATGATCTAGTCCTATGTCACCCATGTGATTTTTACTCATAATTATGAAAATAAGAATGTTGTTGGAATGCAACTTCTTCATTATCTAAGAAAAAGTCTGTGCTTGATATTTCCTGACTGCTCTTTTGCATTCTTCTTAGATGACCCAATATTGATGATTTTGATAGTTAGAATAGATGATCTCTAAGGTCTGCTCTAGTTGTAAACTATGATCCTATGAAGAAATTGATCTATGTGAAACTTTACCCTCTAGCACATTCAGAGATGACTAATTACATTCCTTCAAGTAAATATTATAGGAAAAATAAAAATAAAGGGACCTATAGTGTTGAGAGCCAGGCCAATGGCTTGGGCTATCAATATCAGAATCATGGCTAGGAATCTGCATCCTAATAACAGTAATCAGGCATGGTCATAGCAAAGGGACAGACTGCAGAATAGCTAATTAGGCAGCAGTTTAAGTTGTAGTGGAAATCAGCAGAGGTTGGGTTTGTGGGAGGAAAAAGGCAGAGAGAGTTCTAAGTCATTGGCTCAGGAAGGGTGTGAGTCTGTAAACTGAAGGTATTCAGTACTTTGGATAGCTCCATGGGAACAGAATTGTTCCCATGGAGCTAGCAGCCCCAAGGCTACTTTGCTGTGATTGTCCTTTGAAAGCAACTCACTATTTATTAAACGGATCTCACCCAGTAACTTTGTTGTAGTTTGTCCTTCATTCTCAAAAAGGAACGTGGCATCAGGGAGGTGATGTCAAGACCTTCAAATGAATTGGATTTAAATAAGGCAGGGCTGTGCAGTCACCAGCCTCCCTCTCTCCTCTGCAGCCATCTGGATCCAGTGGCAAGAAGATGACTGGAGATGGCTCCAGATGCAGTGGGAGACTTGGGCCTTTTTAAGATAAGGTCTTTTCCAGGTCTCAGTTTGTCTGAGGAAATGCTCATTCAGTGATAAAGGCTAGGTTGTTGTGTTTTCCTTCATTCTCTAAGAGGACCATGACATGAAGATGATGACATGACTTACAGTTGACTTTGATTTGAATGAGGGAGGGCTGTGAAAAATCACTGGCCTCACTTTCTCCTCCAGAGCCATCTGGTCCAATGGCCTGATATTCATCAGGATGACTTGTGTCTGTCTTTCATTCTTGAAGAGGACTATGACATCAAGATGATGACATGACTTGCAGTTGACTTTGATTTGAATGAGGGAGGTTCTGTGCAAGGTCACCAGCCTCACTTTCTTCTCCTGAGCCATCTGGGTCCAGTGACCTGATATTCATCAAGCTGACTGGAGCTGGCCCCAGGGTGTAATGTGGGATCTTGGTCTTTTTAGGCTAAGGTTTTATCACTTTGAGTGAGATACACCCATTCAATGAACAAGCTTCTTTAAGTAGTTACTCAAAGGATGGCTTTCAAGAAAAGAAAAAACAACAAAACAATCAAACTGGGAGGGAAAGACCCTCAGGGTTCCTGGGTAAAAGAGAAACAGTTACTATTTAGTAATACATTCACTCTTGCAAGGTGGGAAGGGACCTGGTATCCAATCTACGAGCTTCAGAGTGAATAGCGCTTAAGGCTTGTTCTTAAGTCTTGTAGTCAGTAAACCCAAAGGAGAATAGGCAGCTTTTGGCCATGGACATGTACCTTCCCCTGAGTAGAGCATCAGAAAAGAGGGACGGGGAGGAAAGGGGAGGCTACTCACTCACTGGTGGTGTTTGTCCTTCCTTCTCGAAGAACACCATGACTTCAAGATCTTAAGGCTAGGTAAAAATGAGTCAAAGAATGGCCTCTTTTACCTAGTCAAAAAAAAACAAAACAAAACAATCTGGGAGGGGAAGGCCCTCAGGGTTTATGGCCAAAACAGAAACAATTGCCTTAACACTCACTCTGAGCCATCAGAATCCAAACAATGACTAGATTGGTGACTGAGTCTCAATCTCCATTCCCACAGAGAGTTTTCAGCATCTTTGTCAGGTGGGAGGACCAGGTCTTCCAGTCTGATCTGATATTCTTTAGCAAAGTTTATGTTCTCCAAGTGAATAAGCCTGAAGCTTGGAGAATGGACACAAAGCCATTAATGCAAACAATTCTCTGATCAACCAAATGAAATTTTGTTTAATTTCTCCTTTGAACATCTTTCCAGCTAACTAGAGTTATTGCTAAAGAACACTACTAACATTTAATATTAGATCTGAATGGGGCCTCTAAGACCACATATTCAAAGGACCATAGGAAAGGACCTTAATGACATTTTAGTCCAAATCCCTCATTTTATAGATGAGAAAAATAAGCCTTAAAAAAGGGAAGTTGCCCTAGACCACATGGAGATTTCTTATAGATAGGGCACTACAATTTACATATCTTTATTCCCATTCCAGTTGATGCAGCACATATATAAATGGATATGGTACACAGAATCACCCAGGTTGTTCCAAGTTATGAATTCCATGTCTCTGCAGATGCTTGGTGAATCAATGCCATCTGGTCATATTCTTTTCTTTATTACTCTGGCTTTAGTAACAGATCCACTGATTGGACAAGACAAGGGCGTTTGGCTTATTTAGCACCATAAGCAGCTAGGGAACTGGAGATGCCAAAGCAGCTGAGCCTACCTAACCTTTGAACATCTGGAAGAGACTCAGCAAATGGAGAGAGAAAGGGGGTCCTGGAAGCAGGATCAGGCAAACTGAGACTACAGAGGTTACATGAAAAAAAAGGAGCAAGGAGACTGAGTTGGTTTACTGATAGGACTAAACACAATTTGGCCTGAATTTGGGAAATCTAAGGTTATGTTCACATACACAAAGTGAAGCAGAAAATTGGAACAATTAGCTAGCTAATTTAGTCCTGAATTAGGAACTGAAATTGATGTAAATAAGAATGATGCTTCTCTGTAAATCCGGTACTTACTGGGAAAGCTTCTAATGTTTCTCATTGTATATATATTGGGTTTAGATATATTCTTTTTAATGACATTATAAAAGGTTCTTCTATGTTGAATCCAATTGTATATCTTTGATCCTATGACCCATTCTCTCCTTACTCTCAACAGATGACTTCCATCTCTTACTTTATGGAGGAAATTGAGGACATGTGAGGTGCATTTTTTCAGCTTTCTTCTTTCACTCCTGTAAGCCTCAGTGTCTTTTTCTATTCTCCCTGATAGTCTCTGAGGAAGAGGTCATCCTTCTCCTTGCTAAAATTAACTCTTCTACCTATACTGTCTATGTCATCTGATCCTGTCTTCTTTAAGATCTTGTTTTAATTAATAATCATTTCTCTTATACACCTTCAGCATTTTCCTCTCTATGGTTACTGACACCTTGTCATCTAATAAATATACTCATCTCTCCATATTAAAACACACACACACATACCTTTCCTTGACTGTTACATTCTCATCATACTATTGCTCTATCTTCTTTCCGTCACTATGAAAATTTTTGGAAGAGTCATTAAACTCATTACCTCCATTCCCTTTCCAACTTACTCACTCTTCAATCTCTTTCAATCTAGTTTCCATTCCTACTACTTAGCTAAAACAACTCTCTCCAAAGTTACTAATGACCTTAATATAAAATTTTTAAAAATTTGCCTTTGGTCTTCCTTGACTTCTCTTCAGTATTTGATGCTCTCGATGCTTTCTTCTTCTTTGAATTCCACCCTAATGTACTCACATGGTTCTCTTTTTCCTTCTGCTTGTTTTCTGTCTCTTTTGTTGAGTTCTCGTCTTTCTTTCTCCTCTTCAATATGGGTATTCCCCCAGGTTCTCCCCTTGGTTGTCATCTCTTCTTTCCGTATATCATCTACCTTAACCATCTCATTCACTTCTATAACTTCAATCAAGCAGCCCTGAAAAGGACTCTCAGTTCTATATTTCCATTCCTAATTTCTCCTCAGTTCTTTAGTTCCAGCTGCCTACTGGGTAACTTTCCTTAAGTTTCTTTCTGATATCTCATCTCAGTCTCAGGATGTCCAAAGTGAACTCATCACCCCTCCCCTCAAAATGAAAAACTTTCCCTTCCTCTAACTTCTCTATTTCTTGATTAGGTGGTGATAATATTCTCTTGATCTCATAACATTGAGACAATACACATTTAAAGTTTTATTGATTCCTTTTGCTTTTATAGCACATTCACTTCTGAGTATACCTTCCTCCTCTCCCCCAGCTCAGTGATATTTCCTTTGTATTGCAGGGTGTATTTTTTTTAAGATTCTCAAACTGTTTAGCAAACCTAGTCAACATATTGACTATGTCTGACAATGTGTACAATATTCTATGCCCATAGACTCCCAGCTTTTCAATGAAAGGAAGAAAGACCATTTTTCTAACCCTTCTCTATTGCTAAGCTTGATCATTATAATTATACAGCATTCAGTTTCATGTTATTTTTTTTTTTACATTTACATTGCTGTAGTCAGTGTATGTTGTTTTCCTAATTCTGCTCTCTGTATCAATTCCTTTAATTATTCTCATATTTCTCTGAAGCCTTAGAATTCCCTTTGATTTTTTCCCTTCTCTGTCTGAAGATCTATTTAGCTGCCAAATCTTATTGATTCTACAGCCACAGTAGTTTTTGAACTCTATTCTGTCTGCTAATTCCATATCCAGGTACTTATTTCTTCTTGCCTAGATTACTGTAACAGTCTCCTGACTAGTTTTCCCTAATTCCAGGCCATTCTATTTATAATCCAACCTTCATAACACTCTCTGAGTTAGAAAGAACCTTCGAGGTCATCTGGTATAGCACATACCCAAGCAGAAACCACTTCCAGAGCATCTCTTTCCTCCAGCTTAGCTTTCCAGCCTCATCTCACATTACTATTCTTCATATACTCTGTCCCATCCAAATTTCACCACTCTCTATCCTTTCTTCTCATCCTGCCCTCTCCTATTTCCCTGCTGTTGCCCACATCATACCCCCCCCCCCCACCTGGAATGTAGTTTCCTCAATCTATCTCCATATGTTGAGTTTCTTCCTTTCTTAGAGTAAAATTTAGGACCCACTTCTTTCTTCCATGAACACTCCTTTGATCTCTCATGTGAATGAGATCTCTTACTCCTCAAATTTCTCCAGGCATTTTGCCTGGATCTATCTTTTTGGCACTTTTCATACTCTCTCTTCAGTCATAGTTAGTTTTCTAGTTGAATGTAGTCCATTAGATTGTCAGCTCTGTAAGAATAGGATCTATATCACGCCTGTCTTTGTATTCTTGACACCTAGCACAGTGTCTTGAACACAGTAGGCAGCTAATAGGTGTACATCTATTGAAAAGTAATGGTAATATTAATGAAAACTCATATCTAAATCATATTTCAAATTTGTTATATCATTAAATCCTCACAACAACTCTGTGAGGTAGGTAGTGTAAGTATTAATATCTCCATTTTGCAGATGGGGAAACTATATCAGAGAGGTTAAGTGATTTGTCCAGTCCTTCCTGAAAAGTCATCATACTCTATGTAATCAAATCTTTTGTTGACAGAAGCTATGTCTTAGGTTTCTGTATTCCAAGAGAAAGTGAAATGAAGAGCTTTTAGGGAATTGCTTAACTGTTTCATTCTTTTTCCATCCCTTCCCTGACCCCCAGACAAGGCTAAGTAAGGAAACTAGAAGAACTATCTTGGATCCATTTTTGGTTTAATCTAAATTGTGAGTGACTGATTCTATCCATTACCAACTTGGAATAAGGAACAGGGATGTATATATTCTGAGCAGAGGTAGAAGGATGGAGAAATTGGCCAGTTTCCATTATTTCATTTGAAGCAAATCCTACAAATAGCCTGCCATCCCATATACAGATAATATAAGAGACTTTTGGATCATCCAAAACACTGTTCCTTTCTCTTAGTTGATAATTCAATTCAAATTAACAGGCATTTATTAAACACCTACTATGTACCAAGTACTTTATGAAGTACTGAGGATATAAAAAGAAAAAAAAGTGGAAAAAGTTCTTATCCAAACAGGGTTTGCATATGCAAAAGAAATACAATACATATTGTATATATGCAGAGAAGTAAAGACAATGAACACACAATGATGCAAAATAATTTCCAGCAAAAAGGATCACTATGGGGTGGAGGGAAATTAGGGAAGGTGGTGTTGAGGAAATTAGACTGGAGCAGTGCTGTGCAAGAAGTCAGGGATTCTATGAAGCAAAAGTGAGAATGCCAAGAGATGCCTATAAAATAATGCGGTTAAAAGAGCATTTCTCATACATCGAAACTGCAAAACTGCAAAAACCTGGATGAGAGCTTTGGGTATGCAGAAGAATTTCCTGTCCCTGGACCGAGCAGACAGAAAAGGAAGCATGGTCAGACTGAGCGCTGGAAACACTCCTAGCAGGTAGTGGTGGAAGGCAGAGACGAGTTCCATCTTTGCCTGAAGCAGAGCCTGAGGTCATGATCAGGATTCTCCCTCCACTTTCTTTTGGATCTGTTTTCAGTAGGAAGTTGAAAGGCTATTTATTAGTCAGTCAACAAGCACTTAGAAAGTGCCAATTATGAGCCAGGCTCTGTGCTAAGTGATGGGGAGAAAAAGCAATAAGCAAAAGGAGAGACAGTTTTTGCCCTCAGGGAATGAAGGATTCCTGAGTCCTTCCTCAAAATGGAAGATCTGGAAGGAATTCCCCAATGGAACAAGGGATCTATGGGGCAAAGGGATATTCTAGTGTAAGAAGGCTTCTGGGGATAAGGAAGCTTCCATGGTAGCACAGTCTGGAGAGTCAGAAGCAGAGCCACAAGAGGAGCGAGGCAGTCTGTTCATCCCAGGAGGGTAAATTTTCTAGGCTAGTCCTCAGAGTGAGAAGGCATGGTTTCCCCTTAGGTGAGATCATTCTCTCCTAGATGAGATTTTATCCTGCTCTCAAGTCACCAAGTCCCTGGATTATCTTTTCTCTAACAAGTGTTTGACAAGAAGGGAGCTGAACTGATTGAGATTAAACTGCTACCCTCTCAGCTTGGTAGAATTATTTCTCTCCAAAGCAACCAGGAACCATGTCTTCCATTTGTATGTATATTGGAAATAGGGCAGCTAGGTGGCACAGTGGATAGACTACACAGGCGTGGAGCCAGGAAGACTCATCTTCCTGAGTTCAAATCGGGCCTCAGGCACTTACTGGCTGTATGACCCTAGACAAGTCACTTAGTTCTGTTTGCCTCAGTTTCCTCACCTGTAAAATGAGCTGGAGAAGGAAGTGGAAAACCACTCCAGTATTTTTGCCAACAACAACAAAACAAACAAGGTCACAAAGAGTTGGACATGACTGAACAACAATATATTGGAAATATATGATATGTAATAGATAGGCAGAATTCTTCCCCCAATACCCTTTATGAAGAAGGGAGAGTAAAGGAGGGATCACTCAATCACAGTCATCCTCCTACTCTCTGCAAAGGCTGTTGTTAACCTTGATAAGGTTCCAGCAAAGGAGAATGAAAAGAAGTGATCAGAAAAGTAAAGAACCAGGAAAGCAGTGACCTGAAAACCCAGAGAGAAAAAATATCAAAGAATGGATTTGGTCACCAGTGTCAAAAGCTGCAAAGAGGTCAAAGAGAATGAGGAGTGAGACAAGGTCATTGGATTTGACAACTAAGAGATCATTGGTAATTTTGGAGACAGCAGTTTGGGTAGAACAATGATGAGGTTGGAAGCTCATTGTAAGAGGATAGGAAGAGAGAGAGGAGAGAAAGTGGATGGCCTTTTTGAGAAGTTTTAGCTGCAAAGGGCCGAAGGGATATAAAATAATGGTTGGTGGGGATGGAAGGATGAAGTGAGAGGGATCAGGAGGGATATGACAGTACCAGGAATTGGTGGGGTAGGAAAGATGCTATGAGGAGACTCTGAAGGAATCAGGGGACCTAGATTCCAATTTCAGTTTTACCACTTACTATCTGTATTTAACCTTGGGCAAGTGACTTAACCTCTTTAGGCCAAAGTGTCCTATGTGGCATTTAGGGTCCTTTCCACCTCTGAGTCTGTGTTCACATGATCCTAAATTCTTTCTGTAAGAGGAAGCAAACTTGCAGTAGAACCTTGAAGGAAGGTGAAGATTCTAAAAAGCATGAAGATAGAAGGCATCCCAGGAGTAGTAGACAGCCTATCCAAAGGTCCAGGGGTAAGTCATAATATAATGTTTGGAAATAGCAGTTAGACCACTTTAGCTGGAATATAGAATATGTGAAAGGGAGGATTGTAAACTAAGCCTAGAGTGATAAGCAGGGAGTCAGAATGTGGAGGTCAACAGAGCATTTTGTATTCTATCCTAAAGGTAATAGGGAACCTTTGATTATTGTTTATTAGGAGAGAGACCTGGTCAGAACAAAGTTAAAGGAGGATTATTTTGGCAGCTGTGGGGATACACTGGAGAGGGGAGAGCTGGGAAGCAGGAAGAGTGATTGGAGGATATTGTAATAATCCAAGTGATGAGGGTCTGATCTGGGGTGGTACCCTAAGTGGAGAGAAAGGTATAGGTGTGACAGATGTTGCAGAGGTAGAAGTAACAAGACTTGGCAACTGATTCAATATGATTGGTGAAGGAGGAGACAAAGAAGATAATCAGGAATGTCTTGAAGATTGGGAAGCTGAATAACCACCCCTCACTATGATTGTCCTCTGACCTCCTTTCATTAGTATTCCATAAACTTGGCAAACTGAATGTCTCCAACATTTCCCTCAGTCATGGCCAAAATGGCTTAGGAGGAAAGACAGCTATTTGAACCTTCAGAAATGAGGTATTTTTGCTGGAATATGGGGAAGAAGTGTCTAAGGATGAATATTATAGAGGTTTTGTTCTGTTATACTTTATTGTCAATGACTTGGAGACAAAGAATGTATGCTTATCAAATATGGGGATGACAAGATGGTTGTTGGATGAGTGGGAGTGCCAGATAACACATGGAATGGTGGGGTGGCTCAATCAGGTGCCAAATAGATCACAACAGACTAGAGCAATGGGAGGAAATTTTAATAAGACGAACTTTGATAGACATGAATGTCCTGTGCTTAGATTCAATAAACCCTAGCTGAACAAGTACAGGATGGAAGGAGATCCTGCTAGATAGCAGTTCATAAAACAAAACAAAAACCCCTTGGAGTTTTAATATCCTGAAGTCTCAATATCAATACTGTGACATGGCAACCCAAAAGGCTATTGCAATAATATGCATTAATAGAAGTATAGTGTCCAGAAAGAAGTAGGTGAGCATCGGGGTATCCTGATCAGACAATTTCTGGATTACTGTGTTGAGGTCTAGGAGCTACATTTTAATAAGTACAGTGATGAGCTGTATTATGTCCTGGGGAGAGCAACCGGTTATAAGAATTAATGATATTTAACTTGAAGAAAATATGTGGGATAAAGTAGAGGTAAGAAAGCATGAATCCAATCTTCTTATCTTTGAAAGGTTATCATATGAGAGAAAATCTAGATGGGTTCTGCTTGGTGCCACAGGCCAGAACTAGGCCCAATGGCTGGACATTCTAGATCACAAGATACAGGAAGATGGACATTCAGCATTAAGGAAGAACTCAGTAATTAGGACTGTTTTGTGAGGTTCCTCATCAACAGCAATCTTTAAGTAGAAACTGAATGTTACCTGAGCAGATGTTGTAGAATGGATTGACAGTTTGGGTAGAGGTTGGATGAATGGCTTCTAAGATGCTTTTCTTCTCCAAGAGTCATGAAGGAAGTTCCAAAACTCAACCTAACTTGGTTAGTTTTAGAAAAATATGATGTTGGGGGAAGCAATCTCACACAAGTTAATTTCAAAGAAACAATGAAATGGTTTCACAGAAAATCAATTCCTGGAAAACTAAATTTGGCCTATAAAAGTTTTGAGTCACTCTTTACAATGACCTGAGCACCCAGGCATATGCTAGGGTCATCTCAAATTGATTTGGAAGGGCCGATTTTTAATTTTCAGTGTGATAGTAGCAGCAATATTGTAATGATGATCAGTTGTGAAAGACTTAGCTACTCTGATCAATACAATGATCCAAGACAATTCTAAAGGACCCATGATAAAAAAATCCTATTCACCTCAGCAGAGAGAGCTGCTGAACTCTCTGTAGTATAGAACTCTCTGAGTACAGATTGATAAATTTTGTTTTTCTCAGTTTCTTTTTTTTTTGCAACATGGATAATACAGAAATAATGTTTTGCATGACTTCACATCTAGGGTATCATATTATTTGCCTTCTCATTGGATGGGGAGGGACTGGGTGGAGGGAGAAGATTTGGAAGACAAAATTTTAAAGGTAAAAATAGATAGGGAGGGGGCAGAGCCAAGATGGCAGAGTAACAATAGGGACTTGTAGAGCTCTCCTCACAAACCCAGCCATATACCTGTAAAAAATGACTCTAAACAAATTCTGGCACTTCAGAACCCACAGAATAACAGAATGAAGCAAATCTCTAGCCCAAGAGAGCCTGCAAGGTCTGTGGGAAGTATCTATTGCCAGACTGGGAAAAGAGTGCAGTCCAGTGTGGGCCAAACAGGCACAAACAGGACCTGAGTAGGCCTGGGCAGGGCTGGAGTGGGGGGGGTGGTTCTGAATCACTGGCACCTGTGGCAGTTTCCAGACTTCATGACCCCAAAATGCCAAAGACAAAATGGAAAGTCAGTGGAAATAACCTGTCAGGCTTGTGTGAGAGAGGAGCATGGTCTGGAGAAAAAGTGATGGAGAAAAAGTAAATAATTCAGGTTAAACTTAAAAGTACATGATGTCTATGAAGAGTCCGTTGTTAAAGATTTACCAGCATGCTCCACACTCATCAAGTCCAACTCCTTCATTTTAAAGAGAAGATTGAAATGCAGAGAAGTGAATTGACTAACCTTAGAGAACACATAAGGAAATAAGCATTAAAGGTAGATAGATCTGAATTCAGGTCTTCTGCCTCGGGAACCACTGTACTTTCCTATCTATAATTGAAAATCAAGGCTCTAGAGCTCTGGAAGTCAGTGGATCTCTCTGAGGTGAGGGGGGATAGGCTAGATGTGGGCAGTAGGTAAATAGGAGGTATATAGTATATATTAATAAGTAGGAGGTAGGGTTCTGGGGTTCTTATTGCTGCTGACCTCAAAGGAGTTCTAGCCCAGGGGTTCTTCACCTTTATAGTGTCACAGACCCCCTTGGGTAGTTTTGTGAATCAGTCTATAGAACCTTCACAGACGAATGTTTTAAAAATACATAAACAAAATACAAAGGATTATTTATAATAGAAACCAATTATATTGAAATACAATAATAAAAAAAATTCAGAAAAGTTCACAGACCCTCAGGTTAAGAATTCCTGATCTAAAAAGAGAAAGAAAAGAAGTTGTAGCCTTTGGGGATAGGGTTTTGATCATGGATTTTGCCTATAGCCTGGAAAGCAGACAAACCATGCAGCATGGGAGTAGGGGACAGGACTGGATCTGTATGGGAGAGGAGAGGTTCAGGAGCAGCTGGGGGCACATCAAATTAGAGGGAAACTTAATGGCATCATGATCCTCTTTCTAGAGAGCAACCATTTGGCTTTTGGTCACAACTTTATACTGATGTTTAATTATGAGGACTGGTGATCATATTAAAGTTTGGAGCAATGAAAGGACTGCTGGGCCAGAAAAGAGAGATCTGGTTCAAATCCCATCTCTGCCTATAAGCTCCTTGAGGGCAGGGTCTATCTTTTGCTTCTCTTTGCATCCTTAGTCCTTACCTTGTATACCTAGTATACCTTGGCTGGTATACAGTAGGCACATCTTTAATGCCTGTTTATTGATTTATAATTGAATGATAAGATTTATAATTGGGTGATCATGGGCAAGGGACTTCTTCTCTGGACCTCAGTTTAATCGGGGGACAACAGCACCTTCCTCACAGGGCTGTTACGAAGATCAAATATGTGCCAAGGAGTTTGCAGACCTTGATGTGCTAGCTAGAAATGGCAGCTGTTTGTAATATGAAGGCTGTTGCCTAATAACTCTAGGCCGGAGATCAATGCAGATATTCCTGCAGTAGAACGTCAGTCATCAACAGCAGGGCTGGGATGAGAGCAATGCCCCCTTCAGATCTTTCCTGGGATGCTTCTGCCTGCTTTGGGGGCCTGATGAACTAAAATTAGCATAAGGAGCTGCTTTAGAATTGACCTTCAAATCCTTGCTTGGTGATTCAGAGACAATAGGATGTATGGATCCTTAGAAAGGTAAATCCTGCCATCTACTGGCAGATTGCAGAGAAACCTGGAAACATGCTATTGAATTGACCATAGAAAAGGATCTCAGAGACCTTCGGATAGTGGGTGCAAGTTTTACAGAACAAATCCTTCTATGAAGGGGATTTGTTCTGTGAACTTTGGATTCAGTCAAAGGGCCGCACTTGAGGACCTAGAGGGCTACCTGGGACCTTGAGACTGCAGGTTCACCACCCCTGATTCTAGTCTAACCCCCTTATTTTACAGATGAGTAAACTTCCCTGTCATTTACTAGCTGTGTGACCCTGGACAAGTCGCTTCACCCTGTTTGCCTCAGTTTCCTCAGCTGTAAAATGAGCTGAAGAAGGAAATGGCAAACCACTCGAGTATTTTTGCCAAGACAACCCCAAATGGGATCACGAAGAGTCAGACATTACGGAAATGACTGAATAACAAAAGAGCTGAAGCTGAGTGAAGCCCAGGGGTTGCCCAAGGTCTCATAGGTAGTAAAGTATCAAAAGCAGACTAGGAATCCAAATCCTCTGGCTTCACTGTCATTTACCAACTTGCATTGACTTCTCCATGACTTTTACTTAAAGTAGGGATTCTTAACATTTTTTAATATTATAATCCTCTTTGGCAGGCTGGTATATTTGTCAGAATAGTTTTTAAATACACAGAACACAAAGGATGACAAATGAATTCTATTGAAATACAGTTATCAGGGTAGCTAGGGGATGAAGTGGATAAAGCACCAGCCCTAAAGGTAGGAGGACCTCAGATATGTAGTAACTGTGTGACCCTGGGCAAGTCACTTAACCCCAATTGCCTCAGAAAAGAAAGAAAGAAATACAGTTATCAATTTAAAAAATAAAAACCAAGACCAGAGACCTCCAGGTTAAAAACCTCTGACTTAAACGGACTCTGAAAATCATCATCTAGAACAGGAGTGGGGAACCTGTGGCCTTGAGGCCACATGTGGCGCTTTAGGTCCTCAAGGGCTGTCCTTTGACTGAATCCAAATTTCACAGAACTAAAGTTTGAATTCAGTCAAAGGACCTCACTTGAAGACCTAGAAGACTGCATGTGGCCTCAAGGCCATAGGTTCCCTTCCCCTGAGAGAGTTAGACCAGTATACCTCTAATTCAAACAAACTGAAAACTTTAAAGTTCTTCCCCATGTCCTAGGATCTTAGTATTCAAAGTTGGGAAGGACCCAAGAAGTTATTTAGTACAACCCTTCTCATTTTTCAGCTGAGAAAACTGAGGCCTGGGGAGGAGAAACAACTTTCTCAAGGTCATAGGGATTCAAACCAAGGCATGAGATCATAGATCTAAGGCTGGAAGGAACCTTAGAGACCATCCAACCCAGGGATGGGGAGCCTGCATCCTCGAGGCCACTTGTGGCCTTCTGGGTCCTTTTGACTGAGTCCAGATTTTACAGAATCAATCCTTTTATTCAGAGGATTTGTTCTGTGAGGTTTGGATTCAGTCAATGGGCTACCCTTAAGGGCGCAGGTTCCCCATCCCTTCTCTAGACTCTACAAATTTTCTAGTCTAATCCTTTTCATTTTACACAGGAAGAAACTGAGGCTTTAGAAGTTAAGTGATTTTACTGAAGTCATATAGGTAATAAAAATCAGAGTTAGGGCTTGAAGCCCACTGTCCCTTTTCTTTCTGCTACATTCGTGCCTCCTTCAGGTACCATATTCATTCTTTGTATAGTACCCCATCGGCTTTGTTTAACAAGATGGAGAGAGGGAGTACAAGGGCAGTTTTGAAAGCATTCATTGAGCTAAGGAAAAGTCTTCATTTGGAGGCTGGTCAGCAGATGAAAAAAGAACATGAACTAAAACTACAGTGAGAAGGATTTAGGTTAAGGCCTGGGATAGGTTTCCAAGAGACAACACAAAGTCCTGTCCTGGGTAACATTGAAAGTCTACCAGGCCACCATCTGGGATAGCTTAGGTGGAGTATAGACTATGCTTTATTTTAATTAACTTAGGAGAGAACAAGAAAGGCCTGTTAACCACTTCCACAATAGCGTAATGGATTGGGGGTGGAGTTGTAAGGCAGGCCCCAGCTTATCAATGGGCTATATTCCAAAAGTTCATGTGTAAGTCAGTTCTTTGGAACTCAGTCAACATTTTCTTTTAACAACACTGTTATATGAAGTGATCAGGTTCCTAACTGACCCCTAGAATCCAATTGAACTGATCTGGTGCTGAATTACAAATTAAAGCCTGGCTAATGGAAAAGACAAGTGGTTTTGGAATCCAGAGGACTGAGTTAAAATCCTTGTTCAGAATAAGATCACAGATTTAGAGCTGGACAGATATTAAAGCCCAACGCTTTTCATTTTGCTTATGAGGAAACTGAGGCAGAGAGTGGTTAAGTGACTTGCCTAGGGTCATGCATCTAGTAAGTATCTGGGGTGGAATATAAGGCCAAGTCTTCCTGGCTCCCAGGTCAGTGCCTCCTCACAATAATATGCTGCCTCTCAAGCCATTCTAACACTATATGACCCAGAGCAAGTCCATTAAGTAATCAGGACCATCCCATAAAATATGCATGGGAATGAGTTTGCACTTTGGTTCCTCCAGTGGGGCACATAGGTTTGGCCCTTTGCCTTTGACACAAGTGACCAGAGGCTAGTGCTTGGTTCCTGGTTCATTTGAGTGGAGGGGAAGGTGTTAAAGCGGACTTGCAAGAGCCAGGAAGAACCATTCCCTCAGCCAATAGATAAGAGAAAGAGGAGAAAAGCTCCTCTCTCCTTCCATGAAGACTCTCTGTTGGGGTCAGAAGCAACTCTGGGTCTCCCTTAGACTTCCAGGGAACCAGGAAGAGGAGTCAAAGGGTCAGAGGCAACCCCTGATCTCCCTTAGACTTTCAGGGAGCTATGAAGAAGAGTCAAGGGATCAAAGGCCACTCCTGGTCTCCCTTAGACTTCCAGGGAGCCACGAAGTGGAATGAAGGGATCAGAGACCACTCCAGGTCTCCCTTAGGCTTCCAGGGAGCCAGGAAGAGGAGTGGAATCACCATTGCTGGCACCTATGGTGACTGCAGGCACATGGCAGCCAGAAGATGTGCTTGCCTGTGTGACTTGCCTGTGCCTCAAGTTCCTGACTGCCTCTTCTTTTTTGTCATCAATAAAATAGTTGGGGGAGGGGAGAGAGAGACACCTGTCCTCAGGGGATTATTATGATTGTAAGCTGTTGTTGCTAGGATCATAGTATTTTCACCTAGAAGGGGCCGTAAAGATTATCTGAGTTCCTATCAGATAAGGAAACTAAGGCACAGAGCATTCAAGTGACTGGCCCACCATCACATAGGTAGCAAGTGGTAGTTATAGGATTTGAATCTAGATTCCCCTTCATCCTCCTCCCCATCCAGTGCTTTTAGCATTATACCACACTAGTGGAACTGAATCATCATATGCCACAGGGATGGGGATGGGGAGGAGGGGGAAGGAGACCAGTGGGGAGAGGGTGGTAAGGAGCTAGAGATGAGAGTTCGGGAAGGAAGGAAGGAAGGAAAGAAAGAAGGAGGGAGGAAATGAAGGAAGGAGGGAAGGAAGAAAAGAAGAAGGGAATGAAGGAAGGAGGGAGGAAATGCAGGAAGGGAGGAAGGAACGAAGGGAGGGAAGGAATGGGGATGAAGGCTGAGGATGATAAAGCAGTTGGTTGTGGCTCTGTTGTGGAAAGTAGTAAGATCTGAGAGGGGGATCCAAGAGTCAAAAGGAAGCCAATAGGTTTGCTTTTCTTTCTTCCTTCATCTCCACCATGGCCAATGGTCACTGAAGCTGTTTAAGAGGGAATGGTCAAAGGGACAGGATGAGGGCCATATAGGATCACCAATTTAGAGTGCAAAGGGAGCTTACAGGTTATTTAATTCAACCCTTTCATTTTACTGATGAGAATTTAGTTGCCTCATTTCAGTCATATCCAACTGTTCATGACCCCATTTGGCATTTTCTTGGCAAAGATACTGGAATGGTTTGCCATTTCCTTCTCCAGCTCATTTTATAGATGGGGAAACTGAGATAAACAGGGTTAAGTGACTTGCCCAAGGTCATACAACTAGTATCTACGGCCAGATTTGAACTCAGAAAGTCGAGTCTTCCTGACTCCAGGTCTGGTGCTTTGTGAACAATGGTACCACCTAGCTGCTCCACTGATGAGGAAACTGAGGCCTGAAGATGTTCAATAGACTTGCCAAAGTCCCACAGGAACTAAGTAGCCGAGGCAGGATTTGAAATCAGGTCCAAGGACTCCCAATTCAGCACTTGAGGTACAGAGGTCCCCACTCCACTGTTCTAACTGTACTTCCCTGTTCTGACTTACTTAGATTCATTTGTAAAAGAAGGCTTTAGCATTCCCTTCCTAACTCCAAATCCAAGGCTTTCCCAGTCTCCCAGAAGAGAATGGGTGGGCCAATGTCTGGCTTCTCTCAGGGAAAAGGAAGGAGAAAATTGCCCTTGAGAATTCAAAAAATATAATTCAATTCATTCCAATGAACATTTATTAAGCATCTCCTATGTTTGAGGCACCAAGCTAAATAAAACAAAAGCCCCCACTCTTACCAGCTTCAATTCTACCAGGATCATACGACCTATGCACAAATAAGTGTCATAAAAGAAACTAGGAATTTTTGTATCTGAAGCAAACACTATAAACCATGGGTCAGGCAAGTAACTTGAGCGGCCTCCTTTAGAGCAGAGGGTGGACCTCACACAAGGGAGGAGGGTGGCAGTGGGCAGGGCAAAGACATCTTCCTTTGCTTGAGATTCCTGGATAAGGTCCCATGAGCAGAAACCTCGGGATACTAGAAGGCTAAGGCAGGGGAAGTGGCTCCTGGAGAGAGGAAGCAGACCATATGGTGTCTTACTGCTTTAATTAATTATTCTTGGTAACTAGGTGCTAAATAAGGTTAATTGCTTTTTCACACTTGGCACCTAAGAAACTTGACTGGGGGGTTGGGGTGGAGTGGTAATCAAAGTGTGGGGGGGTGTTGAGATCAACCCCTTTACAACTCTAAAAATATTATGAGATGATAGAGCCAGAAAGAGCTTTCGGGATCTATATCACAAAGGAAGGTTTATTCAAGTCTCCCTGAACTTGAGCTTGGGTGGGGTCCAATGGGATTGTAATTCTAGGGGCTTTTTATTATTGTCATTGTTTAAGGATCAGTGTGGTTAATTGACTTGCCCAAGGTCACACCACTAGTTGGAGTTTGGATTTGAACTCAGGTCTTCCTGACTCCAGGGCCAGTGCTCTAACCACTGAATCACCTAGCTCCCCTCAAATGCCACCGACTTATTGACTGATAGAGATAGATGAGACCTTAGGGAACCCCTTCCCTTCCTTGTCTGATCCCTTTATTTTGTGAAGGAGAAAATATAGGAGCAGAAATAGCATTAGAGCAGGGACTACCTCCGCATCTCCTTCCTCCAGGCTCTTTTAGTCAAGTTTTTGAAATGTGACCTTCCCTTCTTAGATAAGGACATTCCTGAACACAGCTCCTGATCTCATGACTCAAGACAAGCAGGTGAGAGGGAAGAGAATTATCTTTTTGGGATGTCCTTGCTTTCCAAGTTCACCCACCCCAACTCGTCAAACTTCCCTAAGGGAGTAGGACAGGAGTCTGGTCTCTGAGCTGTGGACCAGGGATCCATCGCCCCAATCTATCTTCCCCTTCTTTTTGTCCTGGGCAACAGAAGCACACCTCCAGGCTGAAAAGAGGCTTCCTGTGGCCTCTGCCCTCACTCTCCCTCACCCAGAGAACTCATTACCAAAGCTGATCACTTCCCTAGCAGGAGCTTGAGGATCTACTGAGGAGACTAGGAAACATGGTGGGAGGGGAAGCATGCTGATCTTGGATTTGGGAGACTTGTGTTCGAATCCTAACTTGCCGCTTTTTCCCTTTATGACTGAATTCTTTCCCTATCTGGGAAAGAGGGGTAATGAGAGGATTTCCCTGGGTCACATCTAAGATTCCTGAATTCTTTACCTTTTCCTTTCTCTCTCTGTCCTATGTCCTTTCTCCTTTAATCTTTTTTTTGCTCATTCTTCCTTTTTCCTTCTCTTTTCTTTAACTAACTATAATATAGATCATTTTGTCCTTCAGTTATGTCTGACTCTTTGTGACCCCATTTGATGATTTCTTGGCAAAGATGCTGGAATGGTTTATCATTCGCTTCTCCGGTTCACTTAACAGATGACGAAACTTGAGGCAAACAGGGTTAAATGTAATGATTATTTGACCCCAGTAATGCACTGCACACCTGTTATCCAAGAACAGCCTAGCCAAATTCAGAGAGGCTTATTACCAAGTTGACCTCTGGGTAACTGGCCTTTTTTGGAATTAGTACCTCTTGAAGTCATCTACTAAGACACAGACTTCAAGGGAAGGTGTACTCATATCAATCAAAATACAAAATCTTGAAGTGCTGAAAACTTAGTATCATTCATTGTGAAATTGATTAGACAGTGACATAAACCAATTAGATTAGGCCCCTCTTACTCAGAGGAAGGAGATAAGTAGATAAAAGACAGCTAGAATTACTTCATGAGTATTTCCTGATTCAAAAGGAATTCTGTCAATCCTTGTGTTTAGCCATATTTTCATGAGTGTATCCCCTTGACTCCAAAAGAATTCTATTAACCCCTGTGTTTAACCTTTTGTGACCTATTCATGGTTGGCACACTCAAAGGTGATCGGGGATTGCTTAGCCTAGATTAGAAAATCCAACTCCCTTTGTCCACCCAACGTATAATTACAAGGTCCTTAATAGCTGTGGGCCATATGACTATTTATTGGGCATTATCTGGACAGAGTCACCCTTCTGGGACCTATTAAGCATATAGCTTAATTCCCACTGGCCAAGTTAAGATGTCTCCTCATTAAAGGGAAAAGAAGCAGTTATATGTGTCTCTGCATCTTTCTGATATGAGTGATTACATCCACATGGATTATATATTAATCTATAATCATTTCAGTTCAACCAAGTGAGAATAAGGATTTATCTAAGTTCCTGAAACCTAATTCTCAAAAAGTGTTTCAAGTCCTTATTTATTAATTAAAAATGAATGGGACATCTTATATTTGTCTTGGAAAAGTTTTAACAAACCAAAATAACTGACTGTAGAATAAATAAATAAATAAATAAGTGATGCTTAATTATTTTTTTTCCTCAGTAGAGAAAGATTGCCCATCTTGATCTCATTAGGATATCTTTCTTATGGTTTTTCTAGCCATATCAGTTCCTGAGAAGAGGCATCCAGGAAACTAATTTTACTAGCTGGAAGTCATCTTTCCTACATCCCCACTGCCTTTTTCCTGTCCCATTTGAAACTCTTGGAGACATTTCCAGATGACTCTAGGGAGTGAAACTCAAACCCTCATCAGCAGAAGGGGTCAACTTTAGGAACAGTTTCAAATTATTGATCGGTCAACTACCACTGAGAGCCTACTATATGCTCAGGACTATGCTGAGGTATTTGGATTAGTTATGGATTTAAAATTATTTCTGATTTCCTTGGCAACAGACTACTGAGAGTAACTGGATTGTGAAAATCTCGAGATATCTAGAACTCCCTGGGCAGTGAGTTGCCTCGGATAGCCAAGTTTTATGGATGCTTCACCCTTCCTTAGGAGGACTAGAGGGTTTTCATTTTAATTTTGGGTGACAATTTTTCTAAACTATTATAGGCATCCTTGCCTTCTTAAATAGAGTGTGCTAAATCTATTTCAGCTTTTTCTTAGTGGCTCCAGGTCATCATTATGAATGTTAATTGTTGGATTGGGTTCTAATACAAAATGCCCTTAGGGACCATGGGGGAGGAGGGTGAGTAGAGAGGAAGCTGTTTGGTTCCAAAACATGCCTAGGCTGCTGCTTTTTGGAGTTTGTAGTTTTCTATTTATTTCTTTCCTGTCAGCTGTCTAGCACAGAGGATGGAGTGTAAGACCTGGAGTCAGGGAGATCTGAGTTCAAATGTGAGCTCAGACACTTACTAGCTGTATGTCCCTGGATAAGTCACTTAACCTCAAGCCTGCCTCAGTTTCCTCAACTGTAAAAGCAGAATAATGATAGGACTCTTCTTCCAGGGTTATTGTGAGGACCAAATGAAATAATGTTTGTAAAGCATTTTAAAGTATTATAAAGGCTGTAGAAGTTTTGCTGTATAAGTGAACCTTAAAAAGTGCTATAAAAATGCTAACTTTTATTATTCTTTTCCTACCAGCAGACCTACCTATACCAGTCCTCTCTCCTCCCTTGTAAACTGTTTTTTTTATCTGCGATTACCTTGGAAACTGGATGATCAAGATATGGATACAAACAGTGCTCTAAGGGTTGGAAGGAATTAGTAAGGGTCATTTTCCCAGGCTCCGGCTTGAGGCTCATTCTGCAATTCCAGATCCTATAATGCCCTTTCCCCTTTATCTAGGAATACCATACAACTTGTACCTTATCCTGTGTTCCCTCTCCTGTCATTCATCTTCCTCATCCTGTGTCATGACAACTTTTCCTTATCTTTCAGGCAACCACATTCTTCACCTTGTTTGTACTTATCCTGACCCTAAATCTCTAACCCTTATAAGAAAACCCTCAAATTACATCATCATCCTATAGGCTGTATAGCTTCCTGTCTACGTAAGTCTGGGTTTTTTCCTATCTCAGGACCTTTGTTCAGCTCCTTGCTAAATCTCAGGTCTGTGTGTTTTTACATCAATAAAACTCCCATTAGCTAAAGAGAGAGTCTAAGTGAATTCTTTCATATCTGAATCAGCTCTTCCAACTGGCATCTCAAGAACCAGGCTTATTAGAACTAAGTGTAAAGGATGAGTAAGTCATCTGTGAGCCAGGTTCTGAGAAAAGGGCAGGGACTTATTGCTCAGACGAGTTTGATAGCCCTCTAGTCTTTTTTATTTTTAAACTTACTTCCTGATCCGTGACTGCTTTCTGGTTTAGAGAAGTTGTCAGTTGACTGAATTCTAGATAAGTGAGATTTTACAGTCCTTGACTTAATGAGCATTTTATACTAAAATCTGGGAAGTGTTTTTCTCTCCTCCTACCTCCAACAAATTATCTCACTTGATTTTCACAACATTCTTGTGAGGTATGTTAATATACCCATTTTACAGAGAGGTTACATAGGGATGCATTCTTACAAGTTCCAGTGGAGACTCCTCTTTCTACAGCTGATCCCGCTGTGGGAGAGGATAAGCAGCTGTTGTCTTGTTAATGGCTTTTACTCCCTATCAAGGACACTGACTTTACCCTACTGTGTAAACTCATTCATATGATAGAATTTAGGTCCAATAAAACCCAAATGGAGTTTATGCCCACTTTTTATTACATTTGGAAGATGCCTAGAATGCTATGAACAGGGTAACACATTAAATTACTAACAATAAAATGGTCATCTTGGCACTATAAAGGGACAGTAAAAGCGAACTCGCTACTAGTTTTCTCAGTTCTCTTTGGTAGTGAGCTGTTTTCTTTATCAGCTGAAGGCAGCACACAAAGAAGTTTAGTTAAATTGCAGCAGAAAAACTGAGGTCATGTGCAGAGACAATTACCACCCCTCAAATCTGTGGTTTCAACTCTGCACTCCAATGTTAGAATTGTGGGGTGGGTGCAAAGAGTTAAAAGGCTTTTGTATGAACTATATGTGCAAAGTGAGAGTTAAAAGGCTTTTCTATTTTTTTCTTTCTTTCTTTTTTTTATTTAACTTTTAACGTTCATTTTCACAAAATTTTGGGCTCCAAATTTTCTCCCCTTTTGTCCCCTCCCCCCCAAAACACCGAGCATTTTAATTGCCCCTATCACCAATCTGCCCTTTCTTCTATCATCCCTCTCTGCCCTTGTCTTCATCTTCCCTTTTGTCCTGCAAGTTATTTGGCCCTACAGGACAAAAGAGAAGATGGAGACAAGGGCTTTTCTATTTCTCATGGGGACAAGAACTGAGAACTTTAACAATGAAACTGACACTCATTTGTTGGTATGGAAGGCTTCCTGCAAAGAGAGGTGTGATTTCCCTTGGTATGGCACTCAGTTCAACATACAGGTGGGTGCCTCATCAGGGTTATTTAGAACCTGTTTGGAAAACCAATTTAGAAGATAAAGATAGAGTTCCTGACTTAGAGGTGGTACAGTGGGGTCTGGAGTCAGGAAGACCTGAGTTCAAATCCAGCCATAGACATAAATTGTGTGATCTGGGGCAAGTCACTTAACCTCTTTTTGCCTTAGTTTCCTTCTCTGTAAAGTGGGGATAATAATAGCACCCCCTTCCCATGGTTGTTGTGAGGATCAAATGAGATTAATCATTGTAAGGCCCTTAGTACAGTGCCTGACACAGAGTAAATACCATATAAATGTTAGCTATTATTATAATTAGATATTTGTAAAGCACTTAGCCTGAAAGCTTAGCACACGTACTTAATAATGTAGTTCCTTCCTTCCTACTTCTGGAGATACCTTCATTTCCCTATAACATGTACAAGGATGCTGATTGTCACAGTTTGCATTCAGACCACTAAAGGGGACTAACACTTCCCAAGGTAGCATCTGTGTCCCAGGTGGTGATAGCACTGTGTGGTGAGATCTCACCAGTGCCATTGTGACAATGTGGTTTTCAGTAGTCATTTTTTTCTACTCTCTCTAGCCCTTTCCTTGTGACAATAGCCACATAGGAGAAAGTCATCCAGCACCCTAGGGTCATAGAGTTGTAAGGGACCTCAGTACAAACCTCTCATTTTTCAAATAAGGAAATGGAGGCCCAGGGAGGGTAATGGCCTTCCCCGGCTCTTGTAGGTATTAATGTCAGGGGTGGAATTGTACTCAGGTCCTCTGACTTTAGAGCCAGTGCTCTTTGTTAATGGTATCTGTGCTTCTCATCCTTTCCTCTCCCGTGCCCATTCCTCTATTGAATGTCAGATATAAACTTAATAAAGAGCCTTAAGAGGCAGAAAGGGGTGGGGGGGAGAATACACATTTATAGGCTCATGGGTAGACAGTAGATAGGTAGGGACATCTGAATCAGAAGACTACTGTTCAATAGGGAGTTGGAATATCTTCCTGTCTGCCATGTTGATGAGAAGCCCAATCCAGAAGCAAGATATGATGGATCATAACACAACACTGGAGGGGAACTCAGAGATCTTTTCTTCCAACGTTCTCATCTAATAGATGGAAAAAAAATGTAAGCCCCAATGCCATGAACATTCTATATGCTAATCTGCTGATTATTAGTCTCCTGACCAGGGAAGCAAACACTGGACATGGTCACTGAAAGGGCCCATTTTAGTCTGAAATAAGTACTTGAGATCTCAGGGAAAAGAAAAGGGAGAAATAGTGTTTTCCTAGCTGGGCCATATTCAGACATTTTGTACTAAAAGGATCCCAGAAATACTTAAGGGGCACATGGAAATGTAAGCAGCTGGATGAAACCACCAAGAAATACCAAATTGAGACCCAGGTATTCCCAAACAGGGTGGTGTGTCATCTCCTTGTACCGCTTTTACAGTCATGGCCTTAGCTTCTGATCTGAGTTTAGAAAATATATCAGAAAGTGGTTGATAGAAGTGTAGGAGCAGAGGGGAAGAGGTAACATTTTGGGAACAGAAGCTGACATTTTATTGACTTAAGGACAGAAAGACACTCATGTATGCCTAGCATAGGATCCCACACATTTTAGGCACCTAAGAAGTGCTTTTGTTGGGGACATTGAAAGAAGACCTTTTATCCTAATTCTAAGTTTCTGTATCTGACTTTGAGTATGTATTTCTCTCACGCTCATATCTCATAAGAAGCCTTCCAGTTCTGCACAATAGGAACAGGACAGACATGGTTTTAAACATGTTTATAATTACAAATATACTTGAAGAGAAGTACAGTCAACTCCCAGTGCCAGTGATGGTAATGTATGTATATTACAGTTTGTGGGGACAAACTTTCCTTTTAGAGCTACTGCCTTTTGAGGTTACTAGCCCTCAAGCAGATCACTCCCTTCGTTAACATCTCATATTTGCTCCATTTCTTTCTTCATTTTTTCTGTGCAGCCTGATGGGAAGAGAGCTCTTTGCACTGCAGATTCAGCCCCCTGCCCTAGTCCAAAGAAGATTTTAAAAGGCGTAGGTCCGCTAAAGCAGGTACTTTATGAGAGCGTTCTCCTTCCTCCTCTCACTCTAGAGGAGGAGTTTCTTCCAAATGAAAGTGCAGTTGAAATGAGCTGAAGTGTCAGGTGAAGGAAGCCAAGGGAGGGAAAGTAGATATTTCTCCTTCTCCATTTCACATCTTCACCATAACAGGGCCTTGTTCTTTGGTATGAGGTGAATTCCCAAAACATCAGATAAAAATAAAATCATGCAAATTCAAAATTAGCCTTGATATTGACACTTCCTATTTGGACAATCCATCATGGAGGATTATCTGTGCTTCTGCTGAATTTCTTCAGTGAGAATGATGAGGAAGAACTGGCTGGCAAGAGATCCATCTCATGCCAGTTTCTAAAATGACCTCTATTGGAGACTACTAGAGGCACTTTGAGGCCAAGATTTTTGAGGGACTAGTCACCTTTCCTTCTTGGGCTCCTGGTTGGGTTGGCTAAGGAGAGAGTAAAGTCATCAAAAGTGACTCTACTGGACAGTGGAGGCTCCAACATTTCCTGAAGATGAGAGGGACCAGCCTTAGTCACTCAGTTCCCACTTGCTCCTAGTTCTGTCCATTATCCCTACCTCCAACACAGCTTCCTTTCTCTGTCCAGCCTTTAGACATAGCGTGTTCCAAGCACCTACCACAGCCAAAATATTACGTCCCAACAGACTTGCAAAAAAAAAAAATCAACATACTCCTCTCTTTATCTCTTTTAGAAAAGGAAATAACCACTCTGTGTTACCAGCAAAGTGTTTCTCCACATGGTCCCTGGCCTCTGGCCCAGAAAGAAGGTCAGTGTTCTGTATCCTGGGTGGTTAGAGTCTCCAACTGTGCTTTATGTTGCAATTCCCTTCTTTGAGGGTCCAAGTTCTATTTCTCTGGACATTGGAATGCCCTAAGTGGAGAGTCCTGGTCAGATCCTGAGAAGTGACTGGTTGACCTCTGTTGAGGTCAGAACTCTGAATAAGGGGCTAGCCCTTGGCGCCACATCCCATGGAAGCTGGAGAATCCTTGGCCAAGGGTTACATGGTAATACAGATGAGATACACATTTATAGAGCTCAGTTAAGTAGAGCATTTTTGAAAAAGTAAAAAAAGGGTCAGTTTTTCTCCTCTCTTTCTCAGTTACAAAAAAAAGGGGAAACTATTTGTTAACTTTAGTAAATACCAGCTTTGGGGGAATGGGGTTGGGAGAGGGATGCAGCTTGGAGTCCAGTTCTTCTGGAGGTCATAGCTGGGGTAAATGAAGAATGCTAAATCAGCCCAGATGCTTTTTCCTGTACATTATACTCTTTATTTTTCTTCACCCTCCAGCTGATGAAGATGAGCAGTAGTAACCCCAGGGCTTTGTAGGCTATCTGCAGTCCCAGATACCTGCCAAGAGAAAAGAGAATGGGCATTATAGGAAAAGGCTCTCAGCTTTTACGGAAAGTCCCTTTCATTAGTCTCAGGAGGTCTGAGGTGTGGGAGATGCTCATAATAGATTTAGAGCTGGAAAGCACCATAGAGGACATTTAATCCAAACTTCTCTTTTCACAGTTAAAGAAACAGAGGGTCAGAAGGGCTCAATCAGTCACTTAGGTAGAAAGTGGTAGCCCTGGCATTGTAATGATAACAGCAGCTCTATTTCCTTTTAGAGTTTGAAAAGTATATTATCCACTTGATGCCCACAACAACTCTGTAAGGTAGGTCATTTTACAGATGAAGAAAGGGAGGCTGCCAGAGGTCAAGTGATGTCATCACCATCATCCTCATCATCATAGTATTTACTTTAAGGTTTACAAAATACTTTATAAATATCTCATCTTGTCCTGAGAGCAAACCTGGGAGATAGGTGCTATTATTATTCCCATTTTACAGATGAAGAAACTGAGACTGCCAGAGGTTTAGTGACATCAACGTCATCCAGATTTACAAGATACTTTACAAATATCTCATCTTATTCTGACAGCAAATCTGGGAGGCAAGTGTCATTATTATTTCCATTTTACAGATGAAGAAAATGAATCATGGATCTGGAAAAGGTTCCCCATGCCTGGGTTACATGGTTTACTCAGTGTCATACAGCAAGTATCTGAGGTCAAATGATATTAAAGAAAAGACATGACCATCTGCTTTGCCACCGTACCTTATCCACTCTGTCATCTGCAAAGTGAGGGGCAATGGACCGGATGACCTCTGAGGTCCTTTCCAGCTCTAAATCTGTGGTCTTATAAGCCTTTCTTCCCTTCTCTGAACCCTAAGGACAATGGGACTTTTTCATCTGACTTGTCCTGGAAACTTCCCATATGTCTTGTCTCCCCACTAGAATGGGATTTCTTTGAGAGAAGGGGCTGTTTTACTTTGCCATAGTAAACACTTAATAAGCACTTTATTCAGGGCAGCTAGGTGCTGTGAATAGGGCACTGGGCTTGGAGTCAGAAATGTTCATGGTCCTGAATTCAAATCTGGCCTCAGACTCTTATTAGCTCTGTGACCCTGGACAAGTCATTTAATCCTGTTTGACTTAGTTTCTTCATCTGTAAAATGAGCTGAAGGAAATAGCAAATCACTCCAGTATCTTTGCCAAGAAAACCTCAAAGTGGGTCACAAGGAGTTGAACGTGCCTGAAGCAACTGAACAACAACAAAAAAAATGTTTTATTCATTCAAATAAAAAAGGGGGAAAAATTTTAAGGGGGTACATTGGGGATACCTTAGCTAGTTTTGCACACAGGGCAAACATAGCTTTGGGGCCTGAAGATAGTAGCATTTGTTTCTTCATCACTAAGATGTTCTTACCTACCTCTGCATGCATAGATTTTTTCTTTCCTTTCTGAAGAATCCAAATTAACTTTCCATGAGACCAGATTAACCTTCCTCTAAAATGCTATTTTTGAGATACATATATTCCTCTACCTCTTCCTTTCTCCTCTCTCCTTTTACCGATGGCATAGAATCAAGAAGACTTGAGTTCAAATCTTGACTCAAACTTATTAGTTGTGTGACCTTGGGCAAGTTACCTAATCTGTTTTAGCCTCAGTTTCTGTACCTGTAAAATGAGGTGGATGGTCTGAATGGCTTCTAAGGTCCCTTCCAGCTCCCTCTCTTCTCTGAACCCTAACCCCAAACCAAAAATAAAATAAAAAAACCAAGCAAAGACAGACTGATTTTCTTTAGGCCTGCTCCTGCTGATGGTGCAGTGGATAGAGCACTGGGCCTGGAGTCAGGAAGACTTGGGTACAAATCTGGCCTCAGATAGTTAATAAACTGTGTGACCCTGGGCAAATCACTTAACCTCTGCCTGCCTCGGTTTCCAACAACTATAAAACAGGGATCATAGCAGCAGCTATCTCATGGGGTTGCGGTGAGGATCAAATGAGATAATATTTGCAAAGTGCTTAGCATAGTGTCCTCTGCACATAGTAGGTGCTATATAAATGCTTAATCCCTTCCCACCCTCTACCTGAAAATATATAATGAGCACATCTGGAAAAACCATCCACATACATAGGCATCCCTTCACTTCTGTCACCTGTTTCGAAGGGCATTGTTGTCATAGTAAGCACAGGCCCCTTTCTTCCCTGAGCACAACGTGTTCCATCGGATGCAGGAGTAATCAATGGTAAGGCCATACAAGGCTGGAGCCGGCAACCAGGCTGCCAGGAGACAAAGGAGGGAAAATGCCAGGTTAAATATTTGTTGCAAGAGTAAAGAATCTTGGCAGCCCCAGGCTCTCTCAGGGGACTTCCAAATGTTGTAGTTACCTTGTGGTACATTCTTTTTTCAATGGGAAAAGAGACAGAAATCCCATCACAGAATGGCTCTGTATCCCAAAGGAAATCTCTTTAAAGACAAGTATCTTTTCATGAACTATGGATTTCTTTTGCAACAGATGAGAGAAACAGACCAGGGACACATCTATTCACACAATGAGTCATGGAAGTTGGGTTAAGTACCAACTGAAAGATTTGAAAACATTGTTAAAAGCCACACTTTCAGCTACTGGATTTGCACAGACCCTTTCTGCTTAGGAGCTCAGACCCTTTTGGAAGTCTTCCTGCACATATTTGTGGGAACATCCCATTAAGATGGGGAAGGGAGCAAGACCTTGTCTCCCTGTTTTACTAATGGCTCCTGGGGTGTTTAAAGGACATCAGGGATGTAAGAAAGCCCGCAGAGCTCACCAACTTTGAATCTTAGACTCTGACCTCAGAAATCATTTAGGCCAACTCTCTCATTTTACAGATGAGTAAACAGATGAGGTTCAGAGAAATGAAAAATGACTTACCTGGCCAAAACTCATGTCTCTTGCTCCCTTTGTCTGGTGCTCTTCCCATAATTCTACATTAGAGAATTGCTTTATATTTTAGACTGTAGACATGGGGAATCCCAAAAGTCTTAGTGCAATAATTTTGGCGGGGAGCAGTTTTTGCACTAAGGCCTTTGGGATACCCCATATCCATAGACTAAATATAAAGTAATAAACTTAAAACTGTACTAAGACTTTTGGGACACCCTATTTTTTATACACATATGTGTGTACATATTGTCTCTTCTTGAGGAAAGGAGATTGTTCTATTTCTCTTTGTATATACTCAGGTCCCGGCACAGTGTCCAGCATGGAGCAGGTACTTAAGAAATTTTGATCAATTTTGTAGGCGGATGACAACTGGGTTAGCTTTGGTTACTTAGTTCAGTGATCAAAATTACGCAAACTGTGTCCAGCACAGAATAAAGCTGGAAACTTGCAATAATGGGAAACTGTGGCTAAGTTTTTAAAAATATAGAAACCACTTTCTCTTTCCTTTTAGTAATGATGGAATGATAGACAAGTTGGTATCCTTTAAAAGATACGGTACTGAGAGAGTTATATGGTTATGTCCAGTCAGAGGACCAAGAGAGCTCTTGAGTTGTCCTAACCAGGGGTGGGGCACCTTCGGCAGTGAGGCCACATGTGGCTGTCTAGGGCCTCAAGTGCGGTCCTTTGACTGAATCCAACAAATTTGTTCAGTGAAATTTGGTGTCAGTCAAAGGACTGCATTTGAGGACCTAGAGAGCAACATGTGGCCTCCAGGCCACAGATTCCCCACCCCTCCCTAAACAAAACTAAATAGATCCGATGTAATTAGAGAAAGCTGCTCTGAGACCAATATTTATGTGAATTAACAAGAAGCTGGTTTTTCTCTCTGATCTTCTTCCACATTACCATGGTCACCAACATGTTTCTGAGACAGCGAAATTAGCAAGGATAGAGAATCACAATCTCTACCTTGCTCCATTTGAAACTAAGTCCAGATGGGAAAAATTTCTATTAGCATGTACTGGGAAGTAATTTTAAACCTGCCCAAGTTTAAAAATACAAAGCATTTTTTTTGTATATTAGACCCAAGTTGCATTCTTTAGTGATGAGTACAATCCTGCCAAGCCTGAACTTTATAACTTTGGCCACTTTGAGTTATCTGAGCTCAATTTAGGGGGAAAAAGGAAGAAAAAAACATAAAAAAACAAACCTTCTGAATGCTTGTAGCCACAGAAAAGGTCATTTTTTCCCCCAAGTTCACTGGAGGTAGCAAGGACTCAATTTATTTAGTTCACATTTAAGTTGCCTTTTAAGCTATGTCAAGAATGGAAAGTTTCAGTCTCTACAGGGAGTTTTTGGATAAAATTTAACTGAACGAATATAAGAAGTTGCAACAAAAATAGGTCTTCTGCTTTGAATGTGAACCATATACAATGTGCATTTTACTTTGGTCTGATAAGGTACAAGAGAAACTAACTGGTCCACCAGATCAAGGAGGAGACAACAGTGTGATGCTGGGGAAAGAATCCTGGATTCCCTGACACTGCCATTAGCTATGACCATTCCTAATTGGTCCTATTTTCCCAACAAGTCCTAAAAAGAACATTCTTTCCATCCTCTTCTCCTTAGGCAGTCCTATCTTCATCTTTCTTTTGATCCTTGAAGATACTGCTTCATATGGTCCTCTTTTAATCTCATAAAAGATTTAACCTTCTACTTTTCAGAAAAGAGTGAGATCTTCTGGTCTACACCCCCTTAAATACTTCCATCTTCTCATTATCCCTACATTTATCTTCTCCTCTTTCCTTCCAGAGTTAGAATAGAAGGTTTCTTTCTACTCTACACCTAACCCCTTCTCTCTAGACTTCCATTCCCATAAACATCCCTACCATATCTAGAATCTTAGCCTCTTCTTTTGCAAGAGCTTCTCTATGTCTCCAAACATATCCAGGTCTCTAACTTCCAGCACCTAGGACAGAGCCTTGTACATAGTAGACACTTAATGTTTCTTGAATTGAACTGATTCCATCCCTCCTAGCTTTTCGCTGACAAACTTCTTGAACCTGTGTGGTCTACACCCACTACATTTTATCCATCCATTCCTTTCTTAACTGAATGCAACCTCAATCCTTCCCTTCCTTATTTCTTTCATAACTACTTTTTCAGAGATTATCAGTGACCTTCTTCTTACCAGATCTGTAGGATCTTTTTCACACTTTATTTTCTACGTGATACGGTAGGAAGAGTATAGAGGACATCTCTACTTTGCCACTTACTATCTCTTAACTTAGGGCAAATTATTTATCAATAAGCCTCAGTTTTCTTATATGCAAAAAGAGGATGTTGCACTAGATCATTGGTGTCAGACTCAAATAGAAACAGATCTGTGGGGGGCATATTGGCTAAGAAAGTTACAGATTAGCATTATCTGTGTTGTATTATAGTTTTATTTATTTTGTTAAACATTTCCCAATTACATTTTAATCTGGTTTGGATTGCACTTAGGAGTTTTGTGGGCTATGAGTTTGACACCTTTGGACTAAGTGACCTCTAAGATCCTTTCTAGCCTTAAATCTATGATCTTATGGATTATTATTTGATAGCATCCTCCTCTGCCAATCAAAATACTCATCCCATTTATTTTCTTTCTTTGATTTTTTTTTTAATGTATAGGCCTAATAGTGGTATAGTTGTGTCAAAGGGTAAGCATACTTCAGAGCATAGTTCGAATTGTTTTCCAGAATGGCTAGACCACTTCATACCTCTGCTAATATAACACTGGCATACCTATTTTCCTACAACTATTCTAACATTTATGATTTTCCTCTTTTGTCATCTTTGCCAGTCTGATGGAAGCTCAGAGTTGTTTTAATTTGTATTTCTCTAGTTATAAGTGATTTAAAGCATTTCCCATAAATTTATCCCATAATAATTATTTCCATATAATTTTTCCATGTAATAATTATTGAGAGTTTACCTGTCTTCCTTTGAAAACTATCTGGTCATATCCATGACCATTTATCTATTGATCTTCCTTTGTTTTCCACAATTCAATACTTCCTGGTTTTCCTCCTCTCTCTGACCATTACTTTTGGTCAACTTTGCTTGTGCCTCTACTTTCTTCTGTTACCTTCAAATATGTTCCTAGGGTAGCTATGGGTATCTGTCCTCAGTCTTCAGCAATTTTTTCTCCATATTCCCTCCCTCAATGTATTTCTAAGATCTCAACATCATTTTTCTGTTAATAGCATGCTAAAAATCACTAAATCTCCATCTCCAGCCCTAAACATTCACCTCTGTTCCAATCCTTCACAACTAGTCTGCCTACAGGACATCTCCACATAAATGTCCCACCATCACCTTAAAGCTTACACCTACCAAACTGAACTATCTACACCAATTCTATTTCCAGATTGGCACATTTCTTCTAGGGCTTCACCCCATTCTTCTAGTCTCCCTTGCTTGGAATACTCTCCTTTCTCATCTCTACCTCCTGCCTTCTCCATTTTCCTTCAAGCCCCACCTCCCAATTCCCTTAATCCTATGCCTTCCTTTTGTTATTTCCAATTTATCTTCTATATAGCTTATTTGCACATGCTTGTATCATATTGTTTCTCCCACAAGATGGTGGGGTCCTCAAGGGCAGGAACTTTCTTTTGCCATTTTTTTTTATTCCCACCATTTAGAACAGTGCCTGGCACATAGTAGGTGCTTAATGAAAACTTGCTGACTTATAAACCAGGCTAGAAACCTCATCATCTTTCAAAGATTTGTAATCTACGGCTTAGCACATTGACTGTCAAATAGTGATGCTTGTATGCCTTTAAAAACATTATTCTGAAAAGGCATCCAAAGGCATCACTGGGATGCCCAAGGAGCTATGACCAGAAAAAAAAAGTTAAGTACCTTGCTTTAACTGAAAACAACGCGCTTTTTCTTCCATTTTCTCTCATTAATGCAGGGATTCAATGCCATAAATCTCCATTTTATACCTTTGAATACCTCTCACATATTTTAAAATATGATATTTCTGTCATATTTTAAAGATTCTGTTACCAGTTTTTAGATTTGGAGTTCATCAGCTCCTTTCCTCTTGCAGGCTATTATTTCTTGTCAATTTTAAATTTCTTTTTATTTGTAAAAAAAAAAAGAAAAGGATAATCTTAACTCAATTATAATACTTTTAAAAAAAACTTGAACTCTGATTTGACTTTTTTCTTTCTCCAAAAAACTTATCTACTTTTTTTTTTTTTTTTGTGATTTCAGTGATTAGCAGTAAGAGGTTTAAAGTATATTATTATTTTGTTACGTTCTGATTGTTCAACCTATCTGGAACTCTTCCCCAGCTGCTTGCAGGGATCTTTTTAATTGTGGGGTTTTGTTCATAAATTCTTTGAGGCTTTGCTGATTTTTGAAAGACCCTTTTCTGTCTTCAAATGACACGCTAAAGCTTGCAGTATATATAATTTGGGCTCTGATCCTATGCCTTTAAGACTTGAATATATTTTTGTCTAGTTTTTGTCTTTCTCATGTTGTAATTGAGATATCTGATGATATTCCAATTCTTTTTATGAGCTGTTTCTCTTTTCTTTCTTCACACTTAAAGAAGTCTTTCTTGCCTTTATAATTTTGAAATTTAATAATTATTTGTCTTGGGAGACTTGCATTGAAGACCAATGGATTCTTTGAATTTGCAAAGCAATGCGTATTTTTGCCCATTCTGGGAAGTTTCCTCTAATTAGTTCCTCAAATATAGTGTCTGGCTTTTTTCTTTTTTTTTCTGTCTTCCTATCTCCCTGGGAGCTCAGTGACTCTACAGTTTAAACATCTCACTCTGTCTTACAAGTATTTTATTCTGCCCTGTATATTCATTAGTAGCTTTTTAATTTCTTTTATATTCTAGGCTTGTTCTTTAGTTGATTTTATCCTCCGTTAAGCTTTGTTTGCCTAAGTTTATTCTGCTCTTTGCTACTTCCATTGATGTTTTTAGTAATTCTATTACTTTACATTTTTAAACAAAACTGTCCTTTTATCTCTTCCCATGTATCCTTCTTTCTACTATTAGAATCTTTCTTTAATGTATTCGTTAGCTGGTTTGTGTTGTCCTTTGTGCTTCTTCTGGTATTCTTTATGATACACTTCTGTAGAAACTGTATCCCTGGAATCTTTGTTGGTACAGAATATTTTACGTCATTGGGATTTTTTCTGGAGTTTCAGATAAATTTTATTTTTTATTTTTCTTGCCTCAAGGGTTTTTCTCCCTTTCACTTCCCATTTTTTTTCTTTCTGTCTCTGTCTCCTCTCTCTCTATCTGTTCACCTCCTCCCTTCCCTTCTCTTCCCCCACCTCCTCTTTTTTTTACTTCCCCTTCTCCTCTCTTCTCCTTCCCTCCTCTCACATCCTTTTCTCTTTTCCCCTCCTCTCTCTCCCTTTCTCTGTCTCTCTCTCTGTGTGTGTCTCTGTCTTTATCTCTCTATCTGTTTCTCTCTTTGTCTTTTTGTTTCTCTATTTCCCTCTCTCTTTGTTTCTCTCTCTGTTTCTCTCTCTGAGTCTCTGTCTCTTTCTCTGTTTCTCTCTCTCTTTCTCTGTCTCTCTCTGTTTCTCTCTCTGTGTGTCTCTGTCTCTGTGTGTGTCTGTGTGTGTCTCTGTCTCTGTTTCTCTCTGTGTCTTTCTCTGGGTCTCTATCTCTCTATGTCTCTCTCTGTCTCTGTCTCTCTCTATGTCTCTCTCTGTCTCTGTCTCTCTCTCTCTGTGTCTCTGTCTCTCTCTCTCTCTGTTTCTCAGTGTGTGTGTCTCTCTGTTTCTATGTGTCCCTGTCTCTCTCTCCATGTCTCTCTCTGTCTCTCTCTCCCTCTCTCTCTCCCCCCCATAGGGGAAAGAGTAGTTACTGGGGCATCATACTGAAGGGCATATTTTTGATATCCCCCTTCCTATAGGCTTCTCCCTTGGGAGGAGGGGGGGGGGGAAATCTGTGCATAGATTCTCCCTGATCACTCCTTTCACTCCTTCCAAGTTTGTTCCTCCTCCTGCCCAGGCCAACAACAGATATGGAAGTTGTTTTTTCTCTTTAGCAACCTCTGGACCTCACTGAATTATACTCTAATTGTGGTGTTTGTAATTTCCCATTTGTTTTATCCTTAATGGTATTCTAGACCAGAGGTGTCAAACACAGTCAGGGGGCCACATGCAGCCCTCAAAACTCCAGAGTGCAGCCAGGACCAGAAAAAAATGTAATTTAAAGCTGATTTTAATGTGTCAATGTTAATAAAAAGAACTATACAATAGTAATGTTCATAGATCATATATAATATAATGTGTAAATAATAATATAAAATTTTAGATGACAAATAAGTAATGAAAAAGAAAGATATAAGCATGTGTGGTTCTCTAAGTCACCACATGGTCCTCAGGGATCCTTACAGATGATTTAGGGGTCCCCATTTCTATGTAAGTTTGACAGCACTGGTCTAGATAACCCTTCTAATTTTCTGAGTTTAACCTTTCTCAAGACAAGCTCTCACACCTGCCAAAGCAGGCACAGGACCTTTATGAATGTAAACATAAAACACTTTTTAATACAAATAAAGTCAGATCTAAATATTGCCCCCTGAGCCTTCCACATATCCAAGGACCAATGCCCAATCCATCAGGGCCAGTCATCCAACTGTAAAGAACAACAAAGGTCTGTGTAAGAATGCAGCAAGTCCAGGGAGCAGTATCTTGTGGGACCATCACAGACCCCTTCTCAAAACCTGAAGTGCATCAGGTACTGGAGACATTCCCAGTTGGCCTGACCCTTCTCTGTCCTGCTTCAGAGATGTCAGCCAACGTTCCAGTTAGGGCTAGGGGTGGCAAAGAAGTACTTCCTTAAACATTCTCCATTTTCCCACCCTTAGTTAGGTTTCCCAAGTTAAGCCACATAGCTTCCCCTTGTGTGAGAAAATGTGACAAATGTGACTTTGGCTGATTTAAGTCTTCTATAAGGTACTCATTAATCCCCAGAGCCCTTGCATTCAAACAGAATAGCTTTATTCAGTGTGATTGCAAAATGCAGCTGGTAGAGACATTCTGAGAAGAACCAGTAGCTATAGTAGCCTTAAGATTGAGCCCATACTGTTTGTGATTTCTGCAGCATGTTGGGATAACTTTGGCAGCAAGCCAGCCAGGTTGAGGGTGCAGAGGGTGGGGAGGCTCCATTAGGTAGATAAATTAAGTTCTCATGCAATGTTCAGTGCTTCTCAGAGATAGGAAGAGGTTTCTCTGGAGAAAGTTACACCCTAGACTGCTACCTATACTGTCTACTCAGTCTCAGCTTGGCTTCTACTTTCCTGTCCAGTCTATGTCATCCCTCATGGTTGTTCCAGCCTGTGTGTCCTTTCTCCAGAGTTACTGTGGAATGGAAAAGCATCATGGGGTAGAAGAAAGGGCATGCGGCTTAGAGTCTCAGGATAAAGGTTCGAACCAGGGACCTAACACTTACAGTTGTATGTCCGTGAGACAAGTCCCTCAGCTTCGATTTACTAATTTGGAAAAGGAGGATAACAATGCCAGGCCTAGCTACACCTAAAAGATGTGGGGAGGCCCTAATGAGATAAAATATGTCGAATACTTTGCAACAATAAACATTCACCCCCTTCTCTCAATTCAATCAACGCCAGTGGCTCTCTATTACCTTCAGGATCAAATATAAAACCGTACATTTGGCTTTTATTTATTTATATATTCAAATGATTATTTTATTTTTAATTTATGGAATAAAACAAACATTTCTAAAACATGGTATAATTAAAAAAAAGATGATTGCACATGAAATTGCAAATCTTTTAAAGCCTTTCATAACCTAGCCCCTTCCTACCTTTTTTGTGTTCTTATATCTTATTCAGTTCAGGCATTTTTCAGTCATGTCTGATTCTTCATGACCCCATTTGGGGTTTTATTGGCAGAAATACTGCCATTCTTCTCCAGCTCATCTTACAGACGAGGAAGCTGAGGCAAACAGGGTTAAGTGACTTGTCCAGGGCCACACAGCTTAAAAATATTTGAGGTCACATTTGAACTCAGGTCCTCCTGACTCCAGGCCTGGCATTCTATTGCACTGTACCACCTAGCTGCTTATTTATCTATGTCTATGTCTATCTTATATCCTCACCATATTCTGCAATCCACAACACTGGCCTCCTTGCTGTTCTCCTTACACAACATACCATCTCCCAAACTCCAAGCATTTCCCCTACAGATCCCACATTCCAGGAACTCCTTCCTACCTTATTTCTGTCTCCTGGCTTCCTTCCTTAAAATCTTACCTTTTGCAATAAAAAAACGCTTTTCTCTTTTACTGATTATTCACTAACCATAATTAATAAAATCATTGTTAATTATTCAGAAATTAAGTCTCTAGGATTTTTCACTCATCACAGCAATCCTCCTTAATTCTAATGCTTTCCCTCTGGGAATCATGTCCAGTTAATCCAGTATATACCCTTTTTGTGCCCAACTGTTTGCATGTTGTCTCCTATGAGGTCCTTTCCCTTTCTTTGTAATCCCCAATATTTAACCCAGCAACTAGCACATAGTAGACATTTAATAACTAACTAACTGACCTATTGAGCCTTCTCCAGTCATCCTGATTCATATTTGGCCAATGGACCCAGATGGCACAGGAGGAAAAAGTGAGGCTGGTGACTTTGCCCAGCGCTTCCTCACTTAAATCCAATTCATTTGCAAATTATGGCATCACCTTCCTGATGTGATGGTCCTCTTCTAGAGGTCAACAACAACACAACAACCGATATGAATGACATACTAGACACTTACCCAACAGCCTCATCAGCAAGAACTGGACGCCTATAGCAAATGACTTTTCTTCCTGATTCACTACCCTATGGAGGAAACCAAGAGTTAGGCCCAGAAGAATTTAGGTTGGCAGCTTTCATTTGGGTGTCTAGAGCTAATATCACACAAGTCAGAACTCGCCTCTCTGCAGTCAACTCTGCCAAAGAACTTTGCAGCAGGATATTGTTTTACTAGAGCTTTTTCTTACCACATCAGGGTCCAGGCAGAATCCCACTTGGAAGGACTATGCCTGGGAAAAAGGGAGAAGTTGAGCATGGAAAGAGAAAAATAACCTATTTAAAGTACTGATCTGAACAATGATGCTCAGTTGTACCTGACTTTGTGACTCTATTTGGGGTTTTCCTGGCAAAGATACTGGAGTGGTTTACCATTTCCTTCTCCAGCTCATTTTACAGATGAGGAAACTGAGGCAAATGGGGTTAAGTGACTTGCCCAGGATCACACAGATAGGAAGTGTCTGAGGCCAGATTTTAACCCAGGTCTTCCTGATTTCCTTCTTGGTACTTTACTCACTGTGCCACTTAGCTATCCTAGCTCTATCAAAAAGATGTGGTGAGGGCTAATGAGATAAAATGTCAAATACTTTGTAACGATAAGCTGTCACTGCCTTCTCCCGATTCAGTCAACTCCCAGTGACTCCTTATCACCTCCGGGATCAAATATAAAATCATCTATTTCATATTTAAAGCACAAGCAAATTAAACATCTACAATTTACCTAGAGAACAGGGCAACAACTCCCACAATGCTTTGTCATTTATACTTGTCATGATGAAAGTAGAAACCTCTATCCCTGCCTACCAATAGCTTTTAACTGCCTGGTTTATGATGACACAGAAGTTGTCTCCACTCCCAAATCCCGTATTTTTTCCTTGCTTTAAAAGGGCAGGAACTCTATAATATTCTTTTTTTGTTTGTTTCTCCTTTAGGGTAATAAATGTTTGCTTTATGAATAAATGAAAGCAAAAAATGGATGCATACATGTAAGCATGCACATATAAATGAATGAATGGATTTATAAGTTCTGGATTTGAAGGATTCAAGTTGGAATCTCAGCTCCTTCACCTATTACTTATGTGACCCTGGAAAAGTCAGCTAACCTCTTTGGGCCTTCATCCTTTCCAGAAAATACAGAGATCAGATTAAATTAATTTTAAGGTCCTGTATAGCTCTAAATCCAATGATTCACTGTCTTAATGATATTTCCTGTAATTTGAGAATTGAAGATCTTTGGTGTGAACCAGTTAAAGCAAAACTCATTTAAGTCTGCGCACATGAATGTCCTTGGAGGACAAAGATAAATGGATTCCACAGGTAATCCTCAAAACATCATTTAAATGATTATTTTTACCCTTCCTGCCCCCATCAAATATTTACAAAAATGCTAACCCACAGTAAAATGGATTAATTTGGAATTTCACTCTTCTATCTACCCTCTAAGGGAGTTTCTGGCAAAATGAGAAACTGAGGCCAACTGGAAAAAGGTAGGTGTTTGTGAACAGGGATGATAAATCTCTAAATATGACCTGACTATATGTGTTTGTTTCTTTGTTTAGGGGCAGAGAGAGCTGGAAAGCAGAGAAGGGGCCATACCAATATTTTGTGTAGATTTCTGGGGTGGGGGGAAGAACTAGACTCAATGAGTAGAAAGCGGAGCAGAGCTATAGGTTTCAACTCAGAATAAGGACAATAAGCCAATGAAGCTGTTCCAAAGTGAAGTGGAAGAGGCAGGAGAGGCGGTGTGACATGGTAGATGGACAACCAGCTTTGGAGACTGAAGATTTTGGTTTAGATTCTGCCTGGGATATATACTGGCTGTGTGAGTAAATCACTTAATCTCTCAGGTTCCCAGGTAACCCTCTAAGACCATACATTGCAGAGAAGGGGCTAATTTGCATTGGCAGAGGAAGTCTCATCTGGCGTTCCCTGCATTGAAGAGATCCCCTGTTCAGTCGAAAAAGAACAACGAAAATGGGAGGGGACTCTCAGTAAGGTAATGAGGTCTTGTCATTGAAGGTATCCAAAAATACTGAGGGACTAGAGGCATGTTGGTGCGGTGGAGAGAGAGCCATCCTTGGGATCAGGAAGATGTGGGCTTAGGTTTCACCTCTTATACATACTGTATTTCACTGCACAGTTTTCACAATTTTATGACAAATTTTTGCCAAAAAGTAGGTGCCACCATGATGTGAAGCTTTGGAAAAAATTGTGCCAGTAGCCAGTATCATTTAAAAATCATTTATTACTCAGCTGTCTTCGGAGCAAGATTAGGATGCATGGAAGACTTGTGAGCATACATTAAAACTGAACATTGACAATGTGCGTGGACTGAAAACTCTAGGCTTGAGGCTCACAATGCCTGAGATGCCGTTGGTGAATACATTGCTGCTCTGTTTGCCTTTTAAGTGGCTTAAGGAACAGAATTACACCAGGAGATGATTATGTGATTAAAGGTTGTAAAACAATTTTTGGATTGTGATAATTATGTGGTAAAATACAATATTGCCTTCTCCCATGATGTCCTCCTTCACCCCAGAGGCAGCTAGATGGTTCAGTGGATAGAGCACCAGTGCAGGAGTCAGGAGGACCTGAGTTCTCACTTGACACTCACTAGCTGTGTGACCTTGGGCACACTTAACCCCAAATGCCTCATCCTGGGTCATCTCCAGTCATCCTGATGAATATCTGGTCACTGGGTTCAGATGGCTCTGGAGGAGAAGTGAGGCTGGTGATCTGCACAGCCCTCCCTCACTCAAAACAAAGTCAAGTGCAAGTCATGTCATCATTTCTGTGATGGCATGGTCTTCTTTGGCAACGAAGGACAAACACAATCCTCCTTCACTCCAGACTCATGTAAGAAGGTGGCTTCTTTCTCCTTGCCAAGGTAAACTCCTCTTCACGTACAGGTGATCCTATCCATACCCCTTCCTTTCTAGCAGATCGTCCTGCTCTATCATCCCTGTTATTGTTGCTTATTCAGTCTTGATCCTGTAGACAACAGCATGCCAACACTGTCCATCTGAGCAAAGATACTGGAATGGTTTACCATTTCCTTCTTCAGCTCATTTGACAGATGGAGAAACTGAGGCAAACAGGGTGAAATGACTTGCCCAAGGTCACATAGCTAGCAAGAGTCTGGGGCCACATTTGAACTCAGTCCCAGCCCTCTTATCCACTGTGTCACCTAGCTGCCCCTGTCATTCCTATTTTCTCACTAATCTTCAATTGCTTTCTATAGTCTGCTTTTTTGCAGCCAATAAACATATATCTACTCCATAATCAAAAACCTCATCCTCTCCTTCAGCCTATATCTCTCCTCCCTTTTGTGGCTAAACTGCTTAAGAGAGTTAGCCTTCCACTTCCTTTCCTCTCAGTTTCTTAACCCTTTGCAATCTGGCTTCTGATCTCATCAGACCTACTCTCTCCAAAGGCACCAGTGATCTCTCAAGTGCCAAGTTTAAAATGGCCCTTTCTCAGCCCTCACCCTTCTGGACTTCTGGGAAGTCTGTCACACTGTTCGTTACCCTCTTTACCCTGATATTCTCTCTACTCTAGGGGTTCCAAAAGTCTTAGCACATGAAGACATCAAGCCATATTCAGATTTCTGGGACACACATATGTAAAAGAAGTTAAATCACCCACTTTTAATTTTATCAGAGGTGCTGTAGAGACTAGTCATGCTTAAGGTAGGAGTTAGAATAATAATAGTAATGGCTAACATTTATACACATGTGCCAGGGACTTTACAAATATCACCTCATCTGGTCCTCACGACAACCCTAGGAAGTATCATTATTCTATTATTAATATTGTTTATTAATATATTAATAATATTATACTATTTATCATTAATTAATATGCTAGCAATAATACTAATTATTATCTTCATTTTATAGATGAAGAAACTGAGACAGAGATTAAGTGGCTTGCCCAGGGTCACACAACTAATAAGTATCTGAGGCTGGATTTGAACTTAGGTCTTCCTGATTCTAGGCACAGGTGCTCCTCTGATGGACTAGATTAAGGTCTCTTCTAGTTCTAAGAGCTATGATTCTGTGCTTTATTGAAAAGGAGAAGCAGATATTATTATTTTTCATCTTAGTAGAGAAGAATTTGATTATGAAGCTGGAATCAAGGATCAAGCTGGAATCAGGGGAAACTATCCACTTTGGAAACTTTCCAAGGAATATCGAAAGACTGTAGAATCACTGAACAGAATGTCAGAGCTAGATGGACCTTAGGGATCCTTTTTGGCCAAACCATCTTGTTTTACAGATGAGAAAACTGAGGGCCACAGAGAGGAAGGACAGGTCACACAGGTACGAAGTAACACAGCCAGACTATGTTCTCAAAAATTTGTTGTTCTACTTCATTCTGGGAAGGAAAAGACTCTGGCCTCTTTTAGTTCAGAAGAAAATCTAAACATTGAAAAATGTAAATGAGGTTTAAAAAAACCCCCAAAATCCCAATAAAAGTTATTTTGGAAACATTGCTAAGGAACAGAGAAAGGAAAGAAAGGCATCAGGAGAAGGAGCTGAACTGTTTGAACTAGGATGAGGTCACACCAGGGTCATCCCCTGGAAAACAGCATTTTAGAAGCATTTCGATGCCAATCGAAACCCAACTCCTCCATCCCCCCCACCCCCCTTTTTTGTCTCTGGCTGGACTGTTCATATCCTTGCTCAAGGATTTAAGGCTCATTCTTCTCCCTGGCTCATGAGGCCTCACACTGGGGTTATTTCCGGATTTTCTTTACTTCTCTGGTTTGGGTTACAGTCTCCTGTCTCTAACTTTCCCTGTGGCTTGGTCTGTCCTTTCAGCTGTACCTTTTCCCCTCTGCCCACTCACCATTTTTTAAGACTTTGCCCAATTTTTTTTCTTCCCTAAGTACTGAATCCTCACACCTAAGTTATCTGCCAAGAGAACCAATCATTTCATTTCCTGAATACTTAACCCCACACACCTCTCAATCAAAAGGCCTGGGGCTGGAGAGCAGATGAGATTCTGCCCCACGGTTGTGTCATTTCGGTCCTTTCTGATTCTTGCCAATTCCATTGGGAGTTTTCTTGACAAAGATACCAGAGTGGTTTGCCATTTCCTTTCCCAGCTCATTTTATAGATGAGGAAACTGAGGCAAACAGCGTTAAGGGACATGACCAGGGTCACACAGTTACTAAGTGCCTGAGGCCACATTTGAACTCAAGTCTTCCTGAATCCAGGCCCACCACTCTATTTGCTGCACCACCTACCTGCCCACTTATGGACAACTCCAATTTTTAGAAAGATTCTTCTATATCCAATTGAAATTGACCTCTGGTAAAGATGTTATCGTAGTTTGCAGTTTCCTTCTCTGACTCATTTTACAAATGAGGAAACTGAGGCAAACAGGGTTAAGTGACTTGCCCAGAGTCACGTAGCTAGTAAATGTCTAAGGCTGAATTTGAACTCAGGAAGATGAGTCTTCCAGACTTCAGTGGGTGTTCTGTGCACTAAGCTGCCTTGAGGTTCTGCTTTAGGGAAAGTCAAAGAAAAGAACGAATCAAAGGGAACATAGTGTAGTGGACAGAGGGCTGGACCTAGCAAGGAAGGCTTGGTTCAAATTCTATCTCTCCCACTTTTTTTTAAAAATTCTTTTTCTCTTTTAAAATTTTTTTCCTCTCCTCCTTTAAATGTATTAGTGTATGACAATGGGCAGTTCTTAATTACTCTCAGTCTTAGGCAGCTTTCTAAGACTTGTTCATGAAGTCAAAGCTGGGTTGATATCTGTTATAGGATCAAAGCTCCAAAGCTGGAAGAAACCTCAAAGTCCATTCAGCCAACCCCACTCATTTCACAGATGAGAAAAATGAGGCCCAGGAAACTAGGAGGCATAATGGTTTAGAGTCCTGGATGTGGAGTGCTGAAGACCTGAGTTCAAATCCTGCCCCTGACACTTTCTAATGTCTATCCAGACGACTCCTTTAACTTCCCTTAGCCTTAGTTTCCTCTTCAGGAAAATGAGGATAATATCAGCTCCTACCTCACAGTGCTCTTTTGAGGATTAAATGTGCTAACATATGTAAAATGCTTTGCGAAATATAAATGCACTATATATTATTGTTACCGTATTATTTTTGCAAGTTACTTGTCCAAGGTCATACAGGTGGAAAGCCTCAGAGGCAGACCTTGTACTTTGGCTCCTAAGTCAGTGCCAAACCCACCTCTGCCTCAGGGTGGGGAGAACTTTGTATAAACAAGGAAAAGAGGAAACAAAAGAGGAAGGGTAAGTGTAAAGAAAGGACAAGGAAGGAAAAGTCCGACACAAAGCTTTCTTCCAAAGCTTCAAAAGTCTCAAAAGTTCACTCACCTCAAGACCATCATGTAGAGAGGATTGTGGGAAGTGCAGGCGATCAATGAGACAAAGGAGATGAGGAAGACGGTGGGGAGCAGGAAATGGGCACAGGGGATTGGGCAGGATCCCGTCTTTGCTGAAGAGGTTGCACCATGGATACAGCTGCAGTTGAAATAGGTCTTGAGACATGGACAAAACAGCGAAAGAGAAAAAACAGCGTTTATTATTAGTTAGAAATCATCGTACTTGTAAATGCATGTATCAGTCTTTTCATAGTCAGTCATTCTCTGATGATCCCAGCACTGGACGCACCAAGAATTTTGGCCTTGAATTCACTTTACCTCTTTTTAGTTGAAGTCCACAAAAGGTGGATTTTTAGTTTAAGCCCACAAGTATTAAGTGCCTACTATGTGGGGATACAAAGAAGTAAAAACAGTTTCTGCCCTCAGTGAGATCAGCCTAACTGACAGACCCTGTTCAGCTAAGGCCTTGATGATCTAAATGTATCTGTCAATCATCAGCTCTTTACTTAACTCTTTATGCTACAGAGACCTGGCTCCAATAGTGATAGGTTGAGTCTTAGGAGGTCAGGGGTACCTAAGACATTGCTTTGAGGCAGTTCTTGTCAATTTGAGAGACTGAGCACTATTTTGTTGTAGTTTGAGGACATGTGGGAATGAATTAGCAGGGTGGCTGTGTTGTGCAGGCAGAGGCTCCAGGGAAAAGCAGCATACTCATGAAAGGAAGGAAGGAAGAGAGGAAAGAAAGGAGAGAAGAAGGAAGAAAGGAAAGAAGGAGGGAAGGAAGGAAGGAAGGAGGGAGGGAAGGAAGGAGAGAAGGAAGAAAGGAAGGAGGGAAGGAAGGAGGGAGGAAAGGAGGGAAGAAGCAAGAAAGGAAAGGAGGAAGGAAGAAAGGAAGGAGGGGTAACTGAAGGGAGAGGGAGAAGGAAGAAAAGAAGAAAGGAAGGAAACATTTATTAAGCACTTACTATATGCTGGACACTCTTCTGAGAGCTTTACAAATATGATCTCATTTTCACAACAAATTTAAGAGGTAAGTGATATTATTGTCCCCATTTTACAGTTAAGGAAACTAAGTCCAGGATCACACTAATTAAATTAGTCTGACACTAATTAGTGTCTGAGTCTGATTTGAATTCAAGTCTTTCTGACTCCAGGTCCAATGCTCTCTCTACTGCATTCCGTCCATTCCGCTGCCTCATCCTAGCAGGAAAAGCATTGGATGTGCACATCAATAGAACTGGTTTAAACTTTCATTCCTCCATTTGTAATTTAACTTTAGGAAAGCCATTTTATTTCTCTGGGTCTCACTTTCTTCCATATCCAATCTCATAGCTATACTGGTACCAGAGGATAGAAAAGCAGCCCCAGAGTCAGGAAGATCTGAATTCAAGTCTTGCTTCTGACAAAGACCTTGGGTGAATCACTTAGTTTTTCAGGGCCCTGAGAGTCTCTAAGACAAGAAGTTGCAGAGAACCAGCCAACGTGACTTGATAG